>NC_066583.1:443567178-443872787 GCF_024323335.1 Lathyrus oleraceus | reverse complement strand
ACCTTTTCCATTCATCCGTTGATGTCTGGTCACCTCTCCGTTGGTGTCGATAAACGTCGAGCTTCTCCCGTTCGTCCGTTGACGTCTGGTCGAGTCTTCCCAGTTCATCCGTTGATGTCTGGTCACCTCTCCGTTGGTGTCGATAAACGTCGAGCTTCTCCCGTTCGTCCGTTGACGTCTGGTCGAGTCTTCCCAGTTCATCCGTTGATGTCTGGTCACCTCTCCGTTGGTGTCGATAAACGTCGAGCTTCTCCCGTTCGTCCGTTGACGTCTGGTCGAGTCTTCCCAGTTCATCCGTTGATGTCTGGTCACCTCTCCGTTGGTGTCGGTAAACGTCGAGTTTTTCCCATTCGTCCGTTGACGTCTGGTTGTATCCTTTTCCATTCATCCGTTGATGTCTGGTCACCTCTCCGTTGGTGTCGGTAAACGTCGAGTTTTTCCCATTCGTCCGTTGACGTCTGGTTGTATCCTTCTTCCATTCATCCGTTGATGTCTGGTCACCTCTCCGTTGGTGTCGATAAACGTCGAGCTTCTCCCGTTCGTCCGTTGACGTCTGGTCGAGTCTTCCCAGTTCATCCGTTGATGTCTGGTCACCTCTCCGTTGGTGTCGATAAACGTCGAGCTTCTCCCGTTCGTCCGTTGACGTCTGGTCGAGTCTTCCCATTCATCCGTTGATGTCTGGTCACCTCTCCGTTGGTGTCGATAAACGTCGAGCTTCTCCCATTCGTCCGTTGACGTCTGGTCGAGTCTTCCCAGTTCATCCGTTGATGTCTGGTCACCTCTCCGTTGGTGTCGATAAACGTCGAGCTTCTCCCGTTCGTCCGTTGACGTCTGGTCGAGTCTTCCCAGTTCATCCGTTGATGTCTGGTCACCTCTCCGTTGGTGTCGGTAAACGTCGAGTTTTTCCCATTCGTCCGTTGACGTCTGGTTGTACCTTTTTCCATTCATCCGTTGATGTCTGGTCACCTCTCCGTTGGTGTCGGTAAACGTCGAGTTTTTCCCATTCGTCCGTTGACGTCTGGTTGTATCCTTTTCCATTCATCCGTTGATGTCTGGTCACCTCTCCGTTGGTGTCGGTAAACGTCGAGTTTTTCCCATTCGTCCGTTGACGTCTGGTTGTATCTTTTCCATTCATCCGTTGATGTCTGGTCACCTCTCCGTTGGTGTCGATAAACGTCGAGCTTCTCCCGTTCGTCCGTTGACGTCTGGTCGAGTCTTCCCATTCATCCGTTGATGTCTGGTCACCTCTCCGTTGGTGTCGATAAACGTCGAGCTTCTCCCGTTCGTCCGTTGACGTCTGGTCGAGTCTTCCCAGTTCATCCGTTGATGTCTGGTCACCTCTCCGTTGGTGTCGGTAAACGTCGAGTTTTTCCCATTCGTCCGTTGACGTCTGGTTGTACCTTTTCCATTCATCCGTTGATGTCTGGTCACCTCTCCGTTGGTGTCGGTAAACGTCGAGTTTTTCCCATTCGTCCGTTGACGTCTGGTTGTATCCTTTTCCATTCATCCGTTGATGTCTGGTCACCTCTCCGTTGGTGTCGGTAAACGTCGAGTTTTTCCCATTCGTCCGTTGACGTCTGGTTGTATCTTTTCCATTCATCCGTTGATGTCTGGTCACCTCTCCGTTGGTGTCGATAAACGTCGAGCTTCTCCCGTTCGTCCGTTGACGTCTGGTCGAGTCTTCCCATTCATCCGTTGATGTCTGGTCACCTCTCCGTTGGTGTCGATAAACGTCGAGCTTCTCCCGTTCGTCCGTTGACGTCTGGTCGAGTCTTCCCAGTTCATCCGTTGATGTCTGGTCACCTCTCCGTTGGTGTCGATAAACGTCGAGCTTCTCCCGTTCGTCCGTTGACGTCTGGTCGAGTCTTCCCAGTTCATCCGTTGATGTCTGGTCACCTCTCCGTTGGTGTCGATAAACGTCGAGCTTCTCCCGTTCGTCCGTTGACGTCTGGTCGAGTCTTCCCAGTTCATCCGTTGATGTCTGGTCACCTCTCCGTTGGTGTCGATAAACGTCGAGCTTCTCCCGTTCGTCCGTTGACGTCTGGTCGAGTCTTCCCAGTTCATCCGTTGATGTCTGGTCACCTCTCCGTTGGTGTCGGTAAACGTCGAGTTTTTCCCATTCGTCCGTTGACGTCTGGTTGTACCTTTTTCCATTCATCCGTTGATGTCTGGTCACCTCTCCGTTGGAGTCGATAAACGTCGAGCTTCTCCCGTTCGTCCGTTGACGTCTGGTCGAGTCTTCCCAGTTCATCCGTTGATGTCTGGTCACCTCTCCGTTGGTGTCGATAAACGTCGAGCTTCTCCCGTTCGTCCGTTGACGTCTGGTCGAGTCTTCCCAGTTCATCCGTTGATGTCTGGTCACCTCTCCGTTGGTGTCGATAAACGTCGAGCTTCTCCCGTTCGTCCGTTGACGTCTGGTCGAGTCTTCCCAGTTCATCCGTTGATGTCTGGTCACCTCTCCGTTGGTGTCGGTAAACGTCGAGTTTTTCCCATTCGTCCGTTGACGTCTGGTTGTACCTTTTTCCATTCATCCGTTGATGTCTGGTCACCTCTCCGTTGGTGTCGATAAACGTCGAGCTTCTCCCGTTCGTCCGTTGACGTCTGGTCGAGTCTTCCCAGTTCATCCGTTGATGTCTGGTCACCTCTCCGTTGGTGTCGATAAACGTCGAGCTTCTCCCGTTCGTCCGTTGACGTCTGGTCGAGTCTTCCCAGTTCATCCGTTGATGTCTGGTCACCTCTCCGTTGGTGTCGATAAACGTCGAGCTTCTCCCGTTCGTCCGTTGACGTCTGGTCGAGTCTTCCCAGTTCATCCGTTGATGTCTGGTCACCTCTCCGTTGGTGTCGGTAAACGTCGAGTTTTTCCCATTCGTCCGTTGACGTCTGGTTGTATCCTTTTCCATTCATCCGTTGATGTCTGGTCACCTCTCCGTTGGTGTCGGTAAACGTCGAGTTTTTCCCATTCGTCCGTTGACGTCTGGTTGTATCCTTCTTCCATTCATCCGTTGATGTCTGGTCACCTCTCCGTTGGTGTCGATAAACGTCGAGCTTCTCCCGTTCGTCCGTTGACGTCTGGTCGAGTCTTCCCAGTTCATCCGTTGATGTCTGGTCACCTCTCCGTTGGTGTCGATAAACGTCGAGCTTCTCCCGTTCGTCCGTTGACGTCTGGTCGAGTCTTCCCATTCATCCGTTGATGTCTGGTCACCTCTCCGTTGGTGTCGATAAACGTCGAGCTTCTCCCGTTCGTCCGTTGACGTCTGGTCGAGTCTTCCCAGTTCATCCGTTGATGTCTGGTCACCTCTCCGTTGGTGTCGATAAACGTCGAGCTTCTCCCGTTCGTCCGTTGACGTCTGGTCGAGTCTTCCCAGTTCATCCGTTGATGTCTGGTCACCTCTCCGTTGGTGTCGGTAAACGTTGAGTTTTTCCCATTCGTCCGTTGACGTCTGGTTGTACCTTTTTCCATTCATCCGTTGATGTCTGGTCACCTCTCCGTTGGTGTCGGTAAACGTTGAGTTTTTCCCATTCGTCCGTTGACGTCTGGTTGTATCCTTTTCCATTCATCCGTTGATGTCTGGTCACCTCTCCGTTGGTGTCGGTAAACGTTGAGGTTTTTCCCATTCGTCCGTTGACGTCTGGTTGTACCTTTTTCCATTCATCCGTTGATGTCTGGTCACCTCTCCGTTGGAGTCGATAAACGTCGAGCTTCTCCCGTTCGTCCGTTGACGTCTGGTCGAGTCTTCCCAGTTCATCCGTTGATGTCTGGTCACCTCTCCGTTGGTGTCGATAAACGTCGAGCTTCTCCCGTTCGTCCGTTGACGTCTGGTCGAGTCTTCCCAGTTCATCCGTTGATGTCTGGTCACCTCTCCGTTGGTGTCGATAAACGTCGAGCTTCTCCCGTTCGTCCGTTGACGTCTGGTCGAGTCTTCCCAGTTCATCCGTTGATGTCTGGTCACCTCTCCGTTGGTGTCGGTAAACGTCGAGTTTTTCCCATTCGTCCGTTGACGTCTGGTTGTATCCTTTTCCATTCATCCGTTGATGTCTGGTCACCTCTCCGTTGGTGTCGGTAAACGTCGAGTTTTTCCCATTCGTCCGTTGACGTCTGGTTGTATACCTTCTTCCATTCATCCGTTGATGTCTGGTCACCTCTCCGTTGGTGTCGATAAACGTCGAGCTTCTCCCGTTCGTCCGTTGACGTCTGGTCGAGTCTTCCCAGTTCATCCGTTGATGTCTGGTCACCTCTCCGTTGGTGTCGATAAACGTCGAGCTTCTCCCGTTCGTCCGTTGACGTCTGGTCGAGTCTTCCCATTCATCCGTTGATGTCTGGTCACCTCTCCGTTGGTGTCGATAAACGTCGAGCTTCTCCCGTTCGTCCGTTGACGTCTGGTCGAGTCTTCCCAGTTCATCCGTTGATGTCTGGTCACCTCTCCGTTGGTGTCGATAAACGTCGAGCTTCTCCCGTTCGTCCGTTGACGTCTGGTCGAGTCTTCCCAGTTCATCCGTTGATGTCTGGTCACCTCTCTGTTGGTGTCGGTAAACGTCGAGTTTTTCCCATTCGTCCGTTGACGTCTGGTTGTACCTTTTTCCATTCATCCGTTGATGTCTGGTCACCTCTCCGTTGGTGTCGGTAAACGTCGAGTTTTTCCCATTCGTCCGTTGACGTCTGGTTGTATCCTTTTCCATTCATCCGTTGATGTCTGGTCACCTCTCCGTTGGTGTCGGTAAACGTCGAGTTTTTCCCATTCGTCCGTTGACGTCTGGTTGTATCCTTTTCCATTCATCCGTTGATGTCTGGTCACCTCTCCGTTGGTGTCGATAAACGTCGAGCTTCTCCCGTTCGTCCGTTGACGTCTGGTCGAGTCTTCCCATTCATCCGTTGATGTCTGGTCACCTCTCCGTTGGTGTCGATAAACGTCGAGCTTCTCCCATTCGTCCGTTGACGTCTGGTCGAGTCTTCCCAGTTCATCCGTTGATGTCTGGTCACCTCTCCGTTGGTGTCGATAAACGTCGAGCTTCTCCCGTTCGTCCGTTGACGTCTGGTCGAGTCTTCCCAGTTCATCCGTTGATGTCTGGTCACCTCTCCGTTGGTGTCGATAAACGTCGAGCTTCTCCCGTTCGTCCGTTGACGTCTGGTCGAGTCTTCCCAGTTCATCCGTTGATGTCTGGTCACCTCTCCGTTGGTGTCGGTAAACGTCGAGTTTTTCCCATTCGTCCGTTGACGTCTGGTTGTATCCTTTTCCATTCATCCGTTGATGTCTGGTCACCTCTCCGTTGGTGTCGGTAAACGTCGAGTTTTTCCCATTCGTCCGTTGACGTCTGGTTGTATCCTTTTCCATTCATCCGTTGATGTCTGGTCACCTCTCCGTTGGTGTCGGTAAACGTCGAGTTTTTCCCATTCGTCCGTTGACGTCTGGTTGTATCTTTTCCCATTCATCCGTTGATGTCTGGTCACCTCTCCGTTGGTGTCGATAAACGTCGAGCTTCTCCCGTTCGTCCGTTGACGTCTGGTCGAGTCTTCCCAGTTCATCCGTTGATGTCTGGTCACCTCTCCGTTGGTGTCGATAAACGTCGAGCTTCTCCCGTTCGTCCGTTGACGTCTGGTCGAGTCTTCCCAGTTCATCCGTTGATGTCTGGTCACCTCTCCGTTGGTGTCGATAAACGTCGAGCTTCTCCCGTTCGTCCGTTGACGTCTGGTCGAGTCTTCCCAGTTCATCCGTTGATGTCTGGTCACCTCTCCGTTGGTGTCGATAAACGTCGAGCTTCTCCCGTTCGTCCGTTGACGTCTGGTCGAGTCTTCCCAGTTCATCCGTTGATGTCTGGTCACCTCTCCGTTGGTGTCGATAAACGTCGAGTTTTTCCCATTCGTCCGTTGACGTCTGGTTGTAGTTTTTCCATTCATCCGTTGATGTCTGGTCACCTCTCCGTTGGTGTCGATAAACGTCGAGCTTCTCCCGTTCGTCCGTTGACGTCTGGTCGAGTCTTCCCAGTTCATCCGTTGATGTCTGGTCACCTCTCCGTTGGTGTCGATAAACGTCGAGCTTCTCCCGTTCGTCCGTTGACGTCTGGTCGAGTCTTCCCAGTTCATCCGTTGATGTCTGGTCACCTCTCCGTTGGTGTCGATAAACGTCGAGCTTCTCCCGTTCGTCCGTTGACGTCTGGTCGAGTCTTCCCAGTTCATCCGTTGATGTCTGGTCACCTCTCCGTTGGTGTCGGTAAACGTCGAGTTTTTCCCATTCGTCCGTTGACGTCTGGTTGTATCCTTTCCATTCATCCGTTGATGTCTGGTCACCTCTCCGTTGGTGTCGATAAACGTCGAGCTTCTCCCGTTCGTCCGTTGACGTCTGGTCGAGTCTTCCCATTCATCCGTTGATGTCTGGTCACCTCTCCGTTGGTGTCGATAAACGTCGAGCTTCTCCCGTTCGTCCGTTGACGTCTGGTCGAGTCTTCCCAGTTCATCCGTTGATGTCTGGTCACCTCTCCGTTGGTGTCGATAAACGTCGAGCTTCTCCCGTTCGTCCGTTGACGTCTGGTCGAGTCTTCCCAGTTCATCCGTTGATGTCTGGTCACCTCTCCGTTGGTGTCGATAAACGTCGAGTTTCTCCCATTCGTCCGTTGACGTCTGGTCGAGTCTTCCCATTCATCCGTTGATGTCTGGTCACCTCTCCGTTGGTGTCGGTAAACGTCGAGTTTTTCCCATTCGTCCGTTGACGTCTGGTTGTATCCTTTTCCATTCATCCGTTGATGTCTGGTCACCTCTCCGTTGGTGTCGGTAAACGTCGAGTTTTTCCCATTCGTCCGTTGACGTCTGGTTGTATCCTTTTCCATTCATCCGTTGATGTCTGGTCACCTCTCCGTTGGTGTCGGTAAACGTCGAGCTTTTCCCGTTCGTCCGTTGACGTCTGGTTGAGTCTTCCCATTCATCCGTTGATGTCTGGTCACCTCTCCGTTGGTGTCGATAAACGTCGAGCTTCTCCCGTTCGTCCGTTGACGTCTGGTCGAGTCTTCCCAGTTCATCCGTTGATGTCTGGTCACCTCTCCGTTGGTGTCGATAAACGTCGAGCTTCTCCCGTTCGTCCGTTGACGTCTGGTCGAGTCTTCCCAGTTCATCCGTTGATGTCTGGTCACCTCTCCGTTGGTGTCGATAAACGTCGAGCTTCTCCCGTTCGTCCGTTGACGTCTGGTCGAGTCTTCCCAGTTCATCCGTTGATGTCTGGTCACCTCTCCGTTGGTGTCGATAAACGTCGAGCTTCTCCCGTTCGTCCGTTGACGTCTGGTTGAGTCTTTTCCCATTCATCCGTTGATGTCTGGTCACCTCTCCGTTGGTGTCGATAAACGTCGAGCTTCTCCCGTTCGTCCGTTGACGTCTGGTCGAGTCTTCCAGTTCATCCGTTGATGTCTGGTCACCTCTCCGTTGGTGTCGATAAACGTCGAGTTTTTCCCATTCGTCCGTTGACGTCTGGTTGTAGTCTTTCCATTCATCCGTTGATGTCTGGTCACCTCTCCGTTGGTGTCGATAAACGTCGAGCTTCTCCCGTTCGTCCGTTGACGTCTGGTCGAGTCTTCCAGTTCATCCGTTGATGTCTGGTCACCTCTCCGTTGGTGTCGATAAACGTCGAGTTTTTCCCATTCGTCCGTTGACGTCTGGTCGATCTTCCCATTCATCCGTTGATGTCTGGTCACCTCTCCGTTGGTGTCGATAAACGTCGAGCTTCTCCCGTTCGTCCGTTGACGTCTGGTCGAGTCTTCCATTCATCCGTTGATGTCTGGTCACCTCTCCGTTGGTGTCGATAAACGTCGAGCTTTTCCCGTTCGTCCGTTGACGTCTGGTCGAGTCTTCCCATTCATCCGTTGATGTCTGGTCACCTCTCCGTTGGTGTCGATAAACGTCGAGCTTCTCCCGTTCGTCCGTTGACGTCTGGTCGAGTCTTCCCAGTTCATCCGTTGATGTCTGGTCACCTCTCCGTTGGTGTCGATAAACGTCGAGCTTCTCCCGTTCGTCCGTTGACGTCTGGTCGAGTCTTCCCAGTTCATCCGTTGATGTCTGGTCACCTCTCCGTTGGTGTCGATAAACGTCGAGCTTCTCCCGTTCGTCCGTTGACGTCTGGTCGAGTCTTCCCAGTTCATCCGTTGATGTCTGGTCACCTCTCCGTTGGTGTCGGTAAACGTCGAGTTTTTCCCATTCGTCCGTTGACGTCTGGTTGTATCCTTTTCCATTCATCCGTTGATGTCTGGTCACCTCTCCGTTGGTGTCGGTAAACGTCGAGTTTTTCCCATTCGTCCGTTGACGTCTGGTTGTATCCTTTTCCATTCATCCGTTGATGTCTGGTCACCTCTCCGTTGGTGTCGATAAACGTCGAGCTTCTCCCGTTCGTCCGTTGACGTCTGGTCGAGTCTTTCCAGTTCATCCGTTGATGTCTGGTCACCTCTCCGTTGGTGTCGATAAACGTCGAGCTTCTCCCGTTCGTCCGTTGACGTCTGGTCGAGTCTTCCCAATTCATCCGTTGATGTCTGGTCACCTCTCCGTTGGTGTCGATAAACGTCGAGCTTCTCCCGTTCGTCCGTTGACGTCTGGTCGAGTCTTCCCAGTTCATCCGTTGATGTCTGGTCACCTCTCCGTTGGTGTCGATAAACGTCGAGCTTCTCCCGTTCGTCCGTTGACGTCTGGTCGAGTCTTCCCAGTTCATCCGTTGATGTCTGGTCACCTCTCCGTTGGTGTCGGTAAACGTCGAGCTTTTTCCCATTCGTCCGTTGACGTCTGGTTGTACCTTTTTCCATTCATCCGTTGATGTCTGGTCACCTCTCCGTTGGTGTCGGTAAACGTTGAGTTTTTCCCATTCGTCCGTTGACGTCTGGTTGTATCCTTTTCCATTCATCCGTTGATGTCTGGTCACCTCTCCGTTGGTGTCGGTAAACGTTGAGTTTTTCCCATTCGTCCGTTGACGTCTGGTTGTATCCTTTTCCATTCATCCGTTGATGTCTGGTCACCTCTCCGTTGGTGTCGATAAACGTCGAGCTTCTCCCGTTCGTCCGTTGACGTCTGGTCGAGTCTTCCCAGTTCATCCGTTGATGTCTGGTCACCTCTCCGTTGGTGTCGATAAACGTCGAGCTTCTCCCGTTCGTCCGTTGACGTCTGGTCGAGTCTTCCCAGTTCATCCGTTGATGTCTGGTCACCTCTCCGTTGGTGTCGATAAACGTCGAGCTTCTCCCGTTCGTCCGTTGACGTCTGGTCGAGTCTTCCCAGTTCATCCGTTGATGTCTGGTCACCTCTCCGTTGGTGTCGATAAACGTCGAGCTTCTCCCGTTCGTCCGTTGACGTCTGGTCGAGTCTTCCCAGTTCATCCGTTGATGTCTGGTCACCTCTCCGTTGGTGTCGATAAACGTCGAGCTTCTCCCGTTCGTCCGTTGACGTCTGGTTGATCCTTTCCATTCATCCGTTGATGTCTGGTCACCTCTCCGTTGGTGTCGATAAACGTCGAGCTTCTCCCGTTCGTCCGTTGACGTCTGGTCGAGTCTTCCCATTCATCCGTTGATGTCTGGTCACCTCTCCGTTGGTGTCGGTAAACGTCGAGTTTTTCCCATTCGTCCGTTGACGTCTGGTTGTATCTTTCCATTCATCCGTTGATGTCTGGTCACCTCTCCGTTGGTGTCGATAAACGTCGAGCTTTTCCCATTCGTCCGTTGACGTCTGGTTGAGTCTTTCCAGTTCATCCGTTGATGTCTGGTCACCTCTCCGTTGGTGTCGATAAACGTCGAGCTTCTCCCGTTCGTCCGTTGACGTCTGGTCGAGTCTTCCAGTTCATCCGTTGATGTCTGGTCACCTCTCCGTTGGTGTCGATAAACGTCGAGCTTCTCCCGTTCGTCCGTTGACGTCTGGTCGAGTCTTCCCAGTTCATCCGTTGATGTCTGGTCACCTCTCCGTTGGTGTCGATAAACGTCGAGCTTCTCCCGTTCGTCCGTTGACGTCTGGTCGAGTCTTCCCATTCATCCGTTGATGTCTGGTCACCTCTCCGTTGGTGTCGATAAACGTCGAGCTTCTCCCGTTCGTCCGTTGACGTCTGGTCGAGTCTTCCCAGTTCATCCGTTGATGTCTGGTCACCTCTCCGTTGGTGTCGATAAACGTCGAGCTTCTCCCGTTCGTCCGTTGACGTCTGGTTGAGTCTTCCCAGTTCATCCGTTGATGTCTGGTCACCTCTCCGTTGGTGTCGATAAACGTCGAGCTTCTCCCATTCGTCCGTTGACGTCTGGTCGAGTCTTCCAGTTCATCCGTTGATGTCTGGTCACCTCTCCGTTGGTGTCGGTAAACGTTGAGTTTTTCCCATTCGTCCGTTGACGTCTGGTTGTACCTTTTTCCATTCATCCGTTGATGTCTGGTCACCTCTCCGTTGGTGTCGATAAACGTCGAGCTTCTCCCGTTCGTCCGTTGACGTCTGGTCGAGTCTTCCCAGTTCATCCGTTGATGTCTGGTCACCTCTCCGTTGGTGTCGATAAACGTCGAGCTTCTCCCGTTCGTCCGTTGACGTCTGGTCGAGTCTTCCCATTCATCCGTTGATGTCTGGTCACCTCTCCGTTGGTGTCGATAAACGTCGAGCTTCTCCCGTTCGTCCGTTGACGTCTGGTCGAGTCTTCCCAGTTCATCCGTTGATGTCTGGTCACCTCTCCGTTGGTGTCGGTAAACGTCGAGGTTTTCCCATTCGTCCGTTGACGTCTGGTTGTCCTTTTTCCATTCATCCGTTGATGTCTGGTCACCTCTCCGTTGGTGTCGATAAACGTCGAGCTTCTCCCGTTCGTCCGTTGACGTCTGGTCGAGTCTTCCCAGTTCATCCGTTGATGTCTGGTCACCTCTCCGTTGGTGTCGATAAACGTCGAGCTTCTCCCGTTCGTCCGTTGACGTCTGGTCGAGTCTTCCCAGTTCATCCGTTGATGTCTGGTCACCTCTCCGTTGGTGTCGATAAACGTCGAGCTTCTCCCGTTCGTCCGTTGACGTCTGGTCGAGTCTTCCAGTTCATCCGTTGATGTCTGGTCACCTCTCCGTTGGTGTCGGTAAACGTCGAGTTTTTCCCATTCGTCCGTTGACGTCTGGTTGTATCCTTTTCCATTCATCCGTTGATGTCTGGTCACCTCTCCGTTGGTGTCGGTAAACGTCGAGTTTTCCCATTCGTCCGTTGACGTCTGGTTGTATCCTTCTTCCATTCATCCGTTGATGTCTGGTCACCTCTCCGTTGGTGTCGATAAACGTCGAGCTTCTCCCGTTCGTCCGTTGACGTCTGGTCGAGTCTTTCCAGTTCATCCGTTGATGTCTGGTCACCTCTCCGTTGGTGTCGATAAACGTCGAGCTTCTCCCGTTCGTCCGTTGACGTCTGGTCGAGTCTTCCCAGTTCATCCGTTGATGTCTGGTCACCTCTCCGTTGGTGTCGATAAACGTCGAGCTTCTCCCGTTCGTCCGTTGACGTCTGGTCGAGTCTTCCCAGTTCATCCGTTGATGTCTGGTCACCTCTCCGTTGGTGTCGATAAACGTCGAGCTTCTCCCGTTCGTCCGTTGACGTCTGGTCGAGTCTTCCCAGTTCATCCGTTGATGTCTGGTCACCTCTCCGTTGGTGTCGGTAAACGTTGAGTTTTTTCCCATTCGTCCGTTGACGTCTGGTTGTACCTTTTCCATTCATCCGTTGATGTCTGGTCACCTCTCCGTTGGTGTCGGTAAACGTTGAGTTTTTCCCATTCGTCCGTTGACGTCTGGTTGTATCCTTTTCCATTCATCCGTTGATGTCTGGTCACCTCTCCGTTGGTGTCGGTAAACGTCGAGTTTTTCCCATTCGTCCGTTGACGTCTGGTTGTATCCTTTCCATTCATCCGTTGATGTCTGGTCACCTCTCCGTTGGTGTCGATAAACGTCGAGCTTCTCCCGTTCGTCCGTTGACGTCTGGTCGAGTCTTCCCATTCATCCGTTGATGTCTGGTCACCTCTCCGTTGGTGTCGATAAACGTCGAGCTTCTCCCATTCGTCCGTTGACGTCTGGTCGAGTCTTCCCAGTTCATCCGTTGATGTCTGGTCACCTCTCCGTTGGTGTCGATAAACGTCGAGCTTCTCCCGTTCGTCCGTTGACGTCTGGTCGAGTCTTCCCAGTTCATCCGTTGATGTCTGGTCACCTCTCCGTTGGTGTCGATAAACGTCGAGCTTCTCCCGTTCGTCCGTTGACGTCTGGTCGAGTCTTCCCAGTTCATCCGTTGATGTCTGGTCACCTCTCCGTTGGTGTCGGTAAACGTCGAGTTTTTCCCATTCGTCCGTTGACGTCTGGTTGTATCCTTTTCCATTCATCCGTTGATGTCTGGTCACCTCTCCGTTGGTGTCGGTAAACGTCGAGTTTTTCCCATTCGTCCGTTGACGTCTGGTTGTATCCTTTTCCATTCATCCGTTGATGTCTGGTCACCTCTCCGTTGGTGTCGGTAAACGTCGAGTTTTTCCCATTCGTCCGTTGACGTCTGGTTGTATCTTTTCCATTCATCCGTTGATGTCTGGTCACCTCTCCGTTGGTGTCGATAAACGTCGAGCTTCTCCCGTTCGTCCGTTGACGTCTGGTCGAGTCTTCCCAGTTCATCCGTTGATGTCTGGTCACCTCTCCGTTGGTGTCGATAAACGTCGAGCTTCTCCCGTTCGTCCGTTGACGTCTGGTCGAGTCTTCCCAGTTCATCCGTTGATGTCTGGTCACCTCTCCGTTGGTGTCGATAAACGTCGAGCTTCTCCCGTTCGTCCGTTGACGTCTGGTCGAGTCTTCCCAGTTCATCCGTTGATGTCTGGTCACCTCTCCGTTGGTGTCGATAAACGTCGAGCTTCTCCCGTTCGTCCGTTGACGTCTGGTCGAGTCTTCCCAGTTCATCCGTTGATGTCTGGTCACCTCTCCGTTGGTGTCGGTAAACGTCGAGTTTTTCCCATTCGTCCGTTGACGTCTGGTTGTATCCTTTTCCATTCATCCGTTGATGTCTGGTCACCTCTCCGTTGGTGTCGGTAAACGTCGAGTTTTTCCCATTCGTCCGTTGACGTCTGGTTGTATACCTTCTTCCATTCATCCGTTGATGTCTGGTCACCTCTCCGTTGGTGTCGATAAACGTCGAGCTTCTCCCGTTCGTCCGTTGACGTCTGGTCGAGTCTTTCCAGTTCATCCGTTGATGTCTGGTCACCTCTCCGTTGGTGTCGATAAACGTCGAGCTTCTCCCGTTCGTCCGTTGACGTCTGGTCGAGTCTTCCCATTCATCCGTTGATGTCTGGTCACCTCTCCGTTGGTGTCGATAAACGTCGAGCTTCTCCCGTTCGTCCGTTGACGTCTGGTCGAGTCTTCCCAGTTCATCCGTTGATGTCTGGTCACCTCTCCGTTGGTGTCGATAAACGTCGAGCTTCTCCCGTTCGTCCGTTGACGTCTGGTCGAGTCTTCCCAGTTCATCCGTTGATGTCTGGTCACCTCTCCGTTGGTGTCGGTAAACGTTGAGTTTTTTCCCATTCGTCCGTTGACGTCTGGTTGTACCTTTTTCCATTCATCCGTTGATGTCTGGTCACCTCTCCGTTGGTGTCGGTAAACGTTGAGTTTTTCCCATTCGTCCGTTGACGTCTGGTTGTATCCTTTTCCATTCATCCGTTGATGTCTGGTCACCTCTCCGTTGGTGTCGGTAAACGTTGAGTTTTTCCCATTCGTCCGTTGACGTCTGGTTGTATCCTTTTCCATTCATCCGTTGATGTCTGGTCACCTCTCCGTTGGTGTCGATAAACGTCGAGCTTCTCCCGTTCGTCCGTTGACGTCTGGTCGAGTCTTCCCATTCATCCGTTGATGTCTGGTCACCTCTCCGTTGGTGTCGATAAACGTCGAGCTTCTCCCATTCGTCCGTTGACGTCTGGTCGAGTCTTCCCAGTTCATCCGTTGATGTCTGGTCACCTCTCCGTTGGTGTCGATAAACGTCGAGCTTCTCCCGTTCGTCCGTTGACGTCTGGTCGAGTCTTCCCAGTTCATCCGTTGATGTCTGGTCACCTCTCCGTTGGTGTCGATAAACGTCGAGCTTCTCCCGTTCGTCCGTTGACGTCTGGTCGAGTCTTCCCAGTTCATCCGTTGATGTCTGGTCACCTCTCCGTTGGTGTCGGTAAACGTCGAGTTTTTCCCATTCGTCCGTTGACGTCTGGTTGTATCCTTTTCCATTCATCCGTTGATGTCTGGTCACCTCTCCGTTGGTGTCGGTAAACGTCGAGTTTTTCCCATTCGTCCGTTGACGTCTGGTTGTATCCTTTTCCATTCATCCGTTGATGTCTGGTCACCTCTCCGTTGGTGTCGGTAAACGTCGAGTTTTTCCCATTCGTCCGTTGACGTCTGGTTGTATCTTTTCCATTCATCCGTTGATGTCTGGTCACCTCTCCGTTGGTGTCGATAAACGTCGAGCTTCTCCCGTTCGTCCGTTGACGTCTGGTCGAGTCTTCCCAGTTCATCCGTTGATGTCTGGTCACCTCTCCGTTGGTGTCGATAAACGTCGAGCTTCTCCCGTTCGTCCGTTGACGTCTGGTCGAGTCTTCCCAGTTCATCCGTTGATGTCTGGTCACCTCTCCGTTGGTGTCGATAAACGTCGAGCTTCTCCCGTTCGTCCGTTGACGTCTGGTCGAGTCTTCCCAGTTCATCCGTTGATGTCTGGTCACCTCTCCGTTGGTGTCGATAAACGTCGAGCTTCTCCCGTTCGTCCGTTGACGTCTGGTCGAGTCTTCCCAGTTCATCCGTTGATGTCTGGTCACCTCTCCGTTGGTGTCGGTAAACGTCGAGTTTTTCCCATTCGTCCGTTGACGTCTGGTTGTATCCTTTTCCATTCATCCGTTGATGTCTGGTCACCTCTCCGTTGGTGTCGGTAAACGTCGAGTTTTTCCCATTCGTCCGTTGACGTCTGGTTGTATCCTTTTCCATTCATCCGTTGATGTCTGGTCACCTCTCCGTTGGTGTCGGTAAACGTCGAGTTTTCCCATTCGTCCGTTGACGTCTGGTTGTATCCTTCTTCCATTCATCCGTTGATGTCTGGTCACCTCTCCGTTGGTGTCGATAAACGTCGAGCTTCTCCCGTTCGTCCGTTGACGTCTGGTCGAGTCTTCCAGTTCATCCGTTGATGTCTGGTCACCTCTCCGTTGGTGTCGATAAACGTCGAGCTTCTCCCGTTCGTCCGTTGACGTCTGGTCGAGTCTTCCCAGTTCATCCGTTGATGTCTGGTCACCTCTCCGTTGGTGTCGATAAACGTCGAGCTTCTCCCGTTCGTCCGTTGACGTCTGGTCGAGTCTTCCCAGTTCATCCGTTGATGTCTGGTCACCTCTCCGTTGGTGTCGATAAACGTCGAGCTTCTCCCGTTCGTCCGTTGACGTCTGGTCGAGTCTTCCCAGTTCATCCGTTGATGTCTGGTCACCTCTCCGTTGGTGTCGGTAAACGTCGAGTTTTTCCCATTCGTCCGTTGACGTCTGGTTGTATCCTTTTCCATTCATCCGTTGATGTCTGGTCACCTCTCCGTTGGTGTCGGTAAACGTTGAGTTTTTCCCATTCGTCCGTTGACGTCTGGTTGTATCCTTTTCCATTCATCCGTTGATGTCTGGTCACCTCTCCGTTGGTGTCGGTAAACGTCGAGTTTTTCCCATTCGTCCGTTGACGTCTGGTTGTATCTTTTCCATTCATCCGTTGATGTCTGGTCACCTCTCCGTTGGTGTCGATAAACGTCGAGCTTCTCCCGTTCGTCCGTTGACGTCTGGTCGAGTCTTCCCAGTTCATCCGTTGATGTCTGGTCACCTCTCCGTTGGTGTCGATAAACGTCGAGCTTCTCCCGTTCGTCCGTTGACGTCTGGTCGAGTCTTCCCAGTTCATCCGTTGATGTCTGGTCACCTCTCCGTTGGTGTCGATAAACGTCGAGCTTCTCCCGTTCGTCCGTTGACGTCTGGTCGAGTCTTCCCAGTTCATCCGTTGATGTCTGGTCACCTCTCCGTTGGTGTCGATAAACGTCGAGCTTCTCCCGTTCGTCCGTTGACGTCTGGTTGAGTCTTCCCAGTTCATCCGTTGATGTCTGGTCACCTCTCCGTTGGTGTCGATAAACGTCGAGCTTCTCCCGTTCGTCCGTTGACGTCTGGTCGAGTCTTCCAGTTCATCCGTTGATGTCTGGTCACCTCTCCGTTGGTGTCGGTAAACGTCGAGTTTTTCCCATTCGTCCGTTGACGTCTGGTTGTACCTTTTCCATTCATCCGTTGATGTCTGGTCACCTCTCCGTTGGTGTCGATAAACGTCGAGCTTCTCCCGTTCGTCCGTTGACGTCTGGTCGAGTCTTCCCAGTTCATCCGTTGATGTCTGGTCACCTCTCCGTTGGTGTCGATAAACGTCGAGCTTCTCCCGTTCGTCCGTTGACGTCTGGTCGAGTCTTCCCAGTTCATCCGTTGATGTCTGGTCACCTCTCCGTTGGTGTCGATAAACGTCGAGCTTCTCCCGTTCGTCCGTTGACGTCTGGTCGAGTCTTCCAGTTCATCCGTTGATGTCTGGTCACCTCTCCGTTGGTGTCGGTAAACGTCGAGTTTTTCCCATTCGTCCGTTGACGTCTGGTTGTACCTTTTCCATTCATCCGTTGATGTCTGGTCACCTCTCCGTTGGTGTCGATAAACGTCGAGCTTCTCCCGTTCGTCCGTTGACGTCTGGTCGAGTCTTCCCAGTTCATCCGTTGATGTCTGGTCACCTCTCCGTTGGTGTCGATAAACGTCGAGCTTCTCCCGTTCGTCCGTTGACGTCTGGTCGAGTCTTCCCAGTTCATCCGTTGATGTCTGGTCACCTCTCCGTTGGTGTCGATAAACGTCGAGCTTCTCCCGTTCGTCCGTTGACGTCTGGTCGAGTCTTCCCAGTTCATCCGTTGATGTCTGGTCACCTCTCCGTTGGTGTCGGTAAACGTCGAGTTTTTCCCATTCGTCCGTTGACGTCTGGTTGTATCCTTTTCCATTCATCCGTTGATGTCTGGTCACCTCTCCGTTGGTGTCGGTAAACGTCGAGCTTCTCCCGTTCGTCCGTTGACGTCTGGTCGAGTCTTTCCAGTTCATCCGTTGATGTCTGGTCACCTCTCCGTTGGTGTCGATAAACGTCGAGCTTCTCCCGTTCGTCCGTTGACGTCTGGTCGAGTCTTCCCATTCATCCGTTGATGTCTGGTCACCTCTCCGTTGGTGTCGATAAACGTCGAGCTTCTCCCGTTCGTCCGTTGACGTCTGGTCGAGTCTTCCCAGTTCATCCGTTGATGTCTGGTCACCTCTCCGTTGGTGTCGATAAACGTCGAGCTTCTCCCGTTCGTCCGTTGACGTCTGGTCGAGTCTTCCCAGTTCATCCGTTGATGTCTGGTCACCTCTCCGTTGGTGTCGGTAAACGTCGAGTTTTTCCCATTCGTCCGTTGACGTCTGGTTGTACCTTTTCCATTCATCCGTTGATGTCTGGTCACCTCTCCGTTGGTGTCGGTAAACGTTGAGTTTTTCCCATTCGTCCGTTGACGTCTGGTTGTATCCTTTTCCATTCATCCGTTGATGTCTGGTCACCTCTCCGTTGGTGTCGGTAAACGTCGAGTTTTTCCCATTCGTCCGTTGACGTCTGGTTGTATCCTTTTCCATTCATCCGTTGATGTCTGGTCACCTCTCCGTTGGTGTCGATAAACGTCGAGCTTCTCCCGTTCGTCCGTTGACGTCTGGTCGAGTCTTCCCATTCATCCGTTGATGTCTGGTCACCTCTCCGTTGGTGTCGATAAACGTCGAGCTTCTCCCGTTCGTCCGTTGACGTCTGGTCGAGTCTTCCCAGTTCATCCGTTGATGTCTGGTCACCTCTCCGTTGGTGTCGATAAACGTCGAGCTTCTCCCGTTCGTCCGTTGACGTCTGGTCGAGTCTTCCCAGTTCATCCGTTGATGTCTGGTCACCTCTCCGTTGGTGTCGATAAACGTCGAGCTTCTCCCGTTCGTCCGTTGACGTCTGGTCGAGTCTTCCCAGTTCATCCGTTGATGTCTGGTCACCTCTCCGTTGGTGTCGGTAAACGTCGAGTTTTTCCCATTCGTCCGTTGACGTCTGGTTGTATCCTTTTCCATTCATCCGTTGATGTCTGGTCACCTCTCCGTTGGTGTCGGTAAACGTCGAGTTTTTCCCATTCGTCCGTTGACGTCTGGTTGTATCCTTTTCCATTCATCCGTTGATGTCTGGTCACCTCTCCGTTGGTGTCGGTAAACGTTGAGTTTTTCCCATTCGTCCATTGACGTCTGGTTGTATCTTTTTCCATTCATCCGTTGATGTCTGGTCACCTCTCCGTTGGTGTCGATAAACATCGAGCTTCTCCCGTTCGTCCGTTGACGTCTGGTCGAGTCTTCCCAGTTCATCCGTTGATGTCTGGTCACCTCTCCGTTGGTGTCGATAAACGTCGAGCTTCTCCCGTTCGTCCGTTGACGTCTGGTCGAGTCTTCCCAGTTCATCCGTTGATGTCTGGTCACCTCTCCGTTGGTGTCGATAAACGTCGAGCTTCTCCCGTTCGTCCGTTGACGTCTGGTCGAGTCTTCCCAGTTCATCCGTTGATGTCTGGTCACCTCTCCGTTGGTGTCGATAAACGTCGAGCTTCTCCCGTTCGTCCGTTGACGTCTGGTTGAGTCTTCCCAGTTCATCCGTTGATGTCTGGTCACCTCTCCGTTGGTGTCGATAAACGTCGAGCTTCTCCCGTTCGTCCGTTGACGTCTGGTCGAGTCTTCCTAGTTCATCCGTTGATGTCTGGTCACCTCTCCGTTGGTGTCGGTAAACGTTGAGTTTTTCCCATTCGTCCGTTGACGTCTGGTTGTACCTTTTTCCATTCATCCGTTGATGTCTGGTCACCTCTCCGTTGGTGTCGATAAACGTCGAGCTTCTCCCGTTCGTCCGTTGACGTCTGGTCGAGTCTTCCCAGTTCATCCGTTGATGTCTGGTCACCTCTCCGTTGGTGTCGATAAACGTCGAGCTTCTCCCGTTCGTCCGTTGACGTCTGGTCGAGTCTTCCCAGTTCATCCGTTGATGTCTGGTCACCTCTCCGTTGGTGTCGATAAACGTCGAGCTTCTCCCGTTCGTCCGTTGACGTCTGGTCGAGTCTTCCCAGTTCATCCGTTGATGTCTGGTCACCTCTCCGTTGGTGTCGGTAAACGTCGAGTTTTTCCCATTCGTCCGTTGACGTCTGGTTGTACCTTTTTCCATTCATCCGTTGATGTCTGGTCACCTCTCCGTTGGTGTCGATAAACGTCGAGCTTCTCCCGTTCGTCCGTTGACGTCTGGTCGAGTCTTCCCAGTTCATCCGTTGATGTCTGGTCACCTCTCCGTTGGTGTCGATAAACGTCGAGCTTCTCCCGTTCGTCCGTTGACGTCTGGTCGAGTCTTCCCAGTTCATCCGTTGATGTCTGGTCACCTCTCCGTTGGTGTCGATAAACGTCGAGCTTCTCCCGTTCGTCCGTTGACGTCTGGTCGAGTCTTCCCAGTTCATCCGTTGATGTCTGGTCACCTCTCCGTTGGTGTCGGTAAACGTCGAGTTTTTCCCATTCGTCCGTTGACGTCTGGTTGTATCCTTTTCCATTCATCCGTTGATGTCTGGTCACCTCTCCGTTGGTGTCGGTAAACGTCGAGTTTTTCCCATTCGTCCGTTGACGTCTGGTTGTATACCTTCTTCCATTCATCCGTTGATGTCTGGTCACCTCTCCGTTGGTGTCGATAAACGTCGAGCTTCTCCCGTTCGTTCGTTGACGTCTGGTCGAGTCTTCCCAGTTCATCCGTTGATGTCTGGTCACCTCTCCGTTGGTGTCGATAAACGTCGAGCTTCTCCCGTTCGTCCGTTGACGTCTGGTCGAGTCTTCCCATTCATCCGTTGATGTCTGGTCACCTCTCCGTTGGTGTCGATAAACGTCGAGCTTCTCCCGTTCGTCCGTTGACGTCTGGTCGAGTCTTCCCAGTTCATCCGTTGATGTCTGGTCACCTCTCCGTTGGTGTCGATAAACGTCGAGCTTCTCCCGTTCGTCCGTTGACGTCTGGTCGAGTCTTCCCAGTTCATCCGTTGATGTCTGGTCACCTCTCTGTTGGTGTCGGTAAACGTTGAGTTTTTTCCCATTCGTCCGTTGACGTCTGGTTGTACCTTTTTCCATTCATCCGTTGATGTCTGGTCACCTCTCCGTTGGTGTCGGTAAACGTTGAGTTTTTCCCATTCGTCCGTTGACGTCTGGTTGTATCCTTTTCCATTCATCCGTTGATGTCTGGTCACCTCTCCGTTGGTGTCGGTAAACGTTGAGTTTTTCCCATTCGTCCGTTGACGTCTGGTTGTATCCTTTTCCATTCATCCGTTGATGTCTGGTCACCTCTCCGTTGGTGTCGATAAACGTCGAGCTTCTCCCGTTCGTCCGTTGACGTCTGGTCGAGTCTTCCCAGTTCATCCGTTGATGTCTGGTCACCTCTCCGTTGGTGTCGATAAACGTCGAGCTTCTCCCGTTCGTCCGTTGACGTCTGGTCGAGTCTTCCCAGTTCATCCGTTGATGTCTGGTCACCTCTCCGTTGGTGTCGATAAACGTCGAGCTTCTCCCGTTCGTCCGTTGACGTCTGGTCGAGTCTTCCCAGTTCATCCGTTGATGTCTGGTCACCTCTCCGTTGGTGTCGGTAAACGTCGAGTTTTTCCCATTCGTCCGTTGACGTCTGGTTGTATCCTTTTCCATTCATCCGTTGATGTCTGGTCACCTCTCCGTTGGTGTCGGTAAACGTCGAGTTTTTCCCATTCGTCCGTTGACGTCTGGTTGTATCCTTCTTCCATTCATCCGTTGATGTCTGGTCACCTCTCCGTTGGTGTCGATAAACGTCGAGCTTCTCCCGTTCGTTCGTTGACGTCTAGTCGAGTCTTTCCAGTTCATCCGTTGATGTCTGGTCACCTCTCCGTTGGTGTCGATAAACGTCGAGCTTCTCCCGTTCGTCCGTTGACGTCTGGTCGAGTCTTCCCATTCATCCGTTGATGTCTGGTCACCTCTCCGTTGGTGTCGATAAACGTCGAGCTTCTCCCGTTCGTCCGTTGACGTCTGGTCGAGTCTTCCCAGTTCATCCGTTGATGTCTGGTCACCTCTCCGTTGGTGTCGATAAACGTCGAGCTTCTCCCGTTCGTCCGTTGACGTCTGGTCGAGTCTTCCCAGTTCATCCGTTGATGTCTGGTCACCTCTCTGTTGGTATCGGTAAACGTTGAGTTTTTTCCCATTCGTCCGTTGACGTCTGGTTGTACGTTTTCCATTCATCCGTTGATGTCTGGTCACCTCTCCGTTGGTGTCGGTAAACGTTGAGTTTTTCCCATTCGTCCGTTGACGTCTGGTTGTATCTTTTCCATTCATCCGTTGATGTCTGGTCACCTCTCCGTTGGTGTCGGTAAACGTTGAGTTTTTCCCATTCGTCCGTTGACGTCTGGTTGTATCTTTTCCATTCATCCGTTGATGTCTGGTCACCTCTCCGTTGGTGTCGATAAACGTCGAGCTTCTCCCGTTCGTCCGTTGACGTCTGGTCGAGTCTTCCCATTCATCCGTTGATGCCTGGTCACCTCTCCGTTGGTGTCGATAAACGTCGAGCTTCTCCCATTCGTCCGTTGACGTCTGGTCGAGTCTTCCCAGTTCATCCGTTGATGTCTGGTCACCTCTCCGTTGGTGTCGATAAACGTCGAGCTTCTTCCGTTCGTCCGTTGACGTCTGGTCGAGTCTTCCCAGTTCATCCGTTGATGTCTGGTCACCTCTACGTTGGTGTCGATAAACGTCGAGCTTCTCCCGTTCGTCCGTTGACGTCTGGTCGAGTCTTCCCAGTTCATCCGTTGATGTTTGGTCACCTCTCCGTTGGTGTCGGTAAACGTCGAGTTTTTCCCATTCGTCCGTTGACGTCTGGTTGTATCCTTTTCCATTCATCCGTTGATGTCTGGTCACCTCTCCGTTGGTGTCGGTAAACGTTGAGTTTTTCCCATTCGTCCGTTGACGTCTGGTTGTATCCTTTTCCATTCATCCGTTGATGTCTGGTCACCTCTCCGTTGGTGTCGGTAAACGTCGAGTTTTTCCCATTCGTCCGTTGACGTCTGGTTGTATCTTTTTCCATTCATCCGTTGATGTCTGGTCACCTCTCCGTTGGTGTCGATAAACGTCGAGCTTCTCCCGTTCGTCCGTTGACGTCTGGTCGAGTCTTCCCAGTTCATCCGTTGATGTCTGGTCACCTCTCCGTTGGTGTCGATAAACGTCGAGCTTCTCCCGTTCGTCCGTTGACGTCTGGTCGAGTCTTCCCAGTTCATCCGTTGATGTCTGGTCACCTCTCCGTTGGTGTCGATAAACGTCGAGCTTCTCCCGTTCGTCCGTTGACGTCTGGTCGAGTCTTCCCAGTTCATCCGTTGATGTCTGGTCACCTCTCCGTTGGTGTCGATAAACGTCGAGCTTCTCCCGTTCGTCCGTTGACGTCTGGTTGAGTCTTCCCAGTTCATCCGTTGATGTCTGGTCACCTCTCCGTTGGTGTCGATAAACGTCGAGCTTCTCCCGTTCGTCCGTTGACGTCTGGTCGAGTCTTCCCAGTTCATCCGTTGATGTCTGGTCACCTCTCCGTTGGTGTCGGTAAACGTCGAGTTTTTCCCATTCGTCCGTTGACGTCTGGTTGTACCTTTTTCCATTCATCCGTTGATGTCTGGTCACCTCTCCGTTGGTGTCGATAAACGTCGAGCTTCTCCCGTTCGTCCGTTGACGTCTGGTCGAGTCTTCCCAGTTCATCCGTTGATGTCTGGTCACCTCTCCGTTGGTGTCGATAAACGTCGAGCTTCTCCCGTTCGTCCGTTGACGTCTGGTCGAGTCTTCCCAGTTCATCCGTTGATGTCTGGTCACCTCTCCGTTGGTGTCGATAAACGTCGAGCTTCTCCCGTTCGTCCGTTGACGTCTGGTCGAGTCTTCCCAGTTCATCCGTTGATGTCTGGTCACCTCTCCGTTGGTGTCGGTAAACGTCGAGTTTTTCCCATTCGTCCGTTGACGTCTGGTTGTACCTTTTCCATTCATCCGTTGATGTCTGGTCACCTCTCCGTTGGTGTCGATAAACGTCGAGCTTCTCCCGTTCGTCCGTTGACGTCTGGTCGAGTCTTCCCAGTTCATCCGTTGATGTCTGGTCACCTCTCCGTTGGTGTCGATAAACGTCGAGCTTCTCCCGTTCGTCCGTTGACGTCTGGTTGAGTCTTCCCATTCATCCGTTGATGTCTGGTCACCTCTCCGTTGGTGTCGATAAACGTCGAGCTTCTCCCGTTCGTCCGTTGACGTCTGGTCGAGTCTTCCCAGTTCATCCGTTGATGTCTGGTCACCTCTCCGTTGGTGTCGGTAAACGTCGAGTTTTTCCCATTCGTCCGTTGACGTCTGGTTGTACCTTTTTCCATTCATCCGTTGATGTCTGGTCACCTCTCCGTTGGTGTCGATAAACGTCGAGCTTCTCCCGTTCGTCCGTTGACGTCTGGTCGAGTCTTCCCAGTTCATCCGTTGATGTCTGGTCACCTCTCCGTTGGTGTCGATAAACGTCGAGCTTCTCCCGTTCGTCCGTTGACGTCTGGTCGAGTCTTCCCAGTTCATCCGTTGATGTCTGGTCACCTCTCCGTTGGTGTCGATAAACGTCGAGCTTCTCCCGTTCGTCCGTTGACGTCTGGTCGAGTCTTCCCAGTTCATCCGTTGATGTCTGGTCACCTCTCCGTTGGTGTCGGTAAACGTCGAGTTTTTCCCATTCGTCCGTTGACGTCTGGTTGTACCTTTTCCATTCATCCGTTGATGTCTGGTCACCTCTCCGTTGGTGTCGGTAAACGTCGAGTTTTTCCCATTCGTCCGTTGACGTCTGGTTGTATCCTTTTCCATTCATCCGTTGATGTCTGGTCACCTCTCCGTTGGTGTCGGTAAACGTTGAGTTTTTCCCATTCGTCCGTTGACGTCTGGTTGTATCCTTTTCCATTCATCCGTTGATGTCTGGTCACCTCTCCGTTGGTGTCGATAAACGTCGAGCTTCTCCCGTTCGTCCGTTGACGTCTGGTCGAGTCTTCCCAGTTCATCCGTTGATGTCTGGTCACCTCTCCGTTGGTGTCGATAAACGTCGAGCTTCTCCCGTTCGTCCGTTGACGTCTGGTCGAGTCTTCCCAGTTCATCCGTTGATGTCTGGTCACCTCTCCGTTGGTGTCGATAAACGTCGAGCTTCTCCCGTTCGTCCGTTGACGTCTGGTCGAGTCTTCCCAGTTCATCCGTTGATGTCTGGTCACCTCTCCGTTGGTGTCGGTAAACGTCGAGTTTTTCCCATTCGTCCGTTGACGTCTGGTTGTATCCTTTTCCATTCATCCGTTGATGTCTGGTCACCTCTCCGTTGGTGTCGGTAAACGTCGAGTTTTTCCCATTCGTCCGTTGACGTCTGGTTGTATACCTTCTTCCATTCATCCGTTGATGTCTGGTCACCTCTCCGTTGGTGTCGATAAACGTCGAGCTTCTCCCGTTCGTCCGTTGACGTCTGGTCGAGTCTTTCCAGTTCATCCGTTGATGTCTGGTCACCTCTCCGTTGGTGTCGATAAACGTCGAGCTTCTCCCGTTCGTCCGTTGACGTCTGGTCGAGTCTTCCCATTCATCCGTTGATGTCTGGTCACCTCTCCGTTGGTGTCGATAAACGTCGAGCTTCTCCCGTTCGTCCGTTGACGTCTGGTCGAGTCTTCCCAGTTCATCCGTTGATGTCTGGTCACCTCTCCGTTGGTGTCGATAAACGTCGAGCTTCTCCCGTTCGTCCGTTGACGTCTGGTCGAGTCTTCCCAGTTCATCCGTTGATGTCTGGTCACCTCTCTGTTGGTGTCGGTAAACGTCGAGTTTTTCCCATTCGTCCGTTGACGTCTGGTTGTACTTTTCCATTCATCCGTTGATGTCTGGTCACCTCTCCGTTGGTGTCGGTAAACGTTGAGTTTTTCCCATTCGTCCGTTGACGTCTGGTTGTATCCTTTTCCATTCATCCGTTGATGTCTGGTCACCTCTCCGTTGGTGTCGGTAAACGTTGAGTTTTTCCCATTCGTCCGTTGACGTCTGGTTGTATCCTTTTCCATTCATCCGTTGATGTCTGGTCACCTCTCCGTTGGTGTCGATAAACGTCGAGCTTCTCCCGTTCGTCCGTTGACGTCTGGTCGAGTCTTCCCATTCATCCGTTGATGTCTGGTCACCTCTCCGTTGGTGTCGATAAACGTCGAGCTTCTCCCATTCGTCCGTTGACGTCTGGTCGAGTCTTCCCAGTTCATCCGTTGATGTCTGGTCACCTCTCCGTTGGTGTCGATAAACGTCGAGCTTCTCCCGTTCGTCCGTTGACGTCTGGTCGAGTCTTCCCAGTTCATCCGTTGATGTCTGGTCACCTCTCCGTTGGTGTCGATAAACGTCGAGCTTCTCCCGTTCGTCCGTTGACGTCTGGTCGAGTCTTCCCAGTTCATCCGTTGATGTCTGGTCACCTCTCCGTTGGTGTCGGTAAACGTCGAGTTTTTCCCATTCGTCCGTTGACGTCTGGTTGTATCCTTTTCCATTCATCCGTTGATGTCTGGTCACCTCTCCGTTGGTGTCGGTAAACGTCGAGTTTTTCCCATTCGTCCGTTGACGTCTGGTTGTATCCTTTTCCATTCATCCGTTGATGTCTGGTCACCTCTCCGTTGGTGTCGGTAAACGTCGAGTTTTTCCCATTCGTCCGTTGACGTCTGGTTGTATCTTTTCCATTCATCCGTTGATGTCTGGTCACCTCTCCGTTGGTGTCGATAAACGTCGAGCTTCTCCCGTTCGTCCGTTGACGTCTGGTCGAGTCTTCCCAGTTCATCCGTTGATGTCTGGTCACCTCTCCGTTGGTGTCGATAAACGTCGAGCTTCTCCCGTTCGTCCGTTGACGTCTGGTCGAGTCTTCCCAGTTCATCCGTTGATGTCTGGTCACCTCTCCGTTGGTGTCGATAAACGTCGAGCTTCTCCCGTTCGTCCGTTGACGTCTGGTCGAGTCTTCCCAGTTCATCCGTTGATGTCTGGTCACCTCTCCGTTGGTGTCGATAAACGTCGAGCTTCTCCCGTTCGTCCGTTGACGTCTGGTCGAGTCTTCCCAGTTCATCCGTTGATGTCTGGTCACCTCTCCGTTGGTGTCGGTAAACGTCGAGTTTTTCCCATTCGTCCGTTGACGTCTGGTTGTATCCTTTTCCATTCATCCGTTGATGTCTGGTCACCTCTCCGTTGGTGTCGGTAAACGTCGAGTTTTTCCCATTCGTCCGTTGACGTCTGGTTGTATACCTTCTTCCATTCATCCGTTGATGTCTGGTCACCTCTCCGTTGGTGTCGATAAACGTCGAGCTTCTCCCGTTCGTCCGTTGACGTCTGGTCGAGTCTTTCCAGTTCATCCGTTGATGTCTGGTCACCTCTCCGTTGGTGTCGATAAACGTCGAGCTTCTCCCGTTCGTCCGTTGACGTCTGGTCGAGTCTTCCCATTCATCCGTTGATGTCTGGTCACCTCTCCGTTGGTGTCGATAAACGTCGAGCTTCTCCCGTTCGTCCGTTGATGTCTGGTCGAGTCTTCCCAGTTCATCCGTTGATGTCTGGTCACCTCTCCGTTGGTGTCGATAAACGTCGAGCTTCTCCCGTTCGTCCGTTGACGTCTGGTCGAGTCTTCCCAGTTCATCCGTTGATGTCTGGTCACCTCTCTGTTGGTATCGGTAAACGTCGAGTTTTTTCCCATTCGTCCGTTGACGTCTGGTTGTACGTTTTTCCATTCATCCGTTGATGTCTGGTCACCTCTCCGTTGGTGTCGGTAAACGTTGAGTTTTTCCCATTCGTCCGTTGACGTCTGGTTGTATCCTTTTCCATTCATCCGTTGATGTCTGGTCACCTCTCCGTTGGTGTCGGTAAACGTTGAGTTTTTCCCATTCGTCCGTTGACGTCTGGTTGTATCCTTTTCCATTCATCCGTTGATGTCTGGTCACCTCTCCGTTGGTGTCGATAAACGTCGAGCTTCTCCCGTTCGTCCGTTGACGTCTGGTCGAGTCTTCCCATTCATCCGTTGATGCCTGGTCACCTCTCCGTTGGTGTCGATAAACGTCGAGCTTCTCCCATTCGTCCGTTGACGTCTGGTCGAGTCTTCCCAGTTCATCCGTTGATGTCTGGTCACCTCTCCGTTGGTGTCGATAAACGTCGAGCTTCTCCCGTTCGTCCGTTGACGTCTGGTCGAGTCTTCCCAGTTCATCCGTTGATGTCTGGTCACCTCTCCGTTGGTGTCGATAAACGTCGAGCTTCTCCCGTTCGTCCGTTGACGTCTGGTCGAGTCTTCCCAGTTCATCCGTTGATGTCTTGTCACCTCTCCGTTGGTGTCGGTAAACTTCGAGTTTTTCCCATTCGTCCGTTGACGTCTGGTTGTATCCTTTTCCATTCATCCGTTGATGTCTGGTCACCTCTCCGTTGGTGTCGGTAAACGTTGAGTTTTTCCCATTCGTCCGTTGACGTCTGGTTGTATCCTTTTCCATTCATCCGTTGATGTCTGGTCACCTCTCCGTTGGTGTCGGTAAACGTTGAGTTTTTCCCATTCGTCCATTGACGTCTGGTTGTATCTTTTTCCATTCATCCGTTGATGTCTGGTCACCTCTCCGTTGGTGTCGATAAACATCGAGCTTCTCCCGTTCGTCCGTTGACGTCTGGTCGAGTCTTCCCAGTTCATCCGTTGATGTCTGGTCACCTCTCCGTTGGTGTCGATAAACGTCGAGCTTCTCCCGTTCGTCCGTTGACGTCTGGTCGAGTCTTCCCAGTTCATCCGTTGATGTCTGGTCACCTCTCCGTTGGTGTCGATAAACGTCGAGCTTCTCCCGTTCGTCCGTTGACGTCTGGTCGAGTCTTCCCAGTTCATCCGTTGATGTCTGGTCACCTCTCCGTTGGTGTCGATAAACGTCGAGCTTCTCCCGTTCGTCCGTTGACGTCTGGTTGAGTCTTCCCAGTTCATCCGTTGATGTCTGGTCACCTCTCCGTTGGTGTCGATAAACGTCGAGCTTCTCCCGTTCGTCCGTTGACGTCTGGTCGAGTCTTCCTAGTTCATCCGTTGATGTCTGGTCACCTCTCCGTTGGTGTCGGTAAACGTCGAGTTTTTCCCATTCGTCCGTTGACGTCTGGTTGTACCTTTTCCATTCATCCGTTGATGTCTGGTCACCTCTCCGTTGGTGTCGATAAACGTCGAGCTTCTCCCGTTCGTCCGTTGACGTCTGGTCGAGTCTTCCCAGTTCATCCGTTGATGTCTGGTCACCTCTCCGTTGGTGTCGATAAACGTCGAGCTTCTCCCGTTCGTCCGTTGACGTCTGGTCGAGTCTTCCCAGTTCATCCGTTGATGTCTGGTCACCTCTCCGTTGGTGTCGATAAACGTCGAGCTTCTCCCGTTCGTCCGTTGACGTCTGGTCGAGTCTTCCCAGTTCATCCGTTGATGTCTGGTCACCTCTCCGTTGGTGTCGGTAAACGTCGAGCTTTTTCCCATTCGTCCGTTGACGTCTGGTTGTACCTTTTTCCATTCATCCGTTGATGTCTGGTCACCTCTCCGTTGGTGTCGATAAACGTCGAGCTTCTCCCGTTCGTCCGTTGACGTCTGGTCGAGTCTTCCCAGTTCATCCGTTGATGTCTGGTCACCTCTCCGTTGGTGTCGATAAACGTCGAGCTTCTCCCGTTCGTCCGTTGACGTCTGGTTGAGTCTTCCCAGTTCATCCGTTGATGTCTGGTCACCTCTCCGTTGGTGTCGATAAACGTCGAGCTTCTCCCGTTCGTCCGTTGACGTCTGGTCGAGTCTTCCCATTCATCCGTTGATGTCTGGTCACCTCTCCGTTGGTGTCGGTAAACGTCGAGTTTTTCCCATTCGTCCGTTGACGTCTGGTTGTACCTTTTCCATTCATCCGTTGATGTCTGGTCACCTCTCCGTTGGAGTCGATAAACGTCGAGCTTCTCCCGTTCGTCCGTTGAAGTCTGGTCGAGTCTTCCCAGTTCATCCGTTGATGTCTGGTCACCTCTCCGTTGGTGTCGATAAACGTCGAGCTTCTCCCGTTCGTCCGTTGACGTCTGGTCGAGTCTTCCCATTCATCCGTTGATGCCTGGTCACCTCTCCGTTGGTGTCGATAAACATCGAGCTTCTCCCATTCGTCCGTTGACGTCTGGTCGAGTCTTCCCAGTTTATCTGTTGATGTCTGGTCACCTCTCCGTTGGTGTCGATAAACGTCGAGCTTCTCCCGTTCGTCCGTTGACGTCTGGTCACCTCTCCGTTGGTGTCGATAAACATCGAGCTTCTCCCATTCGTCCGTTGATGTCTGGTCACCTCTCCGTTGGTGTCGATAAACGTCGAGCTTCTCCCGTTCGTCCGTTGACGTCTGGTTGAGTCTTCCTAGTTCATCCGTTGATGTCTGGTCACCTCTCAGTTGGTGTCGGTAAACGTTGAGGTTTTTCCCATTCGTCCGTTGACGTCTGGTTGTATCTTTTTCCATTCATCCGTTGATGTCTGGTCACCTCTCTGTTGGAGTCGATAAACGTCGAGCTTCTCCCGTTCGTCCGTTGACGTCTGGTCGAGTCTTCCCAGTTCATCCGTTGATGTCTGGTCACCTCTCCGTTGGTGTCGATAAACGTCGAGCTTCTCCCGTTCGTCCGTTGACGTCTGGTCGAGTCTTCCCAGTTCATCCGTTGATGTCTGGTCACCTCTCCGTTGGTGTCGATAAACGTCGAGCTTCTCCCGTTCGTCCGTTGACGTCTGGTCGAGTCTTCCCAGTTCATCCGTTGATGTCTGGTCACCTCTCCGTTGGTGTCGGTAAACGTCGAGTTTTTCCCATTCGTCCGTTGACGTCTGGTTGTATCCTTTTCCATTCATCCGTTGATGTCTGGTCACCTCTCCGTTGGTGTCGGTAAACGTCGAGTTTTTCCCATTCGTCCGTTGACGTCTGGTTGTACCTTCTTCCATTCATCCGTTGATGTCTGGTCACCTCTCCGTTGGTGTCGATAAACGTCGAGCTTCTCCCGTTCGTCCGTTGACGTCTGGTCGAGTCTTCCCAGTTCATCCGTTGATGTCTGGTCACCTCTCCGTTGGTGTCGATAAACGTCGAGCTTCTCCCGTTCGTCCGTTGACGTCTGGTCGAGTCTTCCCATTCATCCGTTGATGTCTGGTCACCTCTCCGTTGGTGTCGATAAACGTCGAGCTTCTCCCGTTCGTCCGTTGACGTCTGGTCGAGTCTTCCCAGTTCATCCGTTGATGTCTGGTCACCTCTCCGTTGGTGTCGATAAACGTCGAGCTTCTCCCGTTCGTCCGTTGACGTCTGGTCGAGTCTTCCCAGTTCATCCGTTGATGTCTGGTCACCTCTCCGTTGGTGTCGGTAAACGTCGAGTTTTTTCCCATTCGTCCGTTGACGTCTGGTTGTACCTTTTCCATTCATCCGTTGATGTCTGGTCACCTCTCCGTTGGTGTCGGTAAACGTTGAGTTTTTCCCATTCGTCCGTTGACGTCTGGTTGTATCCTTTTCCATTCATCCGTTGATGTCTGGTCACCTCTCCGTTGGTGTCGGTAAACGTCGAGTTTTTCCCATTCGTCCGTTGACGTCTGGTTGTACCTTTTCCATTCATCCGTTGATGTCTGGTCACCTCTCCGTTGGTGTCGGTAAACGTCGAGTTTTTCCCATTCGTCCGTTGACGTCTGGTTGTATCCTTTTCCATTCATCCGTTGATGTCTGGTCACCTCTCCGTTGGTGTCGGTAAACGTCGAGTTTTTCCCATTCGTCCGTTGACGTCTGGTTGTATCCTTTTCCATTCATCCGTTGATGTCTGGTCACCTCTCCGTTGGTGTCGATAAACGTCGAGCTTCTCCCGTTCGTCCGTTGACGTCTGGTCGAGTCTTCCCATTCATCCGTTGATGTCTGGTCACCTCTCCGTTGGTGTCGATAAACGTCGAGCTTCTCCCGTTCGTCCGTTGACGTCTGGTCGAGTCTTCCCAGTTCATCCGTTGATGTCTGGTCACCTCTCCGTTGGTGTCGATAAACGTCGAGCTTCTTCCGTTCGTCCGTTGACGTCTGGTCGAGTCTTCCCAGTTCATCCGTTGATGTCTGGTCACCTCTACGTTGGTGTCGATAAACGTCGAGCTTCTCCCGTTCGTCCGTTGACGTCTGGTCGAGTCTTCCCAGTTCATCCGTTGATGTCTGGTCACCTCTCCGTTGGTGTCGGTAAACGTCGAGTTTTTCCCATTCGTCCGTTGACGTCTGGTTGTATCCTTTTCCATTCATCCGTTGATGTCTGGTCACCTCTCCGTTGGTGTCGGTAAACGTCGAGTTTTTCCCATTCGTCCGTTGACGTCTGGTTGTATCCTTTTCCATTCATCCGTTGATGTCTGGTCACCTCTCCGTTGGTGTCGGTAAACGTCGAGTTTTTCCCATTCGTCCGTTGACGTCTGGTTGTATCTTTTTCCATTCATCCGTTGATGTCTGGTCACCTCTCCGTTGGTGTCGATAAACGTCGAGCTTCTCCCGTTCGTCCGTTGACGTCTGGTCGAGTCTTCCCAGTTCATCCGTTGATGTCTGGTCACCTCTCCGTTGGTGTCGATAAACGTCGAGCTTCTCCCGTTCGTCCGTTGACGTCTGGTCGAGTCTTCCCAGTTCATCCGTTGATGTCTGGTCACCTCTCCGTTGGTGTCGATAAACGTCGAGCTTCTCCCGTTCGTCCGTTGACGTCTGGTCGAGTCTTCCCAGTTCATCCGTTGATGTCTGGTCACCTCTCCGTTGGTGTCGGTAAACGTCGAGTTTTTCCCATTCGTCCGTTGACGTCTGGTTGTATCCTTTTCCATTCATCCGTTGATGTCTGGTCACCTCTCCGTTGGTGTCGGTAAACGTCGAGTTTTTCCCATTCGTCCGTTGACGTCTGGTTGTATCCTTCTTCCATTCATCCGTTGATGTCTGGTCACCTCTCCGTTGGTGTCGATAAACGTCGAGCTTCTCCCGTTCGTCCGTTGACGTCTGGTCGAGTCTTCCCAGTTCATCCGTTGATGTCTGGTCACCTCTCCGTTGGTGTCGATAAACGTCGAGCTTCTCCCGTTCGTCCGTTGACGTCTGGTCGAGTCTTCCCATTCATCCGTTGATGTCTGGTCACCTCTCCGTTGGTGTCGATAAACGTCGAGCTTCTCCCGTTCGTCCGTTGACGTCTGGTCGAGTCTTCCCAGTTCATCCGTTGATGTCTGGTCACCTCTCCGTTGGTGTCGATAAACGTCGAGCTTCTCCCGTTCGTCCGTTGACGTCTGGTCGAGTCTTCCCAGTTCATCCGTTGATGTCTGGTCACCTCTCTGTTGGTATCGGTAAACGTTGAGTTTTTTCCCATTCGTCCGTTGACGTCTGGTTGTACCTTTTTCCATTCATCCGTTGATGTCTGGTCACCTCTCCGTTGGTGTCGGTAAACGTTGAGTTTTTCCCATTCGTCCGTTGACGTCTGGTTGTATCCTTTTCCATTCATCCGTTGATGTCTGGTCACCTCTCCGTTGGTGTCGGTAAACGTTGAGTTTTTCCCATTCGTCCGTTGACGTCTGGTTGTATCCTTTTCCATTCATCCGTTGATGTCTGGTCACCTCTCCGTTGGTGTCGATAAACGTCGAGCTTCTCCCGTTCGTCCGTTGACGTCTGGTCGAGTCTTCCCATTCATCCGTTGATGTCTGGTCACCTCTCCGTTGGTGTCGATAAACGTCGAGCTTCTCCCATTCGTCCGTTGACGTCTGGTCGAGTCTTCCCAGTTCATCCGTTGATGTCTGGTCACCTCTCCGTTGGTGTCGATAAACGTCGAGCTTCTCCCGTTCGTCCGTTGACGTCTGGTCGAGTCTTCCCAGTTCATCCGTTGATGTCTGGTCACCTCTCCGTTGGTGTCGATAAACGTCGAGCTTCTCCCGTTCGTCCGTTGACGTCTGGTCGAGTCTTCCCATTCATCCGTTGATGTCTGGTCACCTCTCCGTTGGTGTCGGTAAACGTCGAGTTTTTCCCATTCGTCCGTTGACGTCTGGTTGTATCCTTTTCCATTCATCCGTTGATGTCTGGTCACCTCTCCGTTGGTGTCGGTAAACGTCGAGTTTTTCCCATTCGTCCGTTGACGTCTGGTTGTATCCTTTTCCATTCATCCGTTGATGTCTGGTCACCTCTCCGTTGGTGTCGGTAAACGTCGAGTTTTTCCCATTCGTCCGTTGACGTCTGGTTGTATCCTTTTCCATTCATCCGTTGATGTCTGGTCACCTCTCCGTTGGTGTCGGTAAACGTCGAGTTTTTCCCATTCGTCCGTTGACGTCTGGTTGTATCCTTCTTCCATTCATCCGTTGATGTCTGGTCACCTCTCCGTTGGTGTCGATAAACGTCGAGCTTCTCCCGTTCGTCCGTTGACGTCTGGTCGAGTCTTCCCAGTTCATCCGTTGATGTCTGGTCACCTCTCCGTTGGTGTCGGTAAACGTCGAGTTTTTCCCATTCGTCCGTTGACGTCTGGTTGTATCCTTTTCCATTCATCCGTTGATGTCTGGTCACCTCTCCGTTGGTGTCGGTAAACGTCGAGTTTTTCCCATTCGTCCGTTGACGTCTGGTTGTATCCTTTTCCATTCATCCGTTGATGTCTGGTCACCTCTCCGTTGGTGTCGGTAAACGTCGAGTTTTTCCCATTCGTCCGTTGACGTCTGGTTGTATCCTTTTCATTCATCCGTTGATGTCTGGTCACCTCTCCGTTGGTGTCGGTAAACGTCGAGTTTTTCCCATTCGTCCGTTGACGTCTGGTTGTATCCTTTTCCATTCATCCGTTGATGTCTGGTCACCTCTCCGTTGGTGTCGGTAAACGTCGAGTTTTTCCCATTCGTCCGTTGACGTCTGGTTGTATCCTTTCCATTCATCCGTTGATGTCTGGTCACCTCTCCGTTGGTGTCGGTAAACGTCGAGTTTTTCCCATTCGTCCGTTGACGTCTGGTTGTATCCTTTTCCATTCATCCGTTGATGTCTGGTCACCTCTCCGTTGGTGTCGGTAAACGTCGAGTTTTTCCCATTCGTCCGTTGACGTCTGGTTGTATCTTTTTCCATTCATCCGTTGATGTCTGGTCACCTCTCCGTTGGTGTCGGTAAACGTCGAGTTTTTCCCATTCGTCCGTTGACGTCTGGTTGTATCCTTTCCATTCATCCGTTGATGTCTGGTCACCTCTCCGTTGGTGTCGGTAAACGTCGAGTTTTTCCCATTCGTCCGTTGACGTCTGGTTGTATCCTTTTCCATTCATCCGTTGATGTCTGGTCACCTCTCCGTTGGTGTCGGTAAACGTCGAGTTTTTCCCATTCGTCCGTTGACGTCTGGTTGTATCCTTTTCCATTCATCCGTTGATGTCTGGTCACCTCTCCGTTGGTGTCGGTAAACGTCGAGTTTTTCCCATTCGTCCGTTGACGTCTGGTTGTATCCTTTTCCATTCATCCGTTGATGTCTGGTCACCTCTCCGTTGGTGTCGGTAAACGTCGAGTTTTTCCCATTCGTCCGTTGACGTCTGGTTGTATCCTTCTTCCATTCATCCGTTGATGTCTGGTCACCTCTCCGTTGGTGTCGATAAACGTCGAGCTTCTCCCGTTCGTCCGTTGACGTCTGGTCGAGTCTTCCCAGTTCATCCGTTGATGTCTGGTCACCTCTCCGTTGGTGTCGGTAAACGTCGAGTTTTTCCCGTTCGTCCGTTGACGTCTGGTTGTATCCTTTTCCATTCATCCGTTGATGTCTGGTCACCTCTCCGTTGGTGTCGGTAAACGTCGAGTTTTTCCCATTCGTCCGTTGACGTCTGGTTGTATCCTTTTCCATTCATCCGTTGATGTCTGGTCACCTCTCCGTTGGTGTCGATAAACGTCGAGTTTTTCCCATTCGTCCGTTGACGTCTGGTTGTATCCTTTTCCATTCATCCGTTGATGTCTGGTCACCTCTCCGTTGGTGTCGGTAAACGTCGAGTTTTTCCCATTCGTCCGTTGACGTCTGGTTGTATCCTTCTTCCATTCATCCGTTGATGTCTGGTCACCTCTCCGTTGGTGTCGATAAACGTCGAGCTTCTCCCGTTCGTCCGTTGACGTCTGGTCGAGTCTTCCCAGTTCATCCGTTGATGTCTGGTCACCTCTCCGTTGGTGTCGATAAACGTCGAGCTTCTCCCGTTCGTCCGTTGACGTCTGGTCGAGTCTTCCCATTCATCCGTTGATGTCTGGTCACCTCTCCGTTGGTGTCGATAAACGTCGAGCTTCTCCCGTTCGTCCGTTGACGTCTGGTCGAGTCTTCCCAGTTCATCCGTTGATGTCTGGTCACCTCTCCGTTGGTGTCGGTAAACGTCGAGTTTTTCCCATTCGTCCGTTGACGTCTGGTTGTACCTTTTCCATTCATCCGTTGATGTCTGGTCACCTCTCCGTTGGTGTCGATAAACGTCGAGCTTCTCCCGTTCGTCCGTTGACGTCTGGTCGAGTCTTCCCAGTTCATCCGTTGATGTCTGGTCACCTCTCCGTTGGTGTCGATAAACGTCGAGCTTCTCCCGTTCGTCCGTTGACGTCTGGTTGAGTCTTCCCAGTTCATCCGTTGATGTCTGGTCACCTCTGCGTTGGTGTCGATAAACGTCGAGCTTCTCCCGTTCGTCCGTTGACGTCTGGTCGAGTCTTCCAGTTCATCCGTTGATGTCTGGTCACCTCTCCGTTGGTGTCGGTAAACGTCGAGTTTTTCCCATTCGTCCGTTGACGTCTGGTTGTACCTTTTTCCATTCATCCGTTGATGTCTGGTCACCTCTCCGTTGGAGTCGATAAACGTCGAGCTTCTCCCGTTCGTCCGTTGACGTCTGGTCGAGTCTTCCCAGTTCATCCGTTGATGTCTGGTCACCTCTCCGTTGGTGTCGATAAACGTCGAGCTTCTCCCGTTCGTCCGTTGACGTCTGGTCGAGTCTTCCCAGTTCATCCGTTGATGTCTGGTCACCTCTCCGTTGGTGTCGATAAACGTCGAGCTTCTCCCGTTCGTCCGTTGACGTCTGGTCGAGTCTTCCAGTTCATCCGTTGATGTCTGGTCACCTCTCCGTTGGTGTCGGTAAACGTCGAGTTTTTCCCATTCGTCCGTTGACGTCTGGTTGTACCTTTTCCATTCATCCGTTGATGTCTGGTCACCTCTCCGTTGGTGTCGATAAACGTCGAGCTTCTCCCGTTCGTCCGTTGACGTCTGGTCGAGTCTTCCCAGTTCATCCGTTGATGTCTGGTCACCTCTCCGTTGGTGTCGATAAACGTCGAGCTTCTCCCGTTCGTCCGTTGACGTCTGGTCGAGTCTTCCCAGTTCATCCGTTGATGTCTGGTCACCTCTCCGTTGGTGTCGATAAACGTCGAGCTTCTCCCGTTCGTCCGTTGACGTCTGGTCGAGTCTTCCCAGTTCATCCGTTGATGTCTGGTCACCTCTCCGTTGGTGTCGGTAAACGTCGAGTTTTTCCCATTCGTCCGTTGACGTCTGGTTGTATCCTTTTCCATTCATCCGTTGATGTCTGGTCACCTCTCCGTTGGTGTCGGTAAACGTCGAGTTTTTCCCATTCGTCCGTTGACGTCTGGTTGTATCCTTCTTCCATTCATCCGTTGATGTCTGGTCACCTCTCCGTTGGTGTCGATAAACGTCGAGCTTCTCCCGTTCGTCCGTTGACGTCTGGTCGAGTCTTCCCAGTTCATCCGTTGATGTCTGGTCACCTCTCCGTTGGTGTCGATAAACGTCGAGCTTCTCCCGTTCGTCCGTTGACGTCTGGTCGAGTCTTCCCATTCATCCGTTGATGTCTGGTCACCTCTCCGTTGGTGTCGATAAACGTCGAGCTTCTCCCGTTCGTCCGTTGACGTCTGGTCGAGTCTTCCCAGTTCATCCGTTGATGTCTGGTCACCTCTCCGTTGGTGTCGATAAACGTCGAGCTTCTCCCGTTCGTCCGTTGACGTCTGGTCGAGTCTTCCCAGTTCATCCGTTGATGTCTGGTCACCTCTCTGTTGGTATCGGTAAACGTTGAGTTTTTTCCCATTCGTCCGTTGACGTCTGGTTGTACCTTTTTCCATTCATCCGTTGATGTCTGGTCACCTCTCCGTTGGTGTCGGTAAACGTTGAGTTTTTCCCATTCGTCCGTTGACGTCTGGTTGTATCCTTTTCCATTCATCCGTTGATGTCTGGTCACCTCTCCGTTGGTGTCGGTAAACGTTGAGTTTTTCCCATTCGTCCGTTGACGTCTGGTTGTATCCTTTTCCATTCATCCGTTGATGTCTGGTCACCTCTCCGTTGGTGTCGATAAACGTCGAGCTTCTCCCGTTCGTCCGTTGACGTCTGGTCGAGTCTTCCCATTCATCCGTTGATGTCTGGTCACCTCTCCGTTGGTGTCGATAAACGTCGAGCTTCTCCCATTCGTCCGTTGACGTCTGGTCGAGTCTTCCCAGTTCATCCGTTGATGTCTGGTCACCTCTCCGTTGGTGTCGATAAACGTCGAGCTTCTCCCGTTCGTCCGTTGACGTCTGGTCGAGTCTTCCCAGTTCATCCGTTGATGTCTGGTCACCTCTCCGTTGGTGTCGATAAACGTCGAGCTTCTCCCGTTCGTCCGTTGACGTCTGGTCGAGTCTTCCCAGTTCATCCGTTGATGTCTGGTCACCTCTCCGTTGGTGTCGGTAAACGTCGAGTTTTTCCCATTCGTCCGTTGACGTCTGGTTGTATCCTTTTCCATTCATCCGTTGATGTCTGGTCACCTCTCCGTTGGTGTCGGTAAACGTCGAGTTCTTCCCATTCGTCCGTTGACGTCTGGTTGTATCCTTTTCCATTCATCCGTTGATGTCTGGTCACCTCTCCGTTGGTGTCGGTAAACGTCGAGTTTTTCCCATTCGTCCGTTGACGTCTGGTTGTATCCTTTTCCATTCATCCGTTGATGTCTGGTCACCTCTCCGTTGGTGTCGGTAAACGTCGAGTTTTTCCCATTCGTCCGTTGACGTCTGGTTGTATCCTTCTTCCATTCATCCGTTGATGTCTGGTCACCTCTCCGTTGGTGTCGATAAACGTCGAGCTTCTCCCGTTCGTCCGTTGACGTCTGGTCGAGTCTTCCCAGTTCATCCGTTGATGTCTGGTCACCTCTCCGTTGGTGTCGGTAAACGTCGAGTTTTTCCCATTCGTCCGTTGACGTCTGGTTGTATCCTTTTCCATTCATCCGTTGATGTCTGGTCACCTCTCCGTTGGTGTCGGTAAACGTCGAGTTTTTCCCATTCGTCCGTTGACGTCTGGTTGTATCCTTTTCCATTCATCCGTTGATGTCTGGTCACCTCTCCGTTGGTGTCGGTAAACGTCGAGTTTTTCCCATTCGTCCGTTGACGTCTGGTTGTATCCTTTTCATTCATCCGTTGATGTCTGGTCACCTCTCCGTTGGTGTCGGTAAACGTCGAGTTTTTCCCATTCGTCCGTTGACGTCTGGTTGTATCCTTTTCCATTCATCCGTTGATGTCTGGTCACCTCTCCGTTGGTGTCGGTAAACGTCGAGTTTTTCCCATTCGTCCGTTGACGTCTGGTTGTATCCTTTCCATTCATCCGTTGATGTCTGGTCACCTCTCCGTTGGTGTCGGTAAACGTCGAGTTTTTCCCATTCGTCCGTTGACGTCTGGTTGTATCCTTTTCCATTCATCCGTTGATGTCTGGTCACCTCTCCGTTGGTGTCGGTAAACGTCGAGTTTTTCCCATTCGTCCGTTGACGTCTGGTTGTATCCTTTTCCATTCATCCGTTGATGTCTGGTCACCTCTCCGTTGGTGTCGGTAAACGTCGAGTTTTTCCCATTCGTCCGTTGACGTCTGGTTGTATCCTTTCCATTCATCCGTTGATGTCTGGTCACCTCTCCGTTGGTGTCGGTAAACGTCGAGTTTTTCCCATTCGTCCGTTGACGTCTGGTTGTATCCTTTTCCATTCATCCGTTGATGTCTGGTCACCTCTCCGTTGGTGTCGGTAAACGTCGAGTTTTTCCCATTCGTCCGTTGACGTCTGGTTGTATCCTTTTCCATTCATCCGTTGATGTCTGGTCACCTCTCCGTTGGTGTCGGTAAACGTCGAGTTTTTCCCATTCGTCCGTTGACGTCTGGTTGTATCCTTTTCCATTCATCCGTTGATGTCTGGTCACCTCTCCGTTGGTGTCGGTAAACGTCGAGTTTTTCCCATTCGTCCGTTGACGTCTGGTTGTATCCTTCTTCCATTCATCCGTTGATGTCTGGTCACCTCTCCGTTGGTGTCGATAAACGTCGAGCTTCTCCCGTTCGTCCGTTGACGTCTGGTCGAGTCTTCCCAGTTCATCCGTTGATGTCTGGTCACCTCTCCGTTGGTGTCGGTAAACGTCGAGTTTTTCCCGTTCGTCCGTTGACGTCTGGTTGTATCCTTTTCCATTCATCCGTTGATGTCTGGTCACCTCTCCGTTGGTGTCGGTAAACGTCGAGTTTTTCCCATTCGTCCGTTGACGTCTGGTTGTATCCTTTTCCATTCATCCGTTGATGTCTGGTCACCTCTCCGTTGGTGTCGATAAACGTCGAGTTTTTCCCATTCGTCCGTTGACGTCTGGTTGTATCCTTTTCCATTCATCCGTTGATGTCTGGTCACCTCTCCGTTGGTGTCGGTAAACGTCGAGTTTTTCCCATTCGTCCGTTGACGTCTGGTTGTATCCTTCTTCCATTCATCCGTTGATGTCTGGTCACCTCTCCGTTGGTGTCGATAAACGTCGAGCTTCTCCCGTTCGTCCGTTGACGTCTGGTCGAGTCTTCCCAGTTCATCCGTTGATGTCTGGTCACCTCTCCGTTGGTGTCGATAAACGTCGAGCTTCTCCCGTTCGTCCGTTGACGTCTGGTCGAGTCTTCCCATTCATCCGTTGATGTCTGGTCACCTCTCCGTTGGTGTCGATAAACGTCGAGCTTCTCCCGTTCGTCCGTTGACGTCTGGTCGAGTCTTCCCAGTTCATCCGTTGATGTCTGGTCACCTCTCCGTTGGTGTCGGTAAACGTCGAGTTTTTTCCCATTCGTCCGTTGACGTCTGGTTGTACCTTTTTCCATTCATCCGTTGATGTCTGGTCACCTCTCCGTTGGTGTCGGTAAACGTCGAGTTTTTCCCATTCGTCCGTTGACGTCTGGTTGTATCCTTTTCCATTCATCCGTTGATGTCTGGTCACCTCTCCGTTGGTGTCGGTAAACGTCGAGTTTTTCCCATTCGTCCGTTGACGTCTGGTTGTATCCTTTTCCATTCATCCGTTGATGTCTGGTCACCTCTCCGTTGGTGTCGATAAACGTCGAGCTTCTCCCGTTCGTCCGTTGACGTCTGGTCGAGTCTTCCCATTCATCCGTTGATGTCTGGTCACCTCTCCGTTGGTGTCGATAAACGTCGAGCTTCTCCCGTTCGTCCGTTGACGTCTGGTCGAGTCTTCCCAGTTCATCCGTTGATGTCTGGTCACCTCTCCGTTGGTGTCGATAAACGTCGAGCTTCTCCCGTTCGTCCGTTGACGTCTGGTCGAGTCTTTCCAGTTCATCCGTTGATGTCTGGTCACCTCTCCGTTGGTGTCGATAAACGTCGAGCTTCTCCCGTTCGTCCGTTGACGTCTGGTCGAGTCTTCCCAGTTCATCCGTTGATGTCTGGTCACCTCTCCGTTGGTGTCGGTAAACGTCGAGTTTTTCCCATTCGTCCGTTGACGTCTGGTTGTATCCTTTTCCATTCATCCGTTGATGTCTGGTCACCTCTCCGTTGGTGTCGGTAAACGTCGAGTTTTTCCCATTCGTCCGTTGACGTCTGGTTGTATCCTTTTCCATTCATCCGTTGATGTCTGGTCACCTCTCCGTTGGTGTCGGTAAACGTCGAGTTTTTCCCATTCGTCCGTTGACGTCTGGTTGTATCCTTTTCCATTCATCCGTTGATGTCTGGTCACCTCTCCGTTGGTGTCGATAAACGTCGAGCTTCTCCCGTTCGTCCGTTGACGTCTGGTCGAGTCTTCCCATTCATCCGTTGATGTCTGGTCACCTCTCCGTTGGTGTCGGTAAACGTCGAGTTTTTCCCGTTCGTCCGTTGACGTCTGGTTGTATCCTTTTCCATTCATCCGTTGATGTCTGGTCACCTCTCCGTTGGTGTCGGTAAACGTCGAGTTTTTCCCATTCGTCCGTTGACGTCTGGTTGTATCCTTTTCCATTCATCCGTTGATGTCTGGTCACCTCTCCGTTGGTGTCGATAAACGTCGAGCTTCTCCCGTTCGTCCGTTGACGTCTGGTCGAGTCTTCCCAGTTCATCCGTTGATGTCTGGTCACCTCTCCGTTGGTGTCGATAAACGTCGAGCTTCTCCCGTTCGTCCGTTGACGTCTGGTCGAGTCTCCCAGTTCATCCGTTGATGTCTGGTCACCTCTCCGTTGGTGTCGGTAAACGTCGAGTTTTTTCCCATTCGTCCGTTGACGTCTGGTTGTACCTTTTTCCATTCATCCGTTGATGTCTGGTCACCTCTCCGTTGGTGTCGGTAAACGTCGAGTTTTTCCCATTCGTCCGTTGACGTCTGGTTGTATCCTTTTCCATTCATCCGTTGATGTCTGGTCACCTCTCCGTTGGTGTCGGTAAACGTCGAGTTTTTCCCATTCGTCCGTTGACGTCTGGTTGTATCCTTTTCCATTCATCCGTTGATGTCTGGTCACCTCTCCGTTGGTGTCGATAAACGTCGAGCTTCTCCCGTTCGTCCGTTGACGTCTGGTCGAGTCTTCCATTCATCCGTTGATGTCTGGTCACCTCTCCGTTGGTGTCGATAAACGTCGAGCTTCTCCGTTCGTCCGTTGACGTCTGGTCGAGTCTTCCCAGTTCATCCGTTGATGTCTGGTCACCTCTCCGTTGGTGTCGATAAACGTCGAGCTTCTCCCGTTCGTCCGTTGACGTCTGGTCGAGTCTTTCCAGTTCATCCGTTGATGTCTGGTCACCTCTCCGTTGGTGTCGATAAACGTCGAGTTCTCCCGTTCGTCCGTTGACGTCTGGTCGAGTCTTCCCAGTTCATCCGTTGATGTCTGGTCACCTCTCCGTTGGTGTCGATAAACGTCGAGTTTTTCCCATTCGTCCGTTGACGTCTGGTTGTATCCTTTTCCATTCATCCGTTGATGTCTGGTCACCTCTCCGTTGGTGTCGGTAAACGTCGAGTTTTCCCATTCGTCCGTTGACGTCTGGTTGTATCCTTTTCCATTCATCCGTTGATGTCTGGTCACCTCTCCGTTGGTGTCGGTAAACGTCGAGTTTTTCCCATTCGTCCGTTGACGTCTGGTTGTATCCTTCTTCCATTCATCCGTTGATGTCTGGTCACCTCTCCGTTGGTGTCGATAAACGTCGAGCTTCTCCCGTTCGTCCGTTGACGTCTGGTCGAGTCTTCCCAGTTCATCCGTTGATGTCTGGTCACCTCTCCGTTGGTGTCGGTAAACGTCGAGTTTTTCCCGTTCGTCCGTTGACGTCTGGTTGTATCCTTTTCCATTCATCCGTTGATGTCTGGTCACCTCTCCGTTGGTGTCGGTAAACGTCGAGTTTTTCCCATTCGTCCGTTGACGTCTGGTTGTATCCTTTTCCATTCATCCGTTGATGTCTGGTCACCTCTCCGTTGGTGTCGATAAACGTCGAGTTTTTCCCATTCGTCCGTTGACGTCTGGTTGTATCCTTTTCCATTCATCCGTTGATGTCTGGTCACCTCTCCGTTGGTGTCGGTAAACGTCGAGTTTTTCCCATTCGTCCGTTGACGTCTGGTTGTATCCTTCTTCCATTCATCCGTTGATGTCTGGTCACCTCTCCGTTGGTGTCGATAAACGTCGAGCTTCTCCCGTTCGTCCGTTGACGTCTGGTCGAGTCTTCCCAGTTCATCCGTTGATGTCTGGTCACCTCTCCGTTGGTGTCGATAAACGTCGAGCTTCTCCCGTTCGTCCGTTGACGTCTGGTCGAGTCTTCCCATTCATCCGTTGATGTCTGGTCACCTCTCCGTTGGTGTCGATAAACGTCGAGCTTCTCCCGTTCGTCCGTTGACGTCTGGTCGAGTCTTCCCAGTTCATCCGTTGATGTCTGGTCACCTCTCCGTTGGTGTCGGTAAACGTCGAGTTTTTCCCATTCGTCCGTTGACGTCTGGTTGTACCTTTTTCCATTCATCCGTTGATGTCTGGTCACCTCTCCGTTGGTGTCGGTAAACGTCGAGTTTTTCCCATTCGTCCGTTGACGTCTGGTTGTATCCTTTTCCATTCATCCGTTGATGTCTGGTCACCTCTCCGTTGGTGTCGGTAAACGTCGAGTTTTTCCCATTCGTCCGTTGACGTCTGGTTGTATCCTTTTCCATTCATCCGTTGATGTCTGGTCACCTCTCCGTTGGTGTCGATAAACGTCGAGCTTCTCCCGTTCGTCCGTTGACGTCTGGTCGAGTCTTCCATTCATCCGTTGATGTCTGGTCACCTCTCCGTTGGTGTCGATAAACGTCGAGCTTCTCCCGTTCGTCCGTTGACGTCTGGTCGAGTCTTCCCAGTTCATCCGTTGATGTCTGGTCACCTCTCCGTTGGTGTCGATAAACGTCGAGCTTCTCCCGTTCGTCCGTTGACGTCTGGTCGAGTCTTTCCAGTTCATCCGTTGATGTCTGGTCACCTCTCCGTTGGTGTCGATAAACGTCGAGCTTCTCCCGTTCGTCCGTTGACGTCTGGTCGAGTCTTCCCAGTTCATCCGTTGATGTCTGGTCACCTCTCCGTTGGTGTCGGTAAACGTCGAGTTTTTCCCATTCGTCCGTTGACGTCTGGTTGTATCCTTTTCCATTCATCCGTTGATGTCTGGTCACCTCTCCGTTGGTGTCGGTAAACGTCGAGTTTTTCCCATTCGTCCGTTGACGTCTGGTTGTATCCTTTTCCATTCATCCGTTGATGTCTGGTCACCTCTCCGTTGGTGTCGGTAAACGTCAAGTTTTTCCCATTCGTCCGTTGACGTCTGGTTGTATCCTTTTCCATTCATCCGTTGATGTCTGGTCACCTCTCCGTTGGTGTCGGTAAACGTCGAGTTTTTCCCATTCGTCCGTTGACGTCTGGTTGTATCCTTCTTCCATTCATCCGTTGATGTCTGGTCACCTCTCCGTTGGTGTCGATAAACGTCGAGCTTCTCCCGTTCGTCCGTTGACGTCTGGTCGAGTCTTCCCAGTTCATCCGTTGATGTCTGGTCACCTCTCCGTTGGTGTCGATAAACGTCGAGCTTCTCCCGTTCGTCCGTTGACGTCTGGTCGAGTCTTCCCAGTTCATCCGTTGATGTCTGGTCACCTCTCCGTTGGTGTCGATAAACGTCGAGCTTCTCCCGTTCGTCCGTTGACGTCTGGTCGAGTCTTCCCAGTTCATCCGTTGATGTCTGGTCACCTCTCCGTTGGTGTCGATAAACGTCGAGCTTCTCCCGTTCGTCCGTTGACGTCTGGTCGAGTCTTCCCAGTTCATCCGTTGATGTCTGGTCACCTCTCTGTTGGTGTCGGTAAACGTCGAGTTTTTTTCCCATTCGTCCGTTGACGTCTGGTTGTACCTTTTCCATTCATCCGTTGATGTCTGGTCACCTCTCCGTTGGTGTCGGTAAACGTCGAGTTTTTCCCATTCGTCCGTTGACGTCTGGTTGTATCCTTTTCCATTCATCCGTTGATGTCTGGTCACCTCTCCGTTGGTGTCGGTAAACGTCGAGTTTTTCCCATTCGTCCGTTGACGTCTGGTTGTATCCTTTTCCATTCATCCGTTGATGTCTGGTCACCTCTCCGTTGGTGTCGATAAACGTCGAGCTTCTCCCGTTCGTCCGTTGACGTCTGGTCGAGTCTTCCCATTCATCCGTTGATGTCTGGTCACCTCTCCGTTGGTGTCGATAAACGTCGAGCTTCTCCCGTTCGTCCGTTGACGTCTGGTCGAGTCTTCCCAGTTCATCCGTTGATGTCTGGTCACCTCTCCGTTGGTGTCGATAAACGTCGAGCTTCTCCCGTTCGTCCGTTGACGTCTGGTCGAGTCTTCCCAGTTCATCCGTTGATGTCTGGTCACCTCTCCGTTGGTGTCGATAAACGTCGAGCTTCTCCCGTTCGTCCGTTGACGTCTGGTCGAGTCTTCCCAGTTCATCCGTTGATGTCTGGTCACCTCTCCGTTGGTGTCGATAAACGTCGAGCTTCTCCCGTTCGTCCGTTGACGTCTGGTTGAGTCTTCCCATTCATCCGTTGATGTCTGGTCACCTCTCCGTTGGTGTCGATAAACGTCGAGCTTCTCCCGTTCGTCCGTTGACGTCTGGTCGAGTCTTCCCAGTTCATCCGTTGATGTCTGGTCACCTCTCCGTTGGTGTCGGTAAACGTCGAGTTTTTCCCATTCGTCCGTTGACGTCTGGTTGTATCCTTTTCCATTCATCCGTTGATGTCTGGTCACCTCTCCGTTGGTGTCGGTAAACGTCGAGTTTTTCCCATTCGTCCGTTGACGTCTGGTTGTATCCTTTTCCATTCATCCGTTGATGTCTGGTCACCTCTCCGTTGGTGTCGGTAAACGTCGAGTTTTTCCCATTCGTCCGTTGACGTCTGGTTGTATCCTTTTCCATTCATCCGTTGATGTCTGGTCACCTCTCCGTTGGTGTCGGTAAACGTCGAGTTTTTCCCATTCGTCCGTTGACGTCTGGTTGTATCCTTTCCATTCATCCGTTGATGTCTGGTCACCTCTCCGTTGGTGTCGGTAAACGTCGAGTTTTTCCCATTCGTCCGTTGACGTCTGGTTGTATCCTTTTCCATTCATCCGTTGATGTCTGGTCACCTCTCCGTTGGTGTCGGTAAACGTCGAGTTTTTCCCATTCGTCCGTTGACGTCTGGTTGTATCCTTTTCCATTCATCCGTTGATGTCTGGTCACCTCTCCGTTGGTGTCGGTAAACGTCGAGTTTTTCCCATTCGTCCGTTGACGTCTGGTTGTATCCTTTTCCATTCATCCGTTGATGTCTGGTCACCTCTCCGTTGGTGTCGGTAAACGTCGAGTTTTTCCCATTCGTCCGTTGACGTCTGGTTGTATCCTTCTTCCATTCATCCGTTGATGTCTGGTCACCTCTCCGTTGGTGTCGATAAACGTCGAGCTTCTCCCGTTCGTCCGTTGACGTCTGGTCGAGTCTTCCCAGTTCATCCGTTGATGTCTGGTCACCTCTCCGTTGGTGTCGGTAAACGTCGAGTTTTTCCCATTCGTCCGTTGACGTCTGGTTGTATCCTTCTTCCATTCATCCGTTGATGTCTGGTCACCTCTCCGTTGGTGTCGATAAACGTCGAGCTTCTCCCGTTCGTCCGTTGACGTCTGGTCGAGTCTTCCCAGTTCATCCGTTGATGTCTGGTCACCTCTCCGTTGGTGTCGGTAAACGTCGAGTTTTTCCCGTTCGTCCGTTGACGTCTGGTTGTATCCTTTTCCATTCATCCGTTGATGTCTGGTCACCTCTCCGTTGGTGTCGGTAAACGTCGAGTTTTTCCCATTCGTCCGTTGACGTCTGGTTGTATACCTTCTTCCATTCATCCGTTGATGTCTGGTCACCTCTCCGTTGGTGTCGATAAACGTCGAGCTTCTCCCGTTCGTCCGTTGACGTCTGGTCGAGTCTTCCCAGTTCATCCGTTGATGTCTGGTCACCTCTCCGTTGGTGTCGATAAACGTCGAGCTTCTCCCGTTCGTCCGTTGACGTCTGGTCGAGTCTTCCCATTCATCCGTTGATGTCTGGTCACCTCTCCGTTGGTGTCGATAAACGTCGAGCTTCTCCCGTTCGTCCGTTGACGTCTGGTCGAGTCTTCCCAGTTCATCCGTTGATGTCTGGTCACCTCTCCGTTGGTGTCGATAAACGTCGAGCTTCTCCCGTTCGTCCGTTGACGTCTGGTCGAGTCTTCCCAGTTCATCCGTTGATGTCTGGTCACCTCTCTGTTGGTGTCGGTAAACGTCGAGTTTTTTCCCATTCGTCCGTTGACGTCTGGTTGTACCTTTTTCCATTCATCCGTTGATGTCTGGTCACCTCTCCGTTGGTGTCGGTAAACGTCGAGTTTTTCCCATTCGTCCGTTGACGTCTGGTTGTATCCTTTTCCATTCATCCGTTGATGTCTGGTCACCTCTCCGTTGGTGTCGGTAAACGTTTAGTTTTCCCATTCGTCCGTCCGTTGATGTCTGGTCACCTCTCCGTTGGTGTCGATAAACGTCGAGCTTCTCCCGTTCGTCCGTTGACGTCTGGTCGAGTCTTCCATTCATCCGTTGATGTCTGGTCACCTCTCCGTTGGTGTCGATAAACGTCGAGCTTCTCCCGTTCGTCCGTTGACGTCTGGTCGAGTCTTCCCAGTTCATCCGTTGATGTCTGGTCACCTCTCCGTTGGTGTCGATAAACGTCGAGCTTCTCCCGTTCGTCCGTTGACGTCTGTTCGAGTCTTCCCAGTTCATCCGTTGATGTCTGGTCACCTCTCCGTTGGTGTCGATAAACGTCGAGCTTCTCCCGTTCGTCCGTTGACGTCTGGTCGAGTCTTCCCAGTTCATCCGTTGATGTCTGGTCACCTCTCCGTTGGTGTCGGTAAACGTCGAGTTTTTCCCATTCGTCCGTTGACGTCTGGTTGTATCCTTTTCCATTCATCCGTTGATGTCTGGTCACCTCTCCGTTGGTGTCGGTAAACGTCGAGTTTTTCCCATTCGTCCGTTGACGTCTGGTTGTATCCTTTTCCATTCATCCGTTGATGTCTGGTCACCTCTCCGTTGGTGTCGGTAAACGTCAAGTTTTTCCCATTCGTCCGTTGACGTCTGGTTGTATCCTTTTCCATTCATCCGTTGATGTCTGGTCACCTCTCCGTTGGTGTCGGTAAACGTCGAGTTTTTCCCATTCGTCCGTTGACGTCTGGTTGTATCCTTCTTCCATTCATCCGTTGATGTCTGGTCACCTCTCCGTTGGTGTCGATAAACGTCGAGCTTCTCCCGTTCGTCCGTTGACGTCTGGTCGAGTCTTCCCAGTTCATCCGTTGATGTCTGGTCACCTCTCCGTTGGTGTCGATAAACGTCGAGCTTCTCCCGTTCGTCCGTTGACGTCTGGTCGAGTCTTCCCAGTTCATCCGTTGATGTCTGGTCACCTCTCCGTTGGTGTCGATAAACGTCGAGCTTCTCCCGTTCGTCCGTTGACGTCTGGTCGAGTCTTCCCAGTTCATCCGTTGATGTCTGGTCACCTCTCCGTTGGTGTCGATAAACGTCGAGCTTCTCCCGTTCGTCCGTTGACGTCTGGTCGAGTCTTCCCAGTTCATCCGTTGATGTCTGGTCACCTCTCTGTTGGTGTCGGTAAACGTTGAGTTTTTTCCCATTCGTCCGTTGACGTCTGGTTGTACCTTTTCCATTCATCCGTTGATGTCTGGTCACCTCTCCGTTGGTGTCGGTAAACGTCGAGTTTTTCCCATTCGTCCGTTGACGTCTGGTTGTATCCTTTTCCATTCATCCGTTGATGTCTGGTCACCTCTCCGTTGGTGTCGGTAAACGTCGAGTTTTTCCCATTCGTCCGTTGACGTCTGGTTGTATCCTTTTCCATTCATCCGTTGATGTCTGGTCACCTCTCCGTTGGTGTCGGTAAACGTCGAGTTTTTCCCATTCGTCCGTTGACGTCTGGTTGTATCCTTTTCCATTCATCCGTTGATGTCTGGTCACCTCTCCGTTGGTGTCGGTAAACGTCGAGTTTTTTCCATTCGTCCGTTGACGTCTGGTTGTATCCTTCTTCCATTCATCCGTTGATGTCTGGTCACCTCTCCGTTGGTGTCGATAAACGTCGAGCTTCTCCCGTTCGTCCGTTGACGTCTGGTCGAGTCTTCCCAGTTCATCCGTTGATGTCTGGTCACCTCTCCGTTGGTGTCGGTAAACGTCGAGTTTTTCCCATTCGTCCGTTGACGTCTGGTTGTATCCTTCCCATTCATCCGTTGATGTCTGGTCACCTCTCCGTTGGTGTCGATAAACGTCGAGCTTCTCCCGTTCGTCCGTTGACGTCTGGTTGAGTCTTCCCATTCATCCGTTGATGTCTGGTCACCTCTCCGTTGGTGTCGGTAAACGTCGAGTTTTTCCCATTCGTCCGTTGACGTCTGGTTGTATCCTTTTCCATTCATCCGTTGATGTCTGGTCACCTCTCCGTTGGTGTCGGTAAACGTCGAGTTTTTCCCATTCGTCCGTTGACGTCTGGTTGTATCCTTCTTCCATTCATCCGTTGATGTCTGGTCACCTCTCCGTTGGTGTCGATAAACGTCGAGCTTCTCCCGTTCGTCCGTTGACGTCTGGTCGAGTCTTCCCAGTTCATCCGTTGATGTCTGGTCACCTCTCCGTTGGTGTCGATAAACGTCGAGCTTCTCCCGTTCGTCCGTTGACGTCTGGTCGAGTCTTCCCATTCATCCGTTGATGTCTGGTCACCTCTCCGTTGGTGTCGATAAACGTCGAGCTTCTCCCGTTCGTCCGTTGACGTCTGGTCGAGTCTTCCCAGTTCATCCGTTGATGTCTGGTCACCTCTCCGTTGGTGTCGATAAACGTCGAGCTTCTCCCGTTCGTCCGTTGACGTCTGGTCGAGTCTTTCCAGTTCATCCGTTGATGTCTGGTCACCTCTCCGTTGGTGTCGGTAAACGTTGAGTTTTTTCCCATTCGTCCGTTGACGTCTGGTTGTACCTTTTTCCATTCATCCGTTGATGTCTGGTCACCTCTCCGTTGGTGTCGGTAAACGTCGAGTTTTTCCCATTCGTCCGTTGACGTCTGGTTGTATCCTTTTCCATTCATCCGTTGATGTCTGGTCACCTCTCCGTTGGTGTCGGTAAACGTCGAGTTTTTCCCATTCGTCCGTTGACGTCTGGTTGTATCCTTTTCCATTCATCCGTTGATGTCTGGTCACCTCTCCGTTGGTGTCGATAAACGTCGAGTTTCTCCCGTTCGTCCGTTGACGTCTGGTCGAGTCTTCCATTCATCCGTTGATGTCTGGTCACCTCTCCGTTGGTGTCGATAAACGTCGAGCTTCTCCCGTTCGTCCGTTGACGTCTGGTCGAGTCTTCCCAGTTCATCCGTTGATGTCTGGTCACCTCTCCGTTGGTGTCGATAAACGTCGAGCTTCTCCCGTTCGTCCGTTGACGTCTGGTCGAGTCTTCCCAGTTCATCCGTTGATGTCTGGTCACCTCTCCGTTGGTGTCGATAAACGTCGAGCTTCTCCCGTTCGTCCGTTGACGTCTGGTCGAGTCTTCCCAGTTCATCCGTTGATGTCTGGTCACCTCTCCGTTGGTGTCGGTAAACGTCGAGTTTTTCCCATTCGTCCGTTGACGTCTGGTTGTATCCTTTTCCATTCATCCGTTGATGTCTGGTCACCTCTCCGTTGGTGTCGGTAAACGTCGAGTTTTTCCCATTCGTCCGTTGACGTCTGGTTGTATCCTTTTCCATTCATCCGTTGATGTCTGGTCACCTCTCCGTTGGTGTCGGTAAACGTCAGTTTTTCCCATTCGTCCGTTGACGTCTGGTTGTATCCTTTTCCATTCATCCGTTGATGTCTGGTCACCTCTCCGTTGGTGTCGGTAAACGTCGAGTTTTTCCCATTCGTCCGTTGACGTCTGGTTGTATACCTTCTTCCATTCATCCGTTGATGTCTGGTCACCTCTCCGTTGGTGTCGATAAACGTCGAGCTTCTCCCGTTCGTCCGTTGACGTCTGGTCGAGTCTTCCCATTCATCCGTTGATGTCTGGTCACCTCTCCGTTGGTGTCGATAAACGTCGAGCTTCTCCCGTTCGTCCGTTGACGTCTGGTCGAGTCTTCCCAGTTCATCCGTTGATGTCTGGTCACCTCTCCGTTGGTGTCGATAAACGTCGAGCTTCTCCCGTTCGTCCGTTGACGTCTGGTCGAGTCTTCCCAGTTCATCCGTTGATGTCTGGTCACCTCTCCGTTGGTGTCGATAAACGTCGAGCTTCTCCCGTTCGTCCGTTGACGTCTGGTCGAGTCTTCCCAGTTCATCCGTTGATGTCTGGTCACCTCTCCGTTGGTGTCGGTAAACGTCGAGTTTTTCCCATTCGTCCGTTGACGTCTGGTTGTACCTTTTTCCATTCATCCGTTGATGTCTGGTCACCTCTCCGTTGGTGTCGGTAAACGTCGAGTTTTTCCCATTCGTCCGTTGACGTCTGGTTGTATCCTTTTCCATTCATCCGTTGATGTCTGGTCACCTCTCCGTTGGTGTCGGTAAACGTCGAGTTTTTCCCATTCGTCCGTTGACGTCTGGTTGTATCCTTTTCCATTCATCCGTTGATGTCTGGTCACCTCTCCGTTGGTGTCGGTAAACGTCGAGTTTTTCCCATTCGTCCGTTGACGTCTGGTTGTATCCTTTTCCATTCATCCGTTGATGTCTGGTCACCTCTCCGTTGGTGTCGGTAAACGTCGAGTTTTTCCATTCGTCCGTTGACGTCTGGTTGTCCTTCTTCCATTCATCCGTTGATGTCTGGTCACCTCTCCGTTGGTGTCGATAAACGTCGAGCTTCTCCCGTTCGTCCGTTGACGTCTGGTCGAGTCTTCCCAGTTCATCCGTTGATGTCTGGTCACCTCTCCGTTGGTGTCGGTAAACGTCGAGTTTTTCCCATTCGTCCGTTGACGTCTGGTTGTATCCTTCTTCCATTCATCCGTTGATGTCTGGTCACCTCTCCGTTGGTGTCGATAAACGTCGAGCTTCTCCCGTTCGTCCGTTGACGTCTGGTCGAGTCTTCCCAGTTCATCCGTTGATGTCTGGTCACCTCTCCGTTGGTGTCGGTAAACGTCGAGTTTTTCCCATTCGTCCGTTGACGTCTGGTGAGTCTTCCCATTCATCCGTTGATGTCTGGTCACCTCTCCGTTGGTGTCGGTAAACGTCGAGTTTTTCCCATTCGTCCGTTGACGTCTGGTTGTATCCTTTTCCATTCATCCGTTGATGTCTGGTCACCTCTCCGTTGGTGTCGGTAAACGTCGAGTTTTTCCCATTCGTCCGTTGACGTCTGGTTGTATCCTTCTTCCATTCATCCGTTGATGTCTGGTCACCTCTCCGTTGGTGTCGATAAACGTCGAGCTTCTCCCGTTCGTCCGTTGACGTCTGGTCGAGTCTTCCCAGTTCATCCGTTGATGTCTGGTCACCTCTCCGTTGGTGTCGATAAACGTCGAGCTTTTCCCGTTCGTCCGTTGACGTCTGGTCGAGTCTTCCCATTCATCCGTTGATGTCTGGTCACCTCTCCGTTGGTGTCGATAAACGTCGAGCTTCTCCCGTTCGTCCGTTGACGTCTGGTCGAGTCTTCCCAGTTCATCCGTTGATGTCTGGTCACCTCTCCGTTGGTGTCGATAAACGTCGAGCTTCTCCCGTTCGTCCGTTGACGTCTGGTCGAGTCTTCCCAGTTCATCCGTTGATGTCTGGTCACCTCTCCGTTGGTGTCGGTAAACGTCGAGTTTTTCCCATTCGTCCGTTGACGTCTGGTTGTACCTTTTTCCATTCATCCGTTGATGTCTGGTCACCTCTCCGTTGGTGTCGGTAAACGTCGAGTTTTTCCCATTCGTCCGTTGACGTCTGGTTGTATCCTTTTCCATTCATCCGTTGATGTCTGGTCACCTCTCCGTTGGTGTCGGTAAACGTCGAGTTTTTCCCATTCGTCCGTTGACGTCTGGTTGTCTCCTTTTCCCTTCATCCGTTGATGTCTGGTCACCTCTCCGTTGGTGTCGATAAACGTCGAGCTTCTCCCGTTCGTCCGTTGACGTCTGGTCGAGTCTTCCAATTCATCCGTTGATGTCTGGTCACCTCTCCGTTGGTGTCGATAAACGTCGAGCTTCTCCCGTTCGTCCGTTGACGTCTGGTCGAGTCTTCCCATTCATCCGTTGATGTCTGGTCACCTCTCCGTTGGTGTCGATAAACGTCGAGCTTCTCCCGTTCGTCCGTTGACGTCTGTTCGAGTCTTCCCAGTTCATCCGTTGATGTCTGGTCACCTCTCCGTTGGTGTCGATAAACGTCGAGCTTCTCCCGTTCGTCCGTTGACGTCTGGTCGAGTCTTCCCAGTTCATCCGTTGATGTCTGGTCACCTCTCCGTTGGTGTCGGTAAACGTCGAGTTTTTCCCATTCGTCCGTTGACGTCTGGTTGTATCCTTTTCCATTCATCCGTTGATGTCTGGTCACCTCTCCGTTGGTGTCGGTAAACGTCGAGTTTTTCCCATTCGTCCGTTGACGTCTGGTTGTATCCTTTTCCATTCATCCGTTGATGTCTGGTCACCTCTCCGTTGGTGTCGGTAAACGTCGAGTTTTTCCCATTCGTCCGTTGACGTCTGGTTGTATCCTTTTCCATTCATCCGTTGATGTCTGGTCACCTCTCCGTTGGTGTCGGTAAACGTCGAGTTTTTCCCATTCGTCCGTTGACGTCTGGTTGTATCCTTCTTCCATTCATCCGTTGATGTCTGGTCACCTCTCCGTTGGTGTCGATAAACGTCGAGCTTCTCCCGTTCGTCCGTTGACGTCTGGTCGAGTCTTCCCAGTTCATCCGTTGATGTCTGGTCACCTCTCCGTTGGTGTCGATAAACGTCGAGCTTCTCCCGTTCGTCCGTTGACGTCTGGTCGAGTCTTCCCAGTTCATCCGTTGATGTCTGGTCACCTCTCCGTTGGTGTCGATAAACGTCGAGCTTCTCCCGTTCGTCCGTTGACGTCTGGTCGAGTCTTCCCAGTTCATCCGTTGATGTCTGGTCACCTCTCCGTTGGTGTCGGTAAACGTCGAGTTTTTCCCATTCGTCCGTTGACGTCTGGTTGTATCCTTTTCCATTCATCCGTTGATGTCTGGTCACCTCTCCGTTGGTGTCGGTAAACGTCGAGTTTTTCCCATTCGTCCGTTGACGTCTGGTTGTATCCTTTCCATTCATCCGTTGATGTCTGGTCACCTCTCCGTTGGTGTCGGTAAACGTCGAGTTTTTCCCATTCGTCCGTTGACGTCTGGTTGTATCCTTTTCCATTCATCCGTTGATGTCTGGTCACCTCTCCGTTGGTGTCGGTAAACGTCGAGTTTTTCCCATTCGTCCGTTGACGTCTGGTTGTATACCTTCTTCCATTCATCCGTTGATGTCTGGTCACCTCTCCGTTGGTGTCGATAAACGTCGAGCTTCTCCCGTTCGTCCGTTGACGTCTGGTCGAGTCTTCCCAGTTCATCCGTTGATGTCTGGTCACCTCTCCGTTGGTGTCGATAAACGTCGAGCTTCTCCCGTTCGTCCGTTGACGTCTGGTCGAGTCTTCCCAGTTCATCCGTTGATGTCTGGTCACCTCTCCTGTTGGTGTCGGTAAACGTCGAGTTTTTCCCATTCGTCCGTTGACGTCTGGTTGTACCTTTTTCCATTCATCCGTTGATGTCTGGTCACCTCTCCGTTGGTGTCGATAAACGTCGAGCTTCTCCCGTTCGTCCGTTGACGTCTGGTCGAGTCTTCCCAGTTCATCCGTTGATGTCTGGTCACCTCTCCGTTGGTGTCGATAAACGTCGAGCTTCTCCCGTTCGTCCGTTGACGTCTGGTCGAGTCTTCCCAGTTCATCCGTTGATGTCTGGTCACCTCTCCGTTGGTGTCGGTAAACGTTGAGTTTTTCCCATTCGTCCGTTGACGTCTGGTTGTACCTTTTTCCATTCATCCGTTGATGTCTGGTCACCTCTCCGTTGGTGTCGGTAAACGTCGAGTTTTTCCCATTCGTCCGTTGACGTCTGGTTGTATCCTTTTCCATTCATCCGTTGATGTCTGGTCACCTCTCCGTTGGTGTCGGTAAACGTCGAGTTTTTCCCATTCGTCCGTTGACGTCTGGTTGTATCCTTTTCCATTCATCCGTTGATGTCTGGTCACCTCTCCGTTGGTGTCGATAAACGTCGAGCTTCTCCCGTTCGTCCGTTGACGTCTGGTCGAGTCTTCCCATTCATCCGTTGATGTCTGGTCACCTCTCCGTTGGTGTCGATAAACGTCGAGCTTCTCCCGTTCGTCCGTTGACGTCTGGTCGAGTCTTCCCAGTTCATCCGTTGATGTCTGGTCACCTCTCCGTTGGTGTCGATAAACGTCGAGCTTCTCCCGTTCGTCCGTTGACGTCTGGTCGAGTCTTCCCAGTTCATCCGTTGATGTCTGGTCACCTCTCCGTTGGTGTCGATAAACGTCGAGCTTCTCCCGTTCGTCCGTTGACGTCTGGTCGAGTCTTCCCAGTTCATCCGTTGATGTCTGGTCACCTCTCCGTTGGTGTCGATAAACGTCGAGCTTCTCCCGTTCGTCCGTTGACGTCTGGTTGAGTCTTCCCAGTTCATCCGTTGATGTCTGGTCACCTCTCCGTTGGTGTCGATAAACGTCGAGCTTCTCCCGTTCGTCCGTTGACGTCTGGTCGAGTCTTCCATTCATCCGTTGATGTCTGGTCACCTCTCCGTTGGTGTCGGTAAACGTCGAGTTTTTCCCATTCGTCCGTTGACGTCTGGTTGTACCTTTTTCCATTCATCCGTTGATGTCTGGTCACCTCTCCGTTGGTGTCGATAAACGTCGAGCTTCTCCCGTTCGTCCGTTGACGTCTGGTCGAGTCTTCCCAGTTCATCCGTTGATGTCTGGTCACCTCTCCGTTGGTGTCGATAAACGTCGAGCTTCTCCCGTTCGTCCGTTGACGTCTGGTCGAGTCTTCCCAGTTCATCCGTTGATGTCTGGTCACCTCTCCGTTGGTGTCGATAAACGTCGAGCTTCTCCCGTTCGTCCGTTGACGTCTGGTCGAGTCTTCCCAGTTCATCCGTTGATGTCTGGTCACCTCTCCGTTGGTGTCGGTAAACGTCGAGTTTTTCCCATTCGTCCGTTGACGTCTGGTTGTATCCTTTTCCATTCATCCGTTGATGTCTGGTCACCTCTCCGTTGGTGTCGGTAAACGTCGAGTTTTTCCCATTCGTCCGTTGACGTCTGGTTGTATCCTTTTCCATTCATCCGTTGATGTCTGGTCACCTCTCCGTTGGTGTCGGTAAACGTCGAGTTTTTCCCATTCGTCCGTTGACGTCTGGTTGTATCCTTTTCCATTCATCCGTTGATGTCTGGTCACCTCTCCGTTGGTGTCGGTAAACGTCGAGTTTTTCCCATTCGTCCGTTGACGTCTGGTTGTATCCTTTCCATTCATCCGTTGATGTCTGGTCACCTCTCCGTTGGTGTCGGTAAACGTCGAGTTTTTCCCATTCGTCCGTTGACGTCTGGTTGTATCCTTTTCCATTCATCCGTTGATGTCTGGTCACCTCTCCGTTGGTGTCGGTAAACGTCGAGTTTTTCCCATTCGTCCGTTGACGTCTGGTTGTATCCTTCTTCCATTCATCCGTTGATGTCTGGTCACCTCTCCGTTGGTGTCGATAAACGTCGAGCTTCTCCCGTTCGTCCGTTGACGTCTGGTCGAGTCTTCCCAGTTCATCCGTTGATGTCTGGTCACCTCTCCGTTGGTGTCGATAAACGTCGAGCTTCTCCCGTTCGTCCGTTGACGTCTGGTCGAGTCTTCCCAGTTCATCCGTTGATGTCTGGTCACCTCTCCGTTGGTGTCGGTAAACGTCGAGTTTTTCCCATTCGTCCGTTGACGTCTGGTTGTACCTTTTCCATTCATCCGTTGATGTCTGGTCACCTCTCCGTTGGTGTCGATAAACGTCGAGCTTCTCCCGTTCGTCCGTTGACGTCTGGTCGAGTCTTCCCAGTTCATCCGTTGATGTCTGGTCACCTCTCCGTTGGTGTCGATAAACGTCGAGCTTCTCCCGTTCGTCCGTTGACGTCTGGTCGAGTCTTCCCAGTTCATCCGTTGATGTCTGGTCACCTCTCCGTTGGTGTCGGTAAACGTCGAGTTTTTTCCCATTCGTCCGTTGACGTCTGGTTGTACCTTTTCCATTCATCCGTTGATGTCTGGTCACCTCTCCGTTGGTGTCGGTAAACGTCGAGTTTTTCCCATTCGTCCGTTGACGTCTGGTTGTATCCTTTTCCATTCATCCGTTGATGTCTGGTCACCTCTCCGTTGGTGTCGGTAAACGTCGAGTTTTTCCCATTCGTCCGTTGACGTCTGGTTGTATCCTTTTCCATTCATCCGTTGATGTCTGGTCACCTCTCCGTTGGTGTCGATAAACGTCGAGCTTCTCCCGTTCGTCCGTTGACGTCTGGTCGAGTCTTCCCAGTTCATCCGTTGATGTCTGGTCACCTCTCCGTTGGTGTCGATAAACGTCGAGCTTCTCCCGTTCGTCCGTTGACGTCTGGTCGAGTCTTCCCAGTTCATCCGTTGATGTCTGGTCACCTCTCCGTTGGTGTCGATAAACGTCGAGCTTCTCCCGTTCGTCCGTTGACGTCTGGTCGAGTCTTCCCAGTTCATCCGTTGATGTCTGGTCACCTCTCCGTTGGTGTCGATAAACGTCGAGCTTCTCCCGTTCGTCCGTTGACGTCTGGTTGAGTCTTCCCAGTTCATCCGTTGATGTCTGGTCACCTCTCCGTTGGTGTCGATAAACGTCGAGCTTCTCCCGTTCGTCCGTTGACGTCTGGTCGAGTCTTCCAGTTCATCCGTTGATGTCTGGTCACCTCTCCGTTGGTGTCGGTAAACGTTGAGTTTTTCCCATTCGTCCGTTGACGTCTGGTTGTACCTTTTTCCATTCATCCGTTGATGTCTGGTCACCTCTCCGTTGGTGTCGATAAACGTCGAGCTTCTCCCGTTCGTCCGTTGACGTCTGGTCGAGTCTTCCCATTCATCCGTTGATGTCTGGTCACCTCTCCGTTGGTGTCGATAAACGTCGAGCTTCTCCCGTTCGTCCGTTGACGTCTGGTCGAGTCTTCCCAGTTCATCCGTTGATGTCTGGTCACCTCTCCGTTGGTGTCGATAAACGTCGAGCTTCTCCCGTTCGTCCGTTGACGTCTGGTCGAGTCTTCCCAGTTCATCCGTTGATGTCTGGTCACCTCTCCGTTGGTGTCGGTAAACGTCGAGTTTTTCCCATTCGTCCGTTGACGTCTGGTTGTATCTTTTCCATTCATCCGTTGATGTCTGGTCACCTCTCCGTTGGTGTCGGTAAACGTCGAGTTTTTCCCATTCGTCCGTTGACGTCTGGTTGTATCCTTTTCCATTCATCCGTTGATGTCTGGTCACCTCTCCGTTGGTGTCGGTAAACGTCGAGTTTTTCCCATTCGTCCGTTGACGTCTGGTTGTATCCTTTTCCATTCATCCGTTGATGTCTGGTCACCTCTCCGTTGGTGTCGGTAAACGTCAAGTTTTTCCCATTCGTCCGTTGACGTCTGGTTGTATCCTTTCCATTCATCCGTTGATGTCTGGTCACCTCTCCGTTGGTGTCGGTAAACGTCGAGTTTTTCCCATTCGTCCGTTGACGTCTGGTTGTATACCTTTTCCATTCATCCGTTGATGTCTGGTCACCTCTCCGTTGGTGTCGATAAACGTCGAGCTTCTCCCGTTCGTCCGTTGACGTCTGGTCGAGTCTTCCCAGTTCATCCGTTGATGTCTGGTCACCTCTCCGTTGGTGTCGATAAACGTCGAGCTTCTCCCGTTCGTCCGTTGACGTCTGGTCGAGTCTTCCTAGTTCATCCGTTGATGTCTGGTCACCTCTCTGTTGGTGTCGGTAAACGTTGAGTTTTTCCCATTCGTCCGTTGACGTCTGGTTGTACCTTTTTCCATTCATCCGTTGATGTCTGGTCACCTCTCCGTTGGTGTCGATAAACGTCGAGCTTCTCCCGTTCGTCCGTTGACGTCTGGTCGAGTCTTCCCAGTTCATCCGTTGATGTCTGGTCACCTCTCCGTTGGTGTCGATAAACGTCGAGCTTCTCCCGTTCGTCCGTTGACGTCTGGTCGAGTCTTCCCAGTTCATCCGTTGATGTCTGGTCACCTCTCTGTTGGTGTCGGTAAACGTTGAGTTTTTCCCATTCGTCCGTTGACGTCTGGTTGTACCTTTTCCTTTCATCCGTTGATGTCTGGTCACCTCTCCGTTGGTGTCGGTAAACGTTGAGTTTTTCCCATTCGTCCGTTGACGTCTGGTTGTATCCTTTTCCATTCATCCGTTGATGTCTGGTCACCTCTCCGTTGGTGTCGGTAAACGTGAGTTTTTCCCATTCGTCCGTTGACGTCTGGTTGTATCCTTTTCCATTCATCCGTTGATGTCTGGTCACCTCTCCGTTGGTGTCGATAAACGTCGAGCTTCTCCCGTTCGTCCGTTGACGTCTGGTCGAGTCTTCCCATTCATCCGTTGATGTCTGGTCACCTCTCCGTTGGTGTCGATAAACGTCGAGCTTCTCCCGTTCGTCCGTTGACGTCTGGTCGAGTCTTCCCAGTTCATCCGTTGATGTCTGGTCACCTCTCCGTTGGTGTCGATAAACGTCGAGCTTCTCCCGTTCGTCCGTTGACGTCTGGTCGAGTCTTCCCAGTTCATCCGTTGATGTCTGGTCACCTCTCCGTTGGTGTCGATAAACGTCGAGCTTCTCCCGTTCGTCCGTTGACGTCTGGTCGAGTCTTCCCAGTTCATCCGTTGATGTCTGGTCACCTCTCCGTTGGTGTCGATAAACGTCGAGCTTCTCCCGTTCGTCCGTTGACGTCTGGTTGAGTCTTCCCAGTTCATCCGTTGATGTCTGGTCACCTCTCCGTTGGTGTCGATAAACGTCGAGCTTCTCCCGTTCGTCCGTTGACGTCTGGTCGAGTCTTCCAGTTCATCCGTTGATGTCTGGTCACCTCTCCGTTGGTGTCGGTAAACGTTGAGTTTTTCCCATTCGTCCGTTGACGTCTGGTTGTACCTTTTCCATTCATCCGTTGATGTCTGGTCACCTCTCCGTTGGTGTCGATAAACGTCGAGCTTCTCCCGTTCGTCCGTTGACGTCTGGTCGAGTCTTCCCATTCATCCGTTGATGTCTGGTCACCTCTCCGTTGGTGTCGATAAACGTCGAGCTTCTCCCGTTCGTCCGTTGACGTCTGGTCGAGTCTTCCCAGTTCATCCGTTGATGTCTGGTCACCTCTCCGTTGGTGTCGATAAACGTCGAGCTTCTCCCGTTCGTCCGTTGACGTCTGGTCGAGTCTTCCCAGTTCATCCGTTGATGTCTGGTCACCTCTCCGTTGGTGTCGGTAAACGTCGAGTTTTTCCCATTCGTCCGTTGACGTCTGGTTGTATCTTTTCCATTCATCCGTTGATGTCTGGTCACCTCTCCGTTGGTGTCGGTAAACGTCGAGTTTTTCCCATTCGTCCGTTGACGTCTGGTTGTATCCTTTTCCATTCATCCGTTGATGTCTGGTCACCTCTCCGTTGGTGTCGGTAAACGTCGAGTTTTTCCCATTCGTCCGTTGACGTCTGGTTGTATCCTTTTCCATTCATCCGTTGATGTCTGGTCACCTCTCCGTTGGTGTCGGTAAACGTCGAGTTTTTCCCATTCGTCCGTTGACGTCTGGTTGTATCCTTTCCATTCATCCGTTGATGTCTGGTCACCTCTCCGTTGGTGTCGGTAAACGTCGAGTTTTTCCCATTCGTCCGTTGACGTCTGGTTGTATCCTTTTCCATTCATCCGTTGATGTCTGGTCACCTCTCCGTTGGTGTCGGTAAACGTCGAGTTTTTCCCATTCGTCCGTTGACGTCTGGTTGTATCCTTCTTCCATTCATCCGTTGATGTCTGGTCACCTCTCCGTTGGTGTCGATAAACGTCGAGCTTCTCCCGTTCGTTCGTTGACGTCTGGTCGAGTCTTCCCAGTTCATCCGTTGATGTCTGGTCACCTCTCCGTTGGTGTCGATAAACGTCGAGCTTCTCCCGTTCGTCCGTTGACGTCTGGTCGAGTCTTCCAGTTCATCCGTTGATGTCTGGTCACCTCTCCGTTGGTGTCGGTAAACGTCGAGTTTTTCCCATTCGTCCGTTGACGTCTGGTTGTACCTTTTTCCATTCATCCGTTGATGTCTGGTCACCTCTCCGTTGGTGTCGGTAAACGTCGAGCTTCTCCCGTTCGTCCGTTGACGTCTGGTCGAGTCTTCCCAGTTCATCCGTTGATGTCTGGTCACCTCTCCGTTGGTGTCGATAAACGTCGAGCTTCTCCCGTTCGTCCGTTGACGTCTGGTCGAGTCTTCCTAGTTCATCCGTTGATGTCTGGTCACCTCTCTGTTGGTGTCGGTAAACGTTGAGTTTTTTCCCATTCGTCCGTTGACGTCTGGTTGTACCTTTTTCCATTCATCCGTTGATGTCTGGTCACCTCTCCGTTGGTGTCGGTAAACGTTGAGTTTTTCCCATTCGTCCGTTGACGTCTGGTTGTATCCTTTTCCATTCATCCGTTGATGTCTGGTCACCTCTCCGTTGGTGTCGGTAAACGTCGAGTTTTTCCCATTCGTCCGTTGACGTCTGGTTGTATCCTTTTCCATTCATCCGTTGATGTCTGGTCACCTCTCCGTTGGTGTCGATAAACGTCGAGCTTCTCCCGTTCGTCCGTTGACGTCTGGTCGAGTCTTCCCATTCATCCGTTGATGTCTGGTCACCTCTCCGTTGGTGTCGATAAACGTCGAGCTTCTCCCGTTCGTCCGTTGACGTCTGGTCGAGTCTTCCCAGTTCATCCGTTGATGTCTGGTCACCTCTCCGTTGGTGTCGATAAACGTCGAGCTTCTCCCGTTCGTCCGTTGACGTCTGGTCGAGTCTTCCCAGTTCATCCGTTGATGTCTGGTCACCTCTCCGTTGGTGTCGATAAACGTCGAGCTTCTCCCGTTCGTCCGTTGACGTCTGGTCGAGTCTTCCCAGTTCATCCGTTGATGTTTTGTCACCTCTCCGTTGGTGTCGGTAAACGTCGAGTTTTTCCCATTCGTCCGTTGACGTCTGGTTGTATCCTTTTCCATTCATCCGTTGATGTCTGGTCACCTCTCCGTTGGTGTCGGTAAACGTCGAGTTCTTCCCATTCGTCCGTTGACGTCTGGTTGTATCCTTTTCCATTCATCCGTTGATGTCTGGTCACCTCTCCGTTGGTGTCGGTAAACGTCGAGTTTTTCCCATTCGTCCGTTGACGTCTGGTTGTATCCTTTTCCATTCATCCGTTGATGTCTGGTCACCTCTCCGTTGGTGTCGGTAAACGTCGAGTTTTTCCCATTCGTCCGTTGACGTCTGGTTGTATCCTTCTTCCATTCATCCGTTGATGTCTGGTCACCTCTCCGTTGGTGTCGATAAACGTCGAGCTTCTCCCGTTCGTCCGTTGACGTCTGGTCGAGTCTTCCCAGTTCATCCGTTGATGTCTGGTCACCTCTCCGTTGGTGTCGGTAAACGTCGAGTTTTTCCCATTCGTCCGTTGACGTCTGGTTGTATCCTTTTCCATTCATCCGTTGACGTCTGGTTGTATCCTTTCCATTCATCCGTTGATGTCTGGTCACCTCTCTGTTGGTGTCGGTAAACGTCGAGTTTTTCCCATTCGTCCGTTGACGTCTGGTTGTATCCTTTTCCATTCATCCGTTGATGTCTGGTCACCTCTCCGTTGGTGTCGGTAAACGTCAAGTTTTTCCCATTCGTCCGTTGACGTCTGGTTGTATCCTTTTCCATTCATCCGTTGATGTCTGGTCACCTCTCTGTTGGTGTCGGTAAACGTCGAGTTTTTCCCATTCGTCCGTTGACGTCTGGTTGTATACCTTCTTCCATTCATCCGTTGATGTCTGGTCACCTCTCCGTTGGTGTCGATAAACGTCGAGCTTCTCCCGTTCGTCCGTTGACGTCTGGTCGAGTCTTCCCAGTTCATCCGTTGATGTTGGTCACCTCTCCGTTGGTGTCGGTAAACGTCGAGTTTTTCCCATTCGTCCGTTGACGTCTGGTTGTATCCTTTCCATTCATCCGTTGATGTCTGGTCACCTCTCTGTTGGTGTCGGTAAACGTCGAATTCTTCCCATTCGTCCGTTGACGTCTGGTTGTATCCTTTTCCATTCATCCGTTGATGTCTGGTCACCTCTCCGTTGGTGTCGGTAAACGTCGAGTTTTTCCCATTCGTCCGTTGACGTCTGGTTGTATCCTTTTCCATTCATCCGTTGATGTCTGGTCACCTCTCCGTTGGTGTCGGTAAACGTCGAGTTTTTCCCATTCGTCCGTTGACGTCTGGTTGTATCCTTTTCCATTCATCCGTTGATGTCTGGTCACCTCTCCGTTGTTGTCGGTAAACGTCAAGTTTTTCCCATTCGTCCGTTGACGTCTGGTTGTATCCTTTTCCATTCATCCGTTGATGTCTGGTCACCTCTCCGTTGGTGTCGGTAAACGTCGAGTTTTTCCCATTCGTCCGTTGACGTCTGGTTGTATACCTTCTTCCATTCATCCGTTGATGTCTGGTCACCTCTCCGTTGGTGTCGATAAACGTCGAGCTTCTCCCGTTCGTCCGTTGACGTCTGGTCGAGTCTTCCCAGTTCATCCGTTGATGTCTGGTCACCTCTCCGTTGGTGTCGGTAAACGTCGAGTTTTTCCCATTCGTCCGTTGACGTCTGGTTGTATCCTTTTCCATTCATCCGTTGATGTCTGGTCACCTCTCCGTTGGTGTCGGTAAACGTCGAGTTTTTCCCATTCGTCCGTTGACGTCTGGTTGTATCCTTTTCCATTCATCCGTTGATGTCTGGTCACCTCTCCGTTGTTGTCGGTAAACGTCGTTTTTCCCATTCGTCCGTTGACGTCTGGTTGTATCCTTTCCATTCATCCGTTGATGTCTGGTCACCTCTCTGTTGGTGTCGGTAAACGTCAAGTTTTTCCCATTCGTCCGTTGACGTCTGGTTGTATCCTTTTCCATTCATCCGTTGATGTCTGGTCACCTCTCCGTTGGTGTCGGTAAACGTCGAGTTTTTCCCATTCGTCCGTTGACGTCTGGTTGTATCCTTTCCATTCATCCGTTGATGTCTGGTCACCTCTCTGTTGGTGTCGGTAAACGTCAAGTTTTTCCCATTCGTCCGTTGACGTCTGGTTGTATCCTTTTCCATTCATCCGTTGATGTCTGGTCACCTCTCCGTTGGTGTCGGTAAACGTCGAGTTTTTCCCATTCGTCCGTTGACGTCTGGTTGTATCCTTTTCCATTCATCCGTTGATGTCTGGTCACCTCTCCGTTGTTGTCGGTAAACGTCAAGTTTTTCCCATTCGTCCGTTGACGTCTGGTTGTATCCTTTCCATTCATCCGTTGATGTCTGGTCACCTCTCTGTTGGTGTCGGTAAACGTCAAGTTTTTCCCCTTCGTCCGTTGACGTCTGGTTGTATCCTTTTCCATTCATCCGTTGATGTCTGGTCACCTCTCCGTTGGTGTCGGTAAACGTCGAGTTTTTCCCATTCGTCCGTTGACGTCTGGTTGTATCCTTTTCCATTCATCCGTTGATGTCTGGTCACCTCTCTGTTGGTGTCGGTAAACGTCAAGTTTTTCCCATTCGTCCGTTGACGTCTGGTTGTATCCTTTTCCATTCATCCGTTGATGTCTGGTCACCTCTCCGTTGGTGTCGGTAAACGTCGAGTTTTTCCCATTCGTCCGTTGACGTCTGGTTGTATACCTTCTTCCATTCATCCGTTGATGTCTGGTCACCTCTCCGTTGGTGTCGATAAACGTCGAGCTTCTCCCGTTCGTCCGTTGACGTCTGGTCGAGTCTTCCCAGTTCATCCGTTGATGTCTGGTCACCTCTCCGTTGGTGTCGGTAAACGTCGAGTTTTTCCCATTCGTCCGTTGACGTCTGGTTGTATCCTTTTCCATTCATCCGTTGATGTCTGGTCACCTCTCTGTTGGTGTCGGTAAACGTCGAATTCTTCCCATTCGTCCGTTGACGTCTGGTTGTATCCTTTTCCATTCATCCGTTGATGTCTGGTCACCTCTCCGTTGGTGTCGGTAAACGTCGAGTTTTTCCCATTCGTCCGTTGACGTCTGGTTGTATCCTTTTCCATTCATCCGTTGATGTCTGGTCACCTCTACGTTGGTGTCGGTAAACGTCGAGTTTTTCCCATTCGTCCGTTGACGTCTGGTTGTATCCTTTTCCATTCATCCGTTGATGTCTGGTCACCTCTCCGTTGTTGTCGGTAAACGTCAAGTTTTTCCCATTCGTCCGTTGACGTCTGGTTGTATCCTTTTCCATTCATCCGTTGATGTCTGGTCACCTCTCCGTTGGTGTCGGTAAACGTCTTGTTTTTCCCATTCGTCCGTTGACGTCTGGTTGTATACCTTCTTCCATTCATCCGTTGATGTCTGGTCACCTCTCCGTTGGTGTCGATAAACGTCGAGCTTCTCCCGTTCGTCCGTTGATGTCTGGTCGAGTCTTCCCAGTTCATCCGTTGATGTCTGGTCACCTCTCCGTTGGTGTCGGTAAACGTCGAGTTTTTCCCATTCGTCCGTTGACGTCTGGTTGTATCCTTTTCCATTCATCCGTTGATGTCTGGTCACCTCTACGTTGGTGTCGGTAAACGTTGAGTTTTTCCCATTCGTCCGTTGACGTCTGGTTGTATCCTTTCCATTCATCCGTTGATGTCTGGTCACCTCTCCGTTGTTGTCGGTAAACGTCAAGTTTTTCCCATTCGTCCGTTGACGTCTGGTTGTATCCTTTCCATTCATCCGTTGATGTCTGGTCACCTCTCTGTTGGTGTCGGTAAACGTCAAGTTTTTCCCATTCGTCCGTTGACGTCTGGTTGTATCCTTTTCCATTCATCCGTTGATGTCTGGTCACCTCTCCGTTGGTGTCGGTAAACGTCAAGTTTTTCCCATTCGTCCGTTGACGTCTGGTTGTATCCTTTCCATTCATCCGTTGATGTCTGGTCACCTCTCTGTTGGTGTCGGTAAACGTCAAGTTTTTCCCATTCGTCCGTTGACGTCTGGTTGTATCCTTTTCCATTCATCCGTTGATGTCTGGTCACCTCTCCGTTGGTGTCGGTAAACGTCGAGTTTTTCCCATTCGTCCGTTGACGTCTGGTTGTATCCTTTTCCATTCATCCGTTGATGTCTGGTCACCTCTCCGTTGTTGTCGGTAAACGTCAAGTTTTTCCCATTCGTCCGTTGACGTCTGGTTGTATCCTTTCCATTCATCCGTTGATGTCTGGTCACCTCTCTGTTGGTGTCGGTAAACGTCAAGTTTTTCCCATTCGTCCGTTGACGTCTGGTTGTATCCTTTTCCATTCATCCGTTGATGTCTGGTCACCTCTCCGTTGGTGTCGGTAAACGTCGAGTTTTTCCCATTCGTCCGTTGAAGTCTGGTTGTATCCTTTTCCATTCATCCGTTGATGTCTGGTCACCTCTCTGTTGGTGTCGGTAAACGTCAAGTTTTTCCCATTCGTCCGTTGACGTCTGGTTGTATCCTTTTCCATTCATCCGTTGATGTCTGGTCACCTCTCTGTTGGTGTCGGTAAACGTCGAGTTTTTCCCATTCGTCCGTTGACGTCTGGTTGTATACCTTCTTCCATTCATCCGTTGATGTCTGGTCACCTCTCCGTTGGTGTCGATAGACGTCAAGCTTCTCCCGTTCGTCCGTTGACGTCTGGTCGAGTCTTCCCAGTTCATCCGTTGATGTCTGGTCACCTCTCCGTTGGTGTCGGTAAACGTCGAGTTTTTCCCGTTCGTCGGTTGACGTCTGGTTGTATCCTTTTCCATTCATTCGTTGATGTCTGGTCACCTCTCCGTTGGTGTCGGTAAACGTCGAGTTTTTCCCATTCGTCCGTTGACGTCTGGTTGTATCCTTTTCCATTCATCCGTTGATGTCTGGTCACCTCTCCGTTGGTGTCGGTAAACGTCAAGTTTTTCCCATTCGTCCGTTGACGTCTGGTTGTATCCTTTTCCATTCATCCGTTGATGTCTGGTCACCTCTCCGTTGGTGTCGGTAAACGTCGAGTTTTTCCCATTCGTCCGTTGACGTCTGGTTGTATACCTTCTTCCATTCATCCGTTGATGTCTGGTCACCTCTCCGTTGGTGTCGATAAACGTCGAGCTTCTCCCGTTCGTCCGTTGACGTCTGGTCGAGTCTTCCCAGTTCATCCGTTGATGTCTGGTCACCTCTCCGTTGGTGTCGATAAACGTCGAGCTTCTCCCATTCGTCCGTTGACGTCTGGTCGAGTCTTCCCAGTTCATCCGTTGATGTCTGGTCACCTCTCTGTGTGTATCGGTAAACGTTGAGGTTTTTTTCCCATTCGTCCGTTACCGTCTGGTTGTACCTTTTTCCATTCATCCGTTGATGTCTGGTCACCTCTCCGTTGGTGTCGGTATACGTCAAGTTTTTCCCATTCGTCCGTTGACGTCTGGTTGTATCCTTTTCCATTCATCTGTTGATGTCTGGTCACCTCTCTGTTGGTGTCGGTAAACGTCAAGTTTTTCCCATTCGTCCGTTGACGTCTGGTTGTATCCTTTCCATTCATCCGTTGATGTCTGGTCACCTCTCTGTTGGTGTCGGTAAACGTCAAGTTTTTCCCATTCGTCCGTTGACGTCTGGTTGTATCCTTTTCCATTCATCCGTTGATGTCTGGTCACCTCTCCGTTGGTGTCGGTAAACGTCGAGTTTTTCCCATTCGTCCGTTGACGTCTGGTTGTATCCTTTTCCATTCATCCGTTGATGTCTGGTCACGTCTCCGTTGTTGTCGGTAAACGTCAAGTTTTTCCCATTCGTCCGTTGACGTCTGGTAGTATCCTTTCCATTCATCCGTTGATGTCTGGTCACCTCTCTGTTGGTGTCGGTAAACGTCAAGTTTTTCCCATTCGTCCGTTGACGTCTGGTTGTATCCTTTTCCATTCATCCGTTGATGTCTGGTCACCTCTCCGTTGGTGTCGGTAAACGTCGAGTTTTTCCCATTCGTCCGTTGACGTCTGGTTGTATCCTTTTCCATTCATCCGTTGATGTCTGGTCACCTCTCTGTTGGTGTCGGTAAACGTCAAGTTTTTCCCATTCGTCCGTTGACGTCTGGTTGTATCCTTTTCCATTCATCCGTTGATGTCTGGTCACCTCTCTGTTGGTGTCGGTAAACGTCGAGTTTTTCCCATTCGTCCGTTGACGTCTGGTTGTATACCTTCTTCCATTCATCCGTTGATGTCTGGTCACCTCTCCGTTGGTGTCGATAAACGTCGAGCTTCTCCCGTTCGTCCGTTGACGTCTGGTCGAGTCTTCCCAGTTCATCCGTTGATGTCTGGTCACCTCTCCGTTGGTGTCGGTAAACGTCGAGTTTTTCCCGTTCGTCGGTTGACGTCTGGTTGTATCCTTTTCCATTCATCCGTTGATGTCTGGTCACCTCTCCGTTGGTGTCGGTAAACGTCGAGTTTTTCCCATTCGTCCGTTGACGTCTGGTTGTATCCTTTTCCATTCATCCGTTGATGTCTGGTCACCTCTCCGTTGGTGTCGGTAAACGTCAAGTTTTTCCCATTCGTCCGTTGACGTCTGGTTGTATCCTTTTCCATTCATCCATTGATGTCTGGTCACCTCTCCGTTGGTGTCGGTAAACATCGAGTTTTTCCCATTCGTCTGTTGACGTCTGGTTGTATACCTTCTTCCATTCATCCGTTGATGTCTGGTCACCTCTCCGTTGGTGTCGATAAACGTCGAGCTTCTCCCGTTCGTCCGTTGACGTCTGGTCGAGTCTTCCCAGTTCATCCGTTGATGTCTGGTCACCTCTCCATTGGTGTCGATAAACGTCGAGCTTCTCCCGTTCGTCCGTTAACGTCTGGTTGAGTCTTCCCAATTCATCCGTTGATGTCTGGTCACCTCTCCGTTGGTGTCGATAAACGTCGAGCTTCTCCCGTTCGTCCGTTGACGTCTGGTCGAGTCTTCCCAGTTCATCCGTTGATGTCTGGTCACCTCTCCGTTGGTGTCGATAAACGTCAAGCTTCTCCCGTTCGTCCGTTGACGTCTGGTCGAGTCTTCCCAGTTCATCCGTTGATGTCTGGTCACCTCTCTGTGTGTATCGGTAAACGTTGAGGTTTTTTTCCCATTCGTCCGTTACCGTCTGGTTGTACCTTTTTCCATTCATCCGTTGATGTCTGGTCACCTCTCCGTTGGTGTCGGTATACGTCAAGTTTTTCCCATTCGTCCGTTGACGTCTGGTTGTATCCTTTCCATTCATCCGTTGATGTCTGGTCACCTCTCTGTTGGTGTCGGTAAACGTCAAGTTTTTCCCATTCGTCCGTTGACGTCTGGTTGTATCCTTTTCCATTCATCCGTTGATGTCTGGTCACCTCTCCGTTGGTGTCGGTAAACGTCGAGTTTTTCCCATTCGTCCGTTGAAGTCTGGTTGTATCCTTTTCCATTCATCCGTTGATGTCTGGTCACCTCTCTGTTGGTGTCGGTAAACGTCAAGTTTTTCCCATTCGTCCGTTGACGTCTGGTTGTATCCTTTTCCATTCATCCGTTGATGTCTGGTCACCTCTCTGTTGGTGTCGGTAAACGTCGAGTTTTTCCCATTCGTCCGTTGACGTCTGGTTGTATACCTTCTTCCATTCATCCGTTGATGTCTGGTCACCTCTCCGTTGGTGTCGATAAACGTCGAGTTTCTCCCGTTCGTCCGTTGACGTCTGGTCGAGTCTTCCGAGTTCATCCGTTGATGTTTTGTCACCTCTCCGTTGGTGTCGGTAAACGTCGAGTTTTTCCCATTCGTCCGTTGACGTCTGGTTGTATCCTTTTCCATTCATCCGTTGATGTCTGGTCACCTCTCTGTTGGTGTCGGTAAACGTCGAATTCTTCCCATTCGTCCGTTGACGTCTGGTTGTATCCTTTTCCATTCATCCGTTGATGTCTGGTCACCTCTCCGTTGGTGTCGGTAAACGTCGAGTTTTTCCCATTCGTCCGTTGACGTCTGGTTGTATCCTTTTCCATTCATCCGTTGATGTCTGGTCACCTCTACATTGGTGTCGGTAAACGTCGAGTTTTTCCCATTCGTCCGTTGACGTCTGGTTGTATCCTTTTCCATTCATCCGTTGATGTCTGGTCACCTCTCCGTTGTTGTCGGTAAACGTCAAGTTTTTCCCATTCGTCCGTTGACGTCTGGTTGTATCCTTTCCATTCATCCGTTGATGTCTGGTCACCTCTCCGTTGGTGTCGGTAAACGTCTTGTTTTTCCCATTCGTCCGTTGACGTCTGGTTGTATACCTTCTTCCATTCATCCGTTGATGTCTGGTCACCTTTCCGTTGGTGTCGATAAACGTCGAGCTTCTCCCGTTCGTCCGTTGATGTCTGGTCGAGTCTTCCCAGTTCATCCGTTGATGTCTGGTCACCTCTCCGTTGGTGTCGGTAAACGTCGAGTTTTTCCCATTCGTCCGTTGACGTCTGGTTGTATCCTTTTCCATTCATCCGTTGATGTCTGGTCACCTCTACGTTGGTGTCGGTAAACGTTGAGTTTTTCCCATTCGTCCGTTGACGTCTGGTTGTATCCTTTTCCATTCATCCGTTGATGTCTGGTCACCTCTCCGTTGTTGTCGGTAAACGTCAAGTTTTTCCCATTCGTCCGTTGACGTCTGGTTGTATCCTTTCCATTCATCCGTTGATGTCTGGTCACCTCTCTGTTGGTGTCGGTAAACGTCAAGTTTTTCCCATTCGTCCGTTGACGTCTGGTTGTATCCTTTTCCATTCATCCGTTGATGTCTGGTCACCTCTCCGTTGGTGTCGGTAAACGTCAAGTTTTTCCCATTCGTCCGTTGACGTCTGGTTGTATCCTTTCCATTCATCCGTTGATGTCTGGTCACCTCTCTGTTGGTGTCGGTAAACGTCAAGTTTTTCCCATTCGTCCGTTGACGTCTGGTTGTATCCTTTTCCATTCATCCGTTGATGTCTGGTCACCTCTCCGTTGGTGTCGGTAAACGTCGAGTTTTTCCCATTCGTCCGTTGACGTCTGGTTGTATCCTTTTCCATTCATCCGTTGATGTCTGGTCACCTCTCCGTTGTTGTCGGTAAACGTCAAGTTTTTCCCATTCGTCCGTTGACGTCTGGTTGTATCCTTTTCCATTCATCCGTTGATGTTTGGTCACCTCTCCGTTGTTGTCGGTAAACGTCAAGTTTTTCCCATTCGTCCGTTGACGTCTGGTTGTATCCTTTTCCATTCATCCGTTGATGTCTGGTCACCTCTCCGTTGGTGTCGGTAAACGTCTGTTTTTCCCATTCGTCCGTTGACGTCTGGTTGTATACCTTCTTCCATTCATCCGTTGATGTCTGGTCACCTTTCCGTTGGTGTCGATAAACGTCGAGCTTCTCCCGTTCGTCCGTTGATGTCTGGTCGAGTCTTCCCAGTTCATCCGTTGATGTCTGGTCACCTCTCCGTTGGTGTCGGTAAACGTCGAGTTTTTCCCATTCGTCCGTTGACGTCTGGTTGTATCCTTTTCCATTCATCCGTTGATGTCTGGTCACCTCTCCGTTGGTGTCGGTAAACGTTGAGTTTTTCCCATTCGTCCGTTGACGTCTGGTTGTATCCTTTTCCATTCATCCGTTGATGTCTGGTCACCTCTCCGTTGTTGTCGGTAAACGTCAAGTTTTTCCCATTCGTCTGTTGACGTCTGGTTGTATCCTTTCCATTCATCCGTTGATGTCTGGTCACCTCTCCGTTGGTGTCGGTAAACGTCAAGTTTTTCCCATTCGTCCGTTGACGTCTGGTTGTATCCTTTTCCATTCATCCGTTGATGTCTGGTCACCTCTCCGTTGGTGTCGGTAAACGTCAAGTTTTTCCCATTCGTCCGTTGACGTCTGGTTGTATCCTTTCCATTCATCCGTTGATGTCTGGTCACCTCTCTGTTGGTGTCGGTAAACGTCAAGTTTTTCCCATTCGTCCGTTGACGTCTGGTTGTATCCTTTTCCATTCATCCGTTGATGTCTGGTCACCTCTCCGTTGGTGTCGGTAAACGTCGAGTTTTTCCCATTCGTCCGTTGACGTCTGGTTGTATCCTTTTCCATTCATCCGTTGATGTCTGGTCACGTCTCCGTTGGTGTCGGTAAACGTCAAGTTTTTCCCATTCGTCCGTTGACGTCTGGTTGTATCCTTTCCATTCATCCGTTGATGTCTGGTCACCTCTCTGCTGGTGTCGGTAAACGTCAAGTTTTTCCCATTCGTCCGTTGACGTCTGGTTGTATCCTTTTCCATTCATCCGTTGATGTCTGGTCACCTCTCCGTTGTTGTCGGTAAACGTCAAGTTTTTCCCATTCGTCCGTTGACGTCTGGTTGTATCCTTTCCATTCATCCGTTGATGTCTGGTCACCTCTCTGTTGGTGTCGGTAAACGTCAAGTTTTTCCCATTCGTCCGTTGACGTCTGGTTGTATCCTTTTCCATTCATCCGTTGATGTCTGGTCACCTCTCCGTTGGTGTCGGTAAACGTCAAGTTTTTCCCATTCGTCCGTTGACGTCTGGTTGTATCCTTTCCATTCATCCGTTGATGTCTGGTCACCTCTCCGTTGTTGTCGGTAAACGTCAAGTTTTTCCCATTCGTCCGTTGATGTCTGGTTGTATCCTTTTCCATTCATCCGTTGATGTCTGGTCACCTCTCCGTTGGTGTCGGTAAACGTCGAGTTTTTCCCATTCGTCCGTTGACGTCTGGTTGTATCCTTTTCCATTCATCCGTTGATGTCTGGTCACCTCTCCGTTGTTGTCGGTAAACGTCAAGTTTTTCCCATTCGTCCGTTGACGTCTGGTTGTATCCTTTCCATTCATCCGTTGATGTCTGGTCACCTCTCTGCTGGTGTCGGTAAACGTCAAGTTTTTCCCATTCGTCCGTTGACGTCTGGTTGTATCCTTTTCCATTCATCCGTTGATGTCTGGTCACCTCTCCGTTGGTGTCGGTAAACGTCAAGTTTTTCCCATTCGTCCGTTGACGTCTGGTTGTATCCTTTTCCATTCATCCGTTGATGTCTGGTCACCTCTCCGTTGGTGTCGGTAAACGTCGAGTTTTTCCCATTCGTCCGTTGAAGTCTGGTTGTATCCTTTTCCATTCATCCGTTGATGTCTGGTCACCTCTCTGTTGGTGTTGGTAAACGTCAAGTTTTTCCCATTCGTCTGTTGACGTCTGGTTGTATCCTTTTCCATTCATCCGTTGATGTCTGGTCACCTCTCTGTTGGTGTCGGTAAACGTCGAGTTTTTCCCATTCGTCCGTTGACATCTGGTTGTATACCTTCTTCCATTCATCCGTTGATGTCTGGTCACCTCTCCGTTGGTGTCGATAAACGTCGAGCTTCTCCCGTTCGTTCTTTGACGTCTGGTCGAGTCTTCCCAGTTCATCCGTTGATGTCTGGTCACCTCTCCGTTGGTGTCGGTAAACGTCGAGTTTTTCCCGTTCGTCGGTTGACGTCTGGTTGTATCCTTTTCCATTCATCCGTTGATGTCTGGTCACCTCTCCGTTGGTGTCGGTAAACGTCGAGTTTTTCCCATTCGTCCGTTGACGTCTGGTTGTATCCTTTTCCATTCATCCGTTGATGTCTGGTCACCTCTCCGTTGTTGTCGGTAAACGTCAAGTTTTTCCCATTCGTCCGTTGACGTCTGGTTGTATCCTTTCCATTCATCCGTTGATGTCTGGTCACCTCTCTGTTGGTGTCGGTAAACGTCAAGTTTTTCCCATTCGTCCGTTGACGTCTGGTTGTATCCTTTTCCATTCATCCGTTGATGTCTGGTCACCTCTCCGTTGTTGTCGGTAAACGTCAAGTTTTTCCCATTCGTCTGTTGACGTCTGGTTGTATCCTTTCCATTCATCCGTTGATGTCTGGTCACCTCTCTGTTGGTGTCGGTAAACGTCAAGTTTTTCCCATTCGTCCGTTGACGTCTGGTTGTATCCTTTTCCATTCATCCGTTGATGTCTGGTCACCTCTCCGTTGGTGTCGGTAAACGTCAAGTTTTTCCCATTCGTCCGTTGACGTCTGGTTGTATCCTTTCCATTCATCCGTTGATGTCTGGTCACCTCTCTGTTGGTGTCGGTAAACGTCAAGTTTTTCCCATTCGTCCGTTGACGTCTGGTTGTATCCTTTTCCATTCATCCGTTGATGTCTGGTCACCTCTCCGTTGGTGTCGGTAAACGTCGAGTTTTTCCCATTCGTCCGTTGACGTCTGGTTGTATCCTTTTCCATTCATCCGTTGATGTCTGGTCACCTCTCCGTTGTTGTCGGTAAACGTCAAGTTTTTCCCATTCGTCCGTTGACGTCTGGTTGTATCCTTTCCATTCATCCGTTGATGTCTGGTCACCTCTCTGTTGGTGTCGGTAAACGTCAAGTTTTTCCCATTCGTCCGTTGACGTCTGGTTGTATCCTTTTCCATTCATCCGTTGATGTCTGGTCACCTCTCCGTTGGTGTCGGTAAACGTCAAGTTTTTCCCATTCGTCCGTTGACGTCTGGTTGTATCCTTTTCCATTCATCCGTTGATGTCTGGTCACCTCTCCGTTGGTGTCGGTAAACGTCGAGTTTTTCCCATTCGTCCGTTGAAGTCTGGTTGTATCCTTTTCCATTCATCCGTTGATGTCTGGTCACCTCTCTGTTGGTGTTGGTAAACGTCAAGTTTTTCCCATTCGTCTGTTGACGTCTGGTTGTATCCTTTTCCATTCATCCGTTGATGTCTGGTCACCTCTCTGTTGGTGTCGGTAAACGTCGAGTTTTTCCCATTCGTCCGTTGACGTCTGGTTGTATACCTTCTTCCATTCATCCGTTGATGTCTGGTCACCTCTCCGTTGGTGTCGATAAACGTCGAGCTTCTCCCGTTCGTTCGTTGACGTCTGGTCGAGTCTTCCCAGTTCATCCGTTGATGTCTGGTCACCTCTCCGTTGGTGTCGGTAAACGTCGAGTTTTTCCCGTTCGTCGTTGACGTCTGGTTGTATCCTTTTCCATTCATCCGTTGATGTCTGGTCACCTCTCCGTTGGTGTCGGTAAACGTCAAGTTTTTCCCATTCGTCCGTTGACGTCTGGTTGTATCCTTTCCATTCATCCGTTGATGTCTGGTCACCTCTCTGTTGGTGTCGGTAAACGTCAAGTTTTTCCCATTCGTCCGTTGACGTCTGGTTGTATCCTTTTCCATTCATCCGTTGATGTCTGGTCACCTCTCCGTTGGTGTCGGTAAACGTCAAGTTTTTCCCATTCGTCCGTTGACGTCTGGTTGTATCCTTTCCATTCATCCGTTGATGTCTGGTCACCTCTCTGTTGGTGTCGGTAAACGTCAAGTTTTTCCCATTCGTCCGTTGACGTCTGGTTGTATCCTTTTCCATTCATCCGTTGATGTCTGGTCACCTCTCCGTTGGTGTCGGTAAACGTCGAGTTTTTCCCATTCGTCCGTTGACGTCTGGTTGTATCCTTTTCCATTCATCCGTTGATGTCTGGTCACCTCTCCGTTGTGTCGGTAAACGTCAAGTTTTTCCCATTCGTCCGTTGACGTCTGGTTGTATCCTTTCCATTCATCCGTTGATGTCTGGTCACCTCTCTGTTGGTGTCGGTAAACGTCAAGTTTTTCCCATTCGTCCGTTGACGTCTGGTTGTATCCTTTTCCATTCATCCGTTGATGTCTGGTCACCTCTCCGTTGGTGTCGGTAAACGTCAAGTTTTTCCCATTCGTCCGTTGACGTCTGGTTGTATCCTTTTCCATTCATCCGTTGATGTCTGGTCACCTCTCCGTTGGTGTCGGTAAACGTCGAGTTTTTCCCATTCGTCCGTTGAAGTCTGGTTGTATCCTTTTCCATTCATCCGTTGATGTCTGGTCACCTCTCTGTTGGTGTCGGTAAACGTCAAGTTTTTCCCATTCGTCCGTTGACGTCTGGTTGTATCCTTTTCCATTCATCCGTTGATGTCTGGTCACCTCTCTGTTGGTGTCGGTAAACGTCGAGTTTTTCCCATTCGTCCGTTGACGTCTGGTTGTATACCTTCTTCCATTCATCCGTTGATGTCTGGTCACCTCTCCGTTGGTGTCGATAAACGTCGAGCTTCTCCCGTTCGTTCTTTGACGTCTGGTCGAGTCTTCCCAGTTCATCCGTTGATGTCTGGTCACCTCTCCGTTGGTGTCGGTAAACGTCGAGTTTTTCCCGTTCGTCGGTTGACGTCTGGTTGTATCCTTTTCCATTCATCCGTTGATGTCTGGTCACGTCTCCGTTGTTGTCGGTAAACGTCAAGTTTTTCCCATTCGTCCGTTGACGTCTGGTTGTATCCTTTTCCATTCATCCGTTGATGTTTGGTCACCTCTCCGTTGTTGTCGGTAAACGTCAAGTTTTTCCCATTCGTCCGTTGACGTCTGGTTGTATCCTTTTCCATTAATCCGTTGATGTCTGGTCACCTCTCCGTTGGTGTCGGTAAACGTCTTGTTTTTCCCATTCGTCCGTTGACGTCTGGTTGTATACCTTCTTCCATTCATCCGTTGATGTCTGGTCACCTTTCCGTTGGTGTCGATAAACGTCGAGCTTCTCCCGTTCGTCCGTTGACGTCTGGTCGAGTCTTCCCAGTTCATCCGTTGATGTCTGGTCACCTCTCCGTTGGTGTCGGTAAACGTCGAGTTTTTCCCATTCGTCCGTTGACGTCTGGTTGTATCCTTTTCCATTCATCCGTTGATGTCTGGTCACCTCTACGTTGGTGTCGGTAAACGTTGAGTTTTTCCCATTCGTCCGTTGACGTCTGGTTGTATCCTTTTCCATTCATCCGTTGATGTCTGGTCACCTCTCCGTTGTTGTCGGTAAACGTCAAGTTTTTCCCATTCGTCTGTTGACGTCTGGTTGTATCCTTTCCATTCATCCGTTGATGTCTGGTCACCTCTCCGTTGGTGTCGGTAAACGTCAAGTTTTTCCCATTCGTCCGTTGACGTCTGGTTGTATCCTTTTCCATTCATCCGTTGATGTCTGGTCACCTCTCCGTTGGTGTCGGTAAACGTCAAGTTTTTCCCATTCGTCCGTTGACGTCTGGTTGTATCCTTTCCATTCATCCGTTGATGTCTGGTCACCTCTCTGTTGGTGTCGGTAAACGTCAAGTTTTTCCCATTCGTCCGTTGACGTCTGGTTGTATCCTTTTCCATTCATCCGTTGATGTCTGGTCACCTCTCCGTTGGTGTCGGTAAACGTCGAGTTTTTCCCATTCGTCCGTTGACGTCTGGTTGTATCCTTTTCCATTCATCCGTTGATGTCTGGTCACCTCTCCGTTGTTGTCGGTAAACGTCAAGTTTTTCCCATTCGTCCGTTGACGTCTGGTTGTATCCTTTCCATTCATCCGTTGATGTCTGGTCACCTCTCTGCTGGTGTCGGTAAACGTCAAGTTTTTCCCATTCGTCCGTTGACGTCTGGTTGTATCCTTTTCCATTCATCCGTTGATGTCTGGTCACCTCTCCGTTGTTGTCGGTAAACGTCAAGTTTTTCCCATTCGTCCGTTGACGTCTGGTTGTATCCTTTTCCATTCATCCGTTGATGTCTGGTCACCTCTCCGTTGGTGTCGGTAAACGTCAAGTTTTTCCCATTCGTCCGTTGACGTCTGGTTGTATCCTTTTCCATTCATCCGTTGATGTCTGGTCACCTCTCCGTTGGTGTCGGTAAACATCGAGTTTTTCCCATTCGTCTGTTGACGTCTGGTTGTATACCTTCTTCCATTCATCCGTTGATGTCTGGTCACCTCTCCGTTGTTGTCGGTAAACGTCAAGTTTTTCCCATTCGTCCGTTGACGTCTGGTTGTATCCTTTCCATTCATCCGTTGATGTCTGGTCACCTCTCCGTTGGTGTCGATAAACGTCGAGCTTCTCCCGTTCATCCGTTGACGTCTGGTCGAGTCTTCCCAGTTCATCCGTTGATGTTTGGTCACCTCTCCGTTGGTGTCGATAAACGTCGAGCTTCTCCCGTTCGTCCGTTGACGTCTGGTCGAGTCTTCCCAGTTCATCCGTTGATGTCTGGTCACCTCTCTGTTGGTATCGGTAAACGTTGAGTTTTTTCCCATTCGTCCGTTGACGTCTGGTTGTACCTTTTTCCTTTCATCCGTTGATGTCTGGTCACCTCTCTGTTGGTGTCGGTAAACGTTGAGTTTTTCCCATTTGTCCGTTGACGTCTGGTTGTATCCTTTTCTATTCATCCGTTGATGTCTGGTCACCTCTCCGTTGGTGTCGGTAAACGTTGAGTTTTTCCCATTCGTCCGTTGACGTCTGGTTGTATCCTTTTCCATTCATCCGTTGATGTCTGGTCACCTCTCCGTTGGTGTCGATAAACGTCGAGCTTCTCCCGTTCGTCCGTTGACGTCTGGTCGAGTCTTCCCATTCATCCGTTGATGTCTGGTCACCTCTCCGTTGGGGTCGATAAACGTCGAGCTTCTCCCGTTCGTCCGTTGACGTCTGGTCGAGTCTTCCCAGTTCATCCGTTGATGTCTGGTCACCTCTCCGTTGGTGTCGATAAACGTCGTGCTTCTCCCGTTCGTCCGTTGACGTCTGGTCGAGTCTTCCCAGTTCATCCGTTGATGTCTGGTCACCTCTCCGTTGGTGTCGATAAACGTCGAGCTTCTCCCGTTCGTGCGTTGACGTCTGGTCGAGTCTTCCCAGTTCATCCATTGATGTCTGGTCACCTCTCCGTTGGTGTCGATAAACGTCGAGCTTCTCCCGTTCGTCCGTTGACGTCTGGTTGAGTCTTCCCAGTTCATCCGTTGATGTCTGGTCACCTCTGCGTTGGTGTCGATAAACGTCGAGCTTCTCTCGTTCGTCCGTTGACGTCTGGTCAAGTCTTCCTAGTTCATCCGTTGATGTCTGGTCACCTCTCCGTTGGTGTCGGTAAACGTTGAGTTTTTTCCCATTCGTTCGTTGACGTCTGGTTGTACCTTTTTCCATTCATCCGTTGATGTCTGGTCACCTCTCCGTTGGAGTCGATAAACGTCGAGCTTCCCCCATTCGTCCGTTGACATCTGGTCGAGTCTTCCCAGTTCATCCGTTGATGTCTGGTCACCTCTCCGTTGGTGTCGATAAACGTCGAGCTTCTCCCGTTCGTCCGTTGACGTCTGGTCGAGTCTTCCCAGTTCATCCGTTGATGTCTGGTCACCTCTCCGTTGGTGTCGATAAACGTCGAGCTTCTCCCGTTCGTCCGTTGACGTCTGGTCGAGTCTTCCTAGTTCATTCGTTGATGTCTGGTCACCTCTCCGTTGGTGTCGGTAAACGTCGAGTTTTTCCCATTCGGCCGTTGACGTCTGGTTGTATACTTTTCCATTCATCCGTTGATGTCTGGTCACCTCTCCGTTGGTGTCGGTAAACGTCGAGTTTTTCCCATTCGTCCGTTGACGTCTGGTTGTATCCTTTTCCATTCATCCGTTGATGTCTGGTCACCTCTCCGTTGGTGTCGGTAAACGTCGAGTTTTTCCCATTCGTCCGTTGACGTCTGGTTGTATACCTTCTTCCATTCATCCGTTGATGTCTGGTCACCTCTCCGTTGGTGTCAATAAACGTCGAGCTTCTCCCGTTCGTCCGTTGACGTCTGGTCGAGTCTTCCCAGTTCATCCGTTGATGTCTGGTCACCTCTCCGTTGGTGTCGGTAAACGTCGAGTTTTTCCCATTCGTCCGTTGACGTCTGGTTGTATCCTTTTCCATTCATCCGTTGATGTCTGGTCACCTCTCCATTGGTGTCGGTAAACGTCGAGTTTTTCCCATTCGTCCGTTGACGTCTGGTTGTATACCTTCTTCCATTCATCCGTTGATGTCTGGTCACCTCTCCATTGGTGTCGATAAACGTCGAGCTTCTCCCGTTCGTTCGTTGACGTCTGGTCGAGTCTTCCCAGTTCATCCATTGATGTTTGGTCACCTCTCCGTTGGTGTCGATAAACGTCGAGCTTCTCCCGTTCGTCCGTTGACGTCTGGTCGAGTCTTCCCAGTTCATCCGTTGATGTCTGGTCACCTCTCCGTTGGTGTCGATAAACGTCGTGCTTCTCCCGTTCGTCCGTTGACGTCTGGTTGAGTCTTCCCAGTTCATCCGTTGATGTCTGGTCACCTCTGCGTTGGTGTCGATAAACGTCGAGCTTCTCCCGTTCGTCCGTTGACGTCTGGTCGAGTCTTCCTAGTTCATTCGTTGATGTCTGGTCACCTCTCCGTTGGTGTCGGTAAACGTCGAGTTTTTCCCATTCGGCCGTTGACGTCTGGTTGTATACTTTTCCATTCATCCGTTGATGTCTGGTCACCTCTCCGTTGGTGTCGGTAAACGTCGAGTTTTTCCCATTCGTCCGTTGACGTCTGGTTGTATCCTTTTCCATTCATCCGTTGATGTCTGGTCACCTCTCCATTGGTGTCGGTAAACGTCTAGTTTTTCCCATTCGTCCGTTGACGTCTGGTTGTATACCTTCTTCCATTCATCCGTTGATGTCTGGTCACCTCTCCATTGGTGTCGATAAACGTCGAGCTTCTCCCGTTCGTCCGTTGACGTCTGGTCGAGTCTTCCCAGTTCATCCGTTGATGTCTGGTCACCTCTCCGTTGGTGTCGGTAAACGTCGAGTTTTTCCCATTCGTCCGTTGACGTCTGGTTGTATCCTTTTCCATTCATCCGTTGATGTCTGGTCACCTCTCCGTTGGTGTCGGTAAACGTCGAGTTTTTCCCATTCGTCCGTTGACGTCTGGTTGTATACCTTCTTCCATTCATCCGTTGATGTCTGGTCACCTCTCCATTGGTGTCGATAAACGTCGAGCTTCTCCCGTTCGTTCGTTGACGTCTGGTCGAGTCTTCCCAGTTCATCCATTGATGTTTGGTCACCTCTCCGTTGGTGTCGATAAACGTCGAGCTTCTCCCGTTCGTCCGTTGACGTCTGGTCGAGTCTTCCCAGTTCATCTGTTGATGTCTGGTCACCTCTCTGTTGGTATCGGTAAACGTTGAGTTTTTTTCCCATTCGTCCGTTGACGTCTGGTTGTACCTTTTTCCTTTCATCCGTTGATGTCTGGTCACCTCTCTGTTGGTGTCGATAAACGTCGAGCTTCTCCCGTTCGTCCGTTGACGTCTGGTCGAGTCTTCCCATTCATCCGTTGATGCCTGGTCACCTCTCCGTTGGTGTCGATAAACGTCGAGCTTCTCCCGTTCGTCCGTTGACGTCTGGTCGAGTCTTCCCAGTTCATCCGTTGATGTCTGGTCACCTCTCCGTTGGTGTCGATAAACGTCGAGCTTCTCCCGTTCGTCCGTTGACGTCTGGTCGAGTCTTCCCATTCATCCGTTGATGCCTGGTCACCTCTCTGTTGGTGTCGATAAACGTCGAGCTTCTCCCGTTCGTCCGTTGACGTCTGGTCGAGTCTTCCCAGTTCATCCGTTGATGTCTGGTCACCTCTCCGTTGGTGTCGGTAAACGTCGAGTTTTTCCCATTCGTCCGTTGACGTCTGGTTGTATCCTTTTCCATTCATCCGTTGATGTCTGGTCACCTCTCCGTTGGTGTCGGTAAACGTCGAGTTTTTCCCATTCGTCCGTTGACGTCTGGTTGTATCCTTCTTCCATTCATCCGTTGATGTCTGGTCACCTCTCCGTTGGTGTCGATAAACGTCGAGCTTCTCCCGTTCGTCCGTTGACGTCTGGTCGAGTCTTCCCAGTTCATCCGTTGATGTCTGGTCACCTCTCCGTTGGTGTCGGTAAACGTCGAGTTTTTCCCATTCGTCCGTTGACGTCTGGTTGTATCCTTTTCCATTCATCCGTTGATGTCTGGTCACCTCTCCGTTGGTGTCGGTAAACGTCGAGTTTTTCCCATTCGTCCGTTGACGTCTGGTTGTATACCTTCTTCCATTCATCCGTTGATGTCTGGTCACCTCTCCGTTGGTGTCGATAAACGTCGAGCTTCTCCCGTTCGTTCGTTGACGTCTGGTCGAGTCTTCCCAGTTCATCCGTTGATGTCTGGTCACCTCTCCGTTGGTGTCGATAAACGTCGAGCTTCTCCCGTTCGTCCGTTGACGTCTGGTCGAGTCTTCCCAGTTCATCCGTTGATGTCTGGTCACCTCTCCGTTGGTGTCGATAAACGTCGAGCTTCTCCCGTTCGTCCGTTGACGTCTGGTCGAGTCTTCCCAGTTCATCCGTTGATGTCTGGTCACCTCTCCGTTGGTGTCGATAAACGTCGAGCTTCTCCCGTTCGTCCGTTGACGTCTGGTCGAGTCTTCCCAGTTCATCCGTTGATGTCTGGTCACCTCTCCGTTGGTGTCGGTAAACGTCGAGTTTTTCCCATTCGTCCGTTGACGTCTGGTTGTATACTTTTCCATTCATCCGTTGATGTCTGGTCACCTCTCCGTTGGTGTCGGTAAACGTCGAGTTTTTCCCATTCGTCCGTTGACGTCTGGTTGTATCCTTTTCCATTCATCCGTTGATGTCTGGTCACCTCTCCGTTGGTGTCGGTAAACGTCGAGTTTTTCCCATTCGTCCGTTGACGTCTGGTTGTATCCTTCTTCCATTCATCCGTTGATGTCTGGTCACCTCTCCGTTGGTGTCGATAAACGTCGAGCTTCTCCCGTTCGTCCGTTGACGTCTGGTCGAGTCTTCCAGTTCATCCGTTGATGTCTGGTCACCTCTCCGTTGGTGTCGGTAAACGTCGAGTTTTTCCCATTCGTCCGTTGACGTCTGGTTGTATCCTTTTCCATTCATCCGTTGATGTCTGGTCACCTCTCCGTTGGTGTCGGTAAACGTCGAGTTTTTCCCATTCGTCCGTTGACGTCTGGTTGTATACCTTCTTCCATTCATCCGTTGATGTCTGGTCACCTCTCCGTTGGTGTCGATAAACGTCGAGCTTCTCCCGTTCGTTCGTTGACGTCTGGTCGAGTCTTCCCAGTTCATCCGTTGATGTTTGGTCACCTCTCCGTTGGTGTCGATAAACGTCGAGCTTCTCCCGTTCGTCCGTTGACGTCTGGTCGAGTCTTCCCAGTTCATCCGTTGATGTCTGGTCACCTCTCTGTTGGTGTCGGTAAACGTTGAGTTTTTTTCCCATTCGTCCGTTGACGTCTGGTTGTACCTTTTCCTTTCATCCGTTGATGTCTGGTCACCTCTCCGTTGGTGTCGATAAACGTCGAGCTTCTCCCGTTCGTCCGTTGACGTCTGGTCGAGTCTTCCCATTCATCCGTTGATGTCTGGTCACCTCTCCGTTGGTGTCGATAAACGTCGAGCTTCTCCCGTTCGTCCGTTGACGTCTGGTCGAGTCTTCCCAGTTCATCCGTTGATGTCTGGTCACCTCTCCGTTGGTGTCGATAAACGTCGAGCTTCTCCCGTTCGTCCGTTGACGTCTGGTCGAGTCTTCCCATTCATCCGTTGATGTCTGGTCACCTCTCTGTTGGTGTCGATAAACGTCGAGCTTCTCCCGTTCGTCCGTTGACGTCTGGTCGAGTCTTCCAGTTCATCCGTTGATGTCTGGTCACCTCTCCGTTGGTGTCGATAAACGTCGAGCTTCTCCCGTTCGTCCGTTGACGTCTGGTCGAGTCTTCCCATTCATCCGTTGATGTCTGGTCACCTCTCCGTTGGTGTCGATAAACGTCGAGCTTCTTCCGTTCGTCCGTTGACGTCTGGTCGAGTCTTCCCAGTTCATCCGTTGATGTCTGGTCACCTCTCCGTTGGTGTCGATAAACGTCGAGCTTCTCCCGTTCGTCCGTTGACGTCTGGTCGAGTCTTCCCAGTTCATCCGTTGATGTCTGGTCACCTCTCCGTTGGTGTCGATAAACGTCGAGCTTCTCCCGTTCGTCCGTTGACGTCTGGTTGAGTCTTCCCAGTTCATCCGTTGATGTCTGGTCACCTCTCCGTTGGTGTCGATAAACGTCGAGCTTCTCCCGTTCGTCCGTTGACGTCTGGTCGAGTCTTCCTAGTTCATCCGTTGATGTCTGGTCACCTCTCCGTTGGTGTCGGTAAACGTCGAGTTTTTCCCATTCGTCCGTTGACGTCTGGTTGTACCTTTTCCATTCATCCGTTGATGTCTGGTCACCTCTCCGTTGGTGTCGATAAACGTCGAGCTTCTCCCGTTCGTCCGTTGACGTCTGGTCGAGTCTTCCCAGTTCATCCGTTGATGTCTGGTCACCTCTCCGTTGGTGTCGATAAACGTCGAGCTTCTCCCGTTCGTCCGTTGACGTCTGGTCGAGTCTTCCTAGTTCATCCGTTGATGTCTGGTCACCTCTCCGTTGGTGTCGGTAAACGTCGAGTTTTTCCCATTCGGCCGTTGACGTCTGGTTGTATACTTTTCCATTCATCCGTTGATGTCTGGTCACCTCTCCGTTGGTGTCGGTAAACGTCGAGTTTTTCCCATTCGTCCGTTGACGTCTGGTTGTATCCTTTTCCATTCATCCGTTGATGTCTGGTCACCTCTCCGTTGGTGTCGGTAAACGTCGAGTTTTTCCCATTCGTCCGTTGACGTCTGGTTGTATCCTTCTTCCATTCATCCGTTGATGTCTGGTCACCTCTCCGTTGGTGTCGATAAACGTCGAGCTTCTCCCGTTCGTCCGTTGACGTCTGGTCGAGTCTTCCCAGTTCATCCGTTGATGTCTGGTCACCTCTCCGTTGGTGTCGATAAACGTCGAGCTTCTCCCGTTCGTCCGTTGACGTCTGGTCGAGTCTTCCCAGTTCATCCGTTGATGTCTGGTCACCTCTCCGTTGGTGTCGGTAAACGTCGAGTTTTTCCCATTCGTCCGTTGACGTCTGGTTGTATCCTTTTCCATTCATCCGTTGATGTCTGGTCACCTCTCCGTTGGTGTCGGTAAACGTCGAGTTTTTCCCATTCGTCCGTTGACGTCTGGTTGTATCCTTTTCCATTCATCCGTTGATGTCTGGTCACCTCTCCGTTGGTGTCGGTAAACGTCGAGTTTTCCCCATTCGTCCGTTGACGTCTGGTTGTATCCTTCTTCATTCATCCGTTGATGTCTGGTCACCTCTCCGTTGGTGTCGATAAACGTCGAGCTTCTCCCGTTCGTCCGTTGACGTCTGGTCGAGTCTTCCCAGTTCATCCGTTGATGTCTGGTCACCTCTCCGTTGGTGTCGGTAAACGTCGAGTTTTTCCCATTCGTCCGTTGACGTCTGGTTGTACCTTTTCCCATTCATCCGTTGATGTCTGGTCACCTCTCCGTTGGTGTCGGTAAACGTCGAGTTTTTCCCATTCGTCCGTTGACGTCTGGTTGTATCCTTTTCCATTCATCCGTTGATGTCTGGTCACCTCTCCGTTGGTGTCGGTAAACGTCGAGTTTTTCCCATTCGTCCGTTGACGTCTGGTTGTATCCTTCTTCCATTCATCCGTTGATGTCTGGTCACCTCTCCGTTGGTGTCGATAAACGTCGAGCTTCTCCCGTTCGTCCGTTGACGTCTGGTCGAGTCTTCCCAGTTCATCCGTTGATGTCTGGTCACCTCTCCGTTGGTGTCGATAAACGTCGAGCTTCTCCCGTTCGTCCGTTGACGTCTGGTCGAGTCTTCCCAGTTCATCCGTTGATGTCTGGTCACCTCTCCGTTGGTGTCGGTAAACGTCGAGTTTTTCCCATTCGTCCGTTGACGTCTGGTTGTATCCTTTTCCATTCATCCGTTGATGTCTGGTCACCTCTCCGTTGGTGTCGGTAAACGTCGAGTTTTTCCCATTCGTCCGTTGACGTCTGGTTGTATCCTTCTTCCATTCATCCGTTGATGTCTGGTCACCTCTCCGTTGGTGTCGATAAACGTCGAGCTTCTCCCGTTCGTCCGTTGACGTCTGGTCGAGTCTTCCCAGTTCATCCGTTGATGTCTGGTCACCTCTCCGTTGGTGTCGATAAACGTCGAGCTTCTCCCGTTCGTCCGTTGACGTCTGGTCGAGTCTTCCCATTCATCCGTTGATGTCTGGTCACCTCTCCGTTGGTGTCGGTAAACGTCGAGTTTTTCCCATTCGTCCGTTGACGTCTGGTTGTACCTTTTCCATTCATCCGTTGATGTCTGGTCACCTCTCCGTTGGTGTCGATAAACGTCGAGCTTCTCCCGTTCGTCCGTTGACGTCTGGTCGAGTCTTCCCAGTTCATCCGTTGATGTCTGGTCACCTCTCTGTTGGTGTCGGTAAACGTCGAGTTTTTCCCATTCGTCCGTTGACGTCTGGTTGTACCTTTTTCCATTCATCCGTTGATGTCTGGTCACCTCTCCGTTGGTGTCGGTAAACGTTGAGTTTTTCCCATTCGTCCGTTGACGTCTGGTTGTATCCTTTTCCATTCATCCGTTGATGTCTGGTCACCTCTCCGTTGGTGTCGATAAACGTCGAGTTTCTCCCGTTCGTCCGTTGACGTCTGGTCGAGTCTTCCCATTCATCCGTTGATGTCTGGTCACCTCTCCGTTGGTGTCGATAAACGTCGAGCTTCTCCCGTTCGTCCGTTGACGTCTGGTCGAGTCTTCCCATTCATCCGTTGATGTCTGGTCACCTCTCCGTTGGTGTCGATAAACGTCGAGCTTCTCCCGTTCGTCCGTTGACGTCTGGTCGAGTCTTCCCAGTTCATCCGTTGATGTCTGGTCACCTCTCCGTTGGTGTCGATAAACGTCGAGCTTCTCCCGTTCGTCCGTTGACGTCTGGTCGAGTCTTCCCAGTTCATCCGTTGATGTCTGGTCACCTCTCCGTTGGTGTCGATAAACGTCGAGCTTCTCCCGTTCGTCCGTTGACGTCTGGTCGAGTCTTCCCAGTTCATCCGTTGATGTCTGGTCACCTCTCCGTTGGTGTCGATAAACGTCGAGCTTCTCCCGTTCGTCCGTTGACGTCTGGTTGAGTCTTCCCAGTTCATCCGTTGATGTCTGGTCACCTCTCCATTGGTGTCGATAAACGTCGAGCTTCTCCCGTTCGTCCGTTGACGTCTGGTCGAGTCTTCCAGTTCATCCGTTGATGTCTGGTCACCTCTCCGTTGGTGTCGGTAAACGTCGAGTTTTTTCCCATTCGTCCGTTGACGTCTGGTTGTACCTTTTCCATTCATCCGTTGATGTCTGGTCACCTCTCCGTTGGTGTCGATAAACGTCGAGCTTTCCCCCGTTCGTCCGTTGACGTCTGGTCGAGTCTTCCCATTCATCCGTTGATGTCTGGTCACCTCTCCGTTGGTGTCGATAAACGTCGAGCTTCTCCCGTTCGTCCGTTGACGTCTGGTCGAGTCTTCCCAGTTCATCCGTTGATGTCTGGTCACCTCTCCGTTGGTGTCGATAAACGTCGAGCTTCTCCCGTTCGTCCGTTGACGTCTGGTCGAGTCTTCCCATTCATCCGTTGATGTCTGGTCACCTCTCCGTTGGTGTCGATAAACGTCGAGCTTCTCCCGTTCGTCCGTTGACGTCTGGTCGAGTCTTCCCATTCATCCGTTGATGTCTGGTCACCTCTCCGTTGGTGTCGATAAACGTCGAGCTTCTCCCGTTCGTCCGTTGACGTCTGGTCGAGTCTTCCCAGTTCATCCGTTGATGTCTGGTCACCTCTCCGTTGGTGTCGATAAACGTCGAGCTTCTCCCGTTCGTCCGTTGACGTCTGGTCGAGTCTTCCCAGTTCATCCGTTGATGTCTGGTCACCTCTCTCGTTGGTGTCGGTAAACGTCGAGTTTTTCCCATTCGTCCGTTGACGTCTGGTTGTACCTTTTTTTCCATTCATCCGTTGATGTCTGGTCACCTCTCCGTTGGTGTCGGTAAACGTCGAGTTTTTCCCATTCGTCCGTTGACGTCTGGTTGTATCCTTTTCCATTCATCCGTTGATGTCTGGTCACCTCTCCGTTGGTGTCGGTAAACGTCGAGTTTTTCCCATTCGTCCGTTGACGTCTGGTTGTATCCTTTTCCATTCATCCGTTGATGTCTGGTCACCTCTCCGTTGGTGTCGATAAACGTCGAGCTTCTCCCGTTCGTCCGTTGACGTCTGGTCGAGTCTTCCCATTCATCCGTTGATGTCTGGTCACCTCTCCGTTGGTGTCGATAAACGTCGAGCTTCTCCCGTTCGTCCGTTGACGTCTGGTCGAGTCTTCCCATTCATCCGTTGATGTCTGGTCACCTCTCCGTTGGTGTCGATAAACGTCGAGCTTCTCCCGTTCGTCCGTTGACGTCTGGTCGAGTCTTCCCAGTTCATCCGTTGATGTCTGGTCACCTCTCCGTTGGTGTCGATAAACGTCGAGCTTCTCCCGTTCGTCCGTTGACGTCTGGTCGAGTCTTCCCAGTTCATCCGTTGATGTCTGGTCACCTCTCCGTTGGTGTCGATAAACGTCGAGCTTCTCCCGTTCGTCCGTTGACGTCTGGTCGAGTCTTCCCAGTTCATCCGTTGATGTCTGGTCACCTCTCCGTTGGTGTCGATAAACGTCGAGCTTCTCCCGTTCGTCCGTTGACGTCTGGTTGAGTCTTCCCAGTTCATCCGTTGATGTCTGGTCACCTCTCCGTTGGTGTCGATAAACGTCGAGCTTCTCCCGTTCGTCCGTTGACGTCTGGTCGAGTCTTCCAGTTCATCCGTTGATGTCTGGTCACCTCTCCGTTGGTGTCGGTAAACGTCGAGTTTTTCCCATTCGTCCGTTGACGTCTGGTTGTACCTTTTTCCATTCATCCGTTGATGTCTGGTCACCTCTCCGTTGGTGTCGATAAACGTCGAGCTTCTCCCGTTCGTCCGTTGACGTCTGGTCGAGTCTTCCCAGTTCATCCGTTGATGTCTGGTCACCTCTCCGTTGGTGTCGATAAACGTCGAGCTTCTCCCGTTCGTCCGTTGACGTCTGGTCGAGTCTTCCCAGTTCATCCGTTGATGTCTGGTCACCTCTCCGTTGGTGTCGATAAACGTCGAGCTTCTCCCGTTCGTCCGTTGACGTCTGGTCGAGTCTTCCCAGTTCATCCGTTGATGTCTGGTCACCTCTCCGTTGGTGTCGGTAAACGTCGAGTTTTTCCCATTCGTCCGTTGACGTCTGGTTGTATCTTTCCATTCATCCGTTGATGTCTGGTCACCTCTCCGTTGGTGTCGGTAAACGTCGAGTTTTTCCCATTCGTCCGTTGACGTCTGGTTGTATCCTTTTCCATTCATCCGTTGATGTCTGGTCACCTCTCCGTTGGTGTCGGTAAACGTCGAGTTTTTCCCATTCGTCCGTTGACGTCTGGTTGTATCCTTCTCCATTCATCCGTTGATGTCTGGTCACCTCTCCGTTGGTGTCGATAAACGTCGAGCTTCTCCCGTTCGTCCGTTGACGTCTGGTCGAGTCTTCCCATTCATCCGTTGATGTCTGGTCACCTCTCCGTTGGTGTCGGTAAACGTCGAGTTTTTCCTTCCCTTCGTCCGTTGACGTCTGGTTGTATCCTTTTCATTCATCCGTTGATGTCTGGTCACCTCTCCGTTGGTGTCGGTAAACGTCGAGTTTTTCCCATTCGTCCGTTGACGTCTGGTTGTATCCTTCTTCCATTCATCCGTTGATGTCTGGTCACCTCTCCGTTGGTGTCGATAAACGTCGAGCTTCTCCCGTTCGTCCGTTGACGTCTGGTCGAGTCTTCCCAGTTCATCCGTTGATGTCTGGTCACCTCTCCGTTGGTGTCGATAAACGTCGAGCTTCTCCCGTTCGTCCGTTGACGTCTGGTCGAGTCTTCCCATTCATCCGTTGATGTCTGGTCACCTCTCCGTTGGTGTCGATAAACGTCGAGCTTCTCCCGTTCGTCCGTTGACGTCTGGTCGAGTCTTTCCAGTTCATCCGTTGATGTCTGGTCACCTCTCCGTTGGTGTCGATAAACGTCGAGCTTCTCCCGTTCGTCCGTTGACGTCTGGTCGAGTCTTCCCAGTTCATCCGTTGATGTCTGGTCACCTCTCCGTTGGTGTCGATAAACGTCGAGCTTCTCCCGTTCGTCCGTTGACGTCTGGTCGAGTCTTCCAGTTCATCCGTTGATGTCTGGTCACCTCTCCGTTGGTGTCGGTAAACGTCGAGTTTTCCCATTCGTCCGTTGACGTCTGGTTGTATCCTTTCCATTCATCCGTTGATGTCTGGTCACCTCTCCGTTGGTGTCGGTAAACGTCGAGTTTTTCCCATTCGTCCGTTGACGTCTGGTTGTATCCTTTTCCATTCATCCGTTGATGTCTGGTCACCTCTCCGTTGGTGTCGGTAAACGTCGAGTTTTTCCCGTTCGTCCGTTGACGTCTGGTCGATCCTTCTTCCATTCATCCGTTGATGTCTGGTCACCTCTCCGTTGGTGTCGATAAACGTCGAGCTTCTCCCGTTCGTCCGTTGACGTCTGGTCGAGTCTTTCCAGTTCATCCGTTGATGTCTGGTCACCTCTCCGTTGGTGTCGGTAAACGTCGAGTTTTTCCCATTCGTCCGTTGACGTCTGGTTGTATCCTTTTCCATTCATCCGTTGATGTCTGGTCACCTCTCCGTTGGTGTCGGTAAACGTCGAGTTTTTCCCATTCGTCCGTTGACGTCTGGTTGTATCCTCTTCCATTCATCCGTTGATGTCTGGTCACCTCTCCGTTGGTGTCGATAAACGTCGAGCTTCTCCCGTTCGTCCGTTGACGTCTGGTCGAGTCTTCCCAGTTCATCCGTTGATGTCTGGTCACCTCTCCGTTGGTGTCGATAAACGTCGAGCTTCTCCCGTTCGTCCGTTGACGTCTGGTCGAGTCTTCCCATTCATCCGTTGATGTCTGGTCACCTCTCCGTTGGTGTCGATAAACGTCGAGCTTCTCCCGTTCGTCCGTTGACGTCTGGTCGAGTCTTCCCAGTTCATCCGTTGATGTCTGGTCACCTCTCCGTTGGTGTCGATAAACGTCGAGCTTCTCCCGTTCGTCCGTTGACGTCTGGTCGAGTCTTCCCAGTTCATCCGTTGATGTCTGGTCACCTCTCCGTTGGTGTCGGTAAACGTCGAGTTTTTCCCATTCGTCCGTTGACGTCTGGTTGTACCTTTTTCCATTCATCCGTTGATGTCTGGTCACCTCTCCGTTGGTGTCGGTAAACGTCGAGTTTTTCCCATTCGTCCGTTGACGTCTGGTTGTATCCTTTTCCATTCATCCGTTGATGTCTGGTCACCTCTCCGTTGGTGTCGGTAAACGTTGAGTTTTTCCCATTCGTCCGTTGACGTCTGGTTGTATCCTTTTCCATTCATCCGTTGATGTCTGGTCACCTCTCCGTTGGTGTCGATAAACGTCGAGCTTCTCCCGTTCGTCCGTTGACGTCTGGTCGAGTCTTCCCATTCATCCGTTGATGTCTGGTCACCTCTCCGTTGGTGTCGATAAACGTCGAGCTTCTCCCGTTCGTCCGTTGACGTCTGGTCGAGTCTTCCCAGTTCATCCGTTGATGTCTGGTCACCTCTCCGTTGGTGTCGATAAACGTCGAGCTTCTCCCGTTCGTCCGTTGACGTCTGGTCGAGTCTTCCCAGTTCATCCGTTGATGTCTGGTCACCTCTCCGTTGGTGTCGATAAACGTCGAGCTTCTCCCGTTCGTCCGTTGACGTCTGGTCGAGTCTTCCCATTCATCCGTTGATGTCTGGTCACCTCTCCGTTGGTGTCGATAAACGTCGAGCTTCTCCCGTTCGTCCGTTGACGTCTGGTCGAGTCTTCCCAGTTCATCCGTTGATGTCTGGTCACCTCTCCGTTGGTGTCGATAAACGTCGAGCTTCTCCCGTTCGTCCGTTGACGTCTGGTTGAGTCTTCCCATTCATCCGTTGATGTCTGGTCACCTCTCCGTTGGTGTCGATAAACGTCGAGCTTCTCTCCCGTTCGTCCGTTGACGTCTGGTCGAGTCTTCCCATTCATCCGTTGATGTCTGGTCACCTCTCCGTTGGTGTCGGTAAACGTCGAGTTTTTCCCATTCGTCCGTTGACGTCTGGTTGTACTTTTTCCATTCATCCGTTGATGTCTGGTCACCTCTCCGTTGGTGTCGATAAACGTCGAGCTTCTCCCGTTCGTCCGTTGACGTCTGGTCGAGTCTTCCCAGTTCATCCGTTGATGTCTGGTCACCTCTCCGTTGGTGTCGATAAACGTCGAGCTTCTCCCGTCGTCCGTTGACGTCTGGTCGAGTCTTCCCAGTTCATCCGTTGATGTCTGGTCACCTCTCCGTTGGTGTCGATAAACGTCGAGCTTCTCCCGTTCGTCCGTTGACGTCTGGTCGAGTCTTCCAGTTCATCCGTTGATGTCTGGTCACCTCTCCGTTGGTGTCGATAAACGTCGAGCTTTTTTCCCCGTTCGTCGTTGACGTCTGGTCGAGTCTTCCCATTCATCCGTTGATGTCTGGTCACCTCTCCGTTGGTGTCGATAAACGTCGAGCTTTCTCCCGTTCGTCCGTTGACGTCTGGTCGAGTCTTCCCAGTTCATCCGTTGATGTCTGGTCACCTCTCCGTTGGTGTCGATAAACGTCGAGCTTCTCCCGTTCGTCCGTTGACGTCTGGTCGAGTCTTCCCAGTTCATCCGTTGATGTCTGGTCACCTCTCCGTTGGTGTCGATAAACGTCGAGCTTCTCCCGTTCGTCCGTTGACGTCTGGTCGAGTCTTCCCATTCATCCGTTGATGTCTGGTCACCTCTCCGTTGGTGTCGATAAACGTCGAGCTTCTCCCGTTCGTCCGTTGACGTCTGGTCGAGTCTTCCCAGTTCATCCGTTGATGTCTGGTCACCTCTCCGTTGGTGTCGATAAACGTCGAGCTTCTCCCGTTCGTCCGTTGACGTCTGGTCGAGTCTTCCCAGTTCATCCGTTGATGTCTGGTCACCTCTCTGTTGGTGTCGGTAAACGTCGAGTTTTTCCCATTCGTCCGTTGACGTCTGGTTGTCCTTTTCCATTCATCCGTTGATGTCTGGTCACCTCTCCGTTGGTGTCGGTAAACGTCGAGTTTTTCCCATTCGTCCGTTGACGTCTGGTTGTATCCTTTTCCATTCATCCGTTGATGTCTGGTCACCTCTCCGTTGGTGTCGGTAAACGTCGAGTTTTTCCCATTCGTCCGTTGACGTCTGGTTGTATCCTTTTCCATTCATCCGTTGATGTCTGGTCACCTCTCCGTTGGTGTCGATAAACGTCGAGCTTCTCCCGTTCGTCCGTTGACGTCTGGTCGAGTCTTCCCATTCATCCGTTGATGTCTGGTCACCTCTCCGTTGGTGTCGATAAACGTCGAGCTTCTCCCGTTCGTCCGTTGACGTCTGGTCGAGTCTTCCCAGTTCATCCGTTGATGTCTGGTCACCTCTCCGTTGGTGTCGATAAACGTCGAGCTTCTCCCGTTCGTCCGTTGACGTCTGGTCGAGTCTTCCCAGTTCATCCGTTGATGTCTGGTCACCTCTCCGTTGGTGTCGATAAACGTCGAGCTTCTCCCGTTCGTCCGTTGACGTCTGGTCGAGTCTTCCCAGTTCATCCGTTGATGTCTGGTCACCTCTCCGTTGGTGTCGATAAACGTCGAGCTTCTCCCGTTCGTCCGTTGACGTCTGGTTGAGTCTTCCCAGTTCATCCGTTGATGTCTGGTCACCTCTCCGTTGGTGTCGATAAACGTCGAGCTTCTCCCGTTCGTCCGTTGACGTCTGGTCGAGTCTTCCTAGTTCATCCGTTGATGTCTGGTCACCTCTCCGTTGGTGTCGGTAAACGTCGAGTTTTTCCCATTCGTCCGTTGACGTCTGGTTGTACCTTTTTCCATTCATCCGTTGATGTCTGGTCACCTCTCCGTTGGTGTCGATAAACGTCGAGCTTCTCCCGTTCGTCCGTTGACGTCTGGTCGAGTCTTCCCAGTTCATCCGTTGATGTCTGGTCACCTCTCCGTTGGTGTCGATAAACGTCGAGCTTCTCCCGTTCGTCCGTTGACGTCTGGTCGAGTCTTCCCAGTTCATCCGTTGATGTCTGGTCACCTCTCCGTTGGTGTCGATAAACGTCGAGCTTCTCCCGTTCGTCCGTTGACGTCTGGTCGAGTCTTCCCAGTTCATCCGTTGATGTCTGGTCACCTCTCCGTTGGTGTCGGTAAACGTCGAGTTTTTCCCATTCGTCCGTTGACGTCTGGTTGTATCTTTTCCATTCATCCGTTGATGTCTGGTCACCTCTCCGTTGGTGTCGATAAACGTCGAGTTTTTCCCATTCGTCCGTTGACGTCTGGTTGTATCCTTTCCATTCATCCGTTGATGTCTGGTCACCTCTCCGTTGGTGTCGGTAAACGTCGAGTTTTTCCCATTCGTCCGTTGACGTCTGGTTGTATCCTTTTCCATTCATCCGTTGATGTCTGGTCACCTCTCCGTTGGTGTCGATAAACGTCGAGCTTCTTCCGTTCGTCCGTTGACGTCTGGTCGAGTCCTCCCAGTTCATCCGTTGATGTCTGGTCACCTCTCCGTTGGTGTCGGTAAACGTCGAGTTTTTCCCATTCGTCCGTTGACGTCTGGTTGTATCCTTTTCCATTCATCCGTTGATGTCTGGTCACCTCTCCGTTGGTGTCGGTAAACGTCGAGTTTTTCCCATTCGTCCGTTGACGTCTGGTTGTATCCTTCTTCCATTCATCCGTTGATGTCTGGTCACCTCTCCGTTGGTGTCGATAAACGTCGAGCTTCTCCCGTTCGTCCGTTGACGTCTGGTCGAGTCTTCCCAGTTCATCCGTTGATGTCTGGTCACCTCTCCGTTGGTGTCGATAAACGTCGAGCTTCTCCCGTTCGTCCGTTGACGTCTGGTCGAGTCTTCCCAGTTCATCCGTTGATGTCTGGTCACCTCTCCGTTGGTGTCGATAAACGTCGAGCTTCTCCCGTTCGTCCGTTGACGTCTGGTCGAGTCTTCCCAGTTCATCCGTTGATGTCTGGTCACCTCTCCGTTGGTGTCGATAAACGTCGAGCTTCTCCCGTTCGTCCGTTGACGTCTGGTCGAGTCTTCCCAGTTCATCCGTTGATGTCTGGTCACCTCTCCGTTGGTGTCGGTAAACGTCGAGTTTTTCCCATTCGTCCGTTGACGTCTGGTTGTACCCTTTTCCATTCATCCGTTGATGTCTGGTCACCTCTCCGTTGGTGTCGGTAAACGTCGAGTTTTTCCCATTCGTCCGTTGACGTCTGGTTGTATCCTTTTCCATTCATCCGTTGATGTCTGGTCACCTCTCCGTTGGTGTCGGTAAACGTCGAGTTTTTCCCATTCGTCCGTTGACGTCTGGTTGTATCCTTTTCCATTCATCCGTTGATGTCTGGTCACCTCTCCGTTGGTGTCGATAAACGTCGAGCTTCTCCCGTTCGTCCGTTGACGTCTGGTCGAGTCTTCCCATTCATCCGTTGATGTCTGGTCACCTCTCCGTTGGTGTCGATAAACGTCGAGCTTCTCCCGTTCGTCCGTTGACGTCTGGTCGAGTCTTCCCAGTTCATCCGTTGATGTCTGGTCACCTCTCCGTTGGTGTCGATAAACGTCGAGCTTCTCCCGTTCGTCCGTTGACGTCTGGTCGAGTCTTCCCAGTTCATCCGTTGATGTCTGGTCACCTCTCCGTTGGTGTCGATAAACGTCGAGCTTCTCCCGTTCGTCCGTTGACGTCTGGTCGAGTCTTCCCAGTTCATCCGTTGATGTCTGGTCACCTCTCCGTTGGTGTCGTAAACGTCGAGTTTTTCCCATTCGTCCCGTTGACGTCTGGTTGTATCCTTTTCCATTCATCCGTTGATGTCTGGTCACCTCTCCGTTGGTGTCGATAAACGTCGAGTTCTTCCCATTCGTCCGTTGACGTCTGGTTGTATCCTTTTCCATTCATCCGTTGATGTCTGGTCACCTCTCCGTTGGTGTCGGTAAACGTCGAGTTTTTCCATTCGTCCGTTGACGTCTGGTTGTATCCTTTTCCATTCATCCGTTGATGTCTGGTCACCTCTCCGTTGGTGTCGGTAAACGTCGAGTTTTTCCCATTCGTCCGTTGACGTCTGGTTGTATCCTTTTCCATTCATCCGTTGATGTCTGGTCACCTCTCCGTTGGTGTCGGTAAACGTCGAGTTTTTCCCATTCGTCCGTTGACGTCTGGTTGTATCCTTTTCCATTCATCCGTTGATGTCTGGTCACCTCTCCGTTGTGTCGGTAAACGTCGAGTTTTTCCCATTCGTCCGTTGACGTCTGGTTGTATCCTTTTCCATTCATCCGTTGATGTCTGGTCACCTCTCCGTTGGTGTCGGTAAACGTCGAGTTTTTCCCATTCGTCCGTTGACGTCTGGTTGTATCCTTTTCCATTCATCCGTTGATGTCTGGTCACCTCTCCGTTGGTGTCGGTAAACGTCGAGTTTTTCCCATTCGTCCGTTGACGTCTGGTTGTATCCTTTCCATTCATCCGTTGATGTCTGGTCACCTCTCTGTTGGTGTCGATAAACGTCGAGTTTTTCCCATTCGTCCGTTGACGTCTGGTTGTATCCTTTTCCATTCATCCGTTGATGTCTGGTCACCTCTCCGTTGGTGTCGGTAAACGTCGAGTTTTTCCCATTCGTCCGTTGACGTCTGGTTGATCCTTCTTCCATTCATCCGTTGATGTCTGGTCACCTCTCCGTTGGTGTCGATAAACGTCGAGCTTCTCCCGTTCGTCCGTTGACGTCTGGTCGAGTCTTCCCAGTTCATCCGTTGATGTCTGGTCACCTCTCCGTTGGTGTCGGTAAACGTCGAGTTTTTCCCATTCGTCCGTTGACGTCTGGTTGTATCCTTTCCATTCATCCGTTGATGTCTGGTCACCTCTCCGTTGGTGTCGGTAAACGTCGAGTTTTTCCCATTCGTCCGTTGACGTCTGGTTGTATCCTTTTCCATTCATCCGTTGATGTCTGGTCACCTCTCCGTTGGTGTCGATAAACGTCGAGCTTCTCCCGTTCGTCCGTTGACGTCTGGTCGAGTCTTCCCATTCATCCGTTGATGTCTGGTCACCTCTCCGTTGGTGTCGATAAACGTCGAGCTTCTCCCGTTCGTCCGTTGACGTCTGGTCGAGTCTTCCCAGTTCATCCGTTGATGTCTGGTCACCTCTCCGTTGGTGTCGATAAACGTCGAGCTTCTCCCGTTCGTCCGTTGACGTCTGGTCGAGTCTTCCCATTCATCCGTTGATGTCTGGTCACCTCTCCGTTGGTGTCGATAAACGTCGAGCTTCTCCCGTTCGTCCGTTGACGTCTGGTCGAGTCTTCCCAGTTCATCCGTTGATGTCTGGTCACCTCTCCGTTGGTGTCGGTAAACGTCGAGTTTTTCCCATTCGTCCGTTGACGTCTGGTTGTATCTTTTCCAGTCATCCGTTGATGTCTGGTCACCTCTCCGTTGGTGTCGGTAAACGTCGAGTTTTTCCCATTCGTCCGTTGACGTCTGGTTGTATCCTTTTCCATTCATCCGTTGATGTCTGGTCACCTCTCCGTTGGTGTCGGTAAACGTCGAGTTTTTCCCATTCGTCCGTTGACGTCTGGTTGTATCCTTTTCCATTCATCCGTTGATGTCTGGTCACCTCTCCGTTGGTGTCGGTAAACGTCGAGTTTTCCCATTCGTCCGTTGACGTCTGGTTGTATCCTTTTCCATTCATCCGTTGATGTCTGGTCACCTCTCCGTTGGTGTCGATAAACGTCGAGCTTCTCCCGTTCGTCCGTTGACGTCTGGTCGAGTCTTCCCATTCATCCGTTGATGTCTGGTCACCTCTCCGTTGGTGTCGATAAACGTCGAGCTTCTCCCGTTCGTCCGTTGACGTCTGGTCGAGTCTTCCCAGTTCATCCGTTGATGTCTGGTCACCTCTCCGTTGGTGTCGATAAACGTCGAGCTTCTCCCGTTCGTCCGTTGACGTCTGGTCGAGTCTTCCCAGTTCATCCGTTGATGTCTGGTCACCTCTCCGTTGGTGTCGATAAACGTCGAGCTTCTCCCGTTCGTCCGTTGACGTCTGGTCGAGTCTTCCCAGTTCATCCGTTGATGTCTGGTCACCTCTCCGTTGGTGTCGGTAAACGTCGAGTTTTTCCCATTCGTCCGTTGACGTCTGGTTGTATCCTTTTCCATTCATCCGTTGATGTCTGGTCACCTCTCCGTTGGTGTCGGTAAACGTCGAGTTTTTCCCATTCGTCCGTTGACGTCTGGTTGTATCCTTTTCCATTCATCCGTTGATGTCTGGTCACCTCTCCGTTGGTGTCGGTAAACGTCAAGTTTTTCCCATTCGTCCGTTGACGTCTGGTTGTATCCTTTTCCATTCATCCGTTGATGTCTGGTCACCTCTCCGTTGGTGTCGGTAAACGTCGAGTTTTTCCCATTCGTCCGTTGACGTCTGGTTGTATACCTTCTTCCATTCATCCGTTGATGTCTGGTCACCTCTCCGTTGGTGTCGATAAACGTCGAGCTTCTCCCGTTCGTCCGTTGACGTCTGGTCGAGTCTTCCCAGTTCATCCGTTGATGTCTGGTCACCTCTCCGTTGGTGTCGATAAACGTCGAGTTTTCCCATTCGTCCGTTGACGTCTGGTTGTATCCTTTTCCATTCATCCGTTGATGTCTGGTCACCTCTCCGTTGGTGTCGGTAAACGTCGAGTTTTTCCCATTCGTCCGTTGACGTCTGGTTGTATCCTTTCCATTCATCCGTTGATGTCTGGTCACCTCTCCGTTGGTGTCGGTAAACGTCGAGTTTTCCCATTCGTCCGTTGACGTCTGGTTGTATCCTTTTCCATTCATCCGTTGATGTCTGGTCACCTCTCCGTTGGTGTCGGTAAACGTCGAGTTTTTCCCATTCGTCCGTTGACGTCTGGTTGTATCCTTTTCCATTCATCCGTTGATGTCTGGTCACCTCTCCGTTGGTGTCGGTAAACGTCAAGTTTTTCCCATTCGTCCGTTGACGTCTGGTTGTATCCTTTTCCATTCATCCGTTGATGTCTGGTCACCTCTCCGTTGGTGTCGGTAAACGTCGAGTTTTTCCCATTCGTCCGTTGACGTCTGGTTGTATACCTTCTTCCATTCATCCGTTGATGTCTGGTCACCTCTCCGTTGGTGTCGATAAACGTCGAGCTTCTCCCGTTCGTCCGTTGACGTCTGGTCGAGTCTTCCCAGTTCATCCGTTGATGTCTGGTCACCTCTCCGTTGGTGTCGGTAAACGTCGAGTTTTCCCATTCGTCCGTTGACGTCTGGTTGTATCCTTTTCATTCATCCGTTGATGTCTGGTCACCTCTCCGTTGGTGTCGGTAAACGTCGAGTTTTTCCCATTCGTCCGTTGACGTCTGGTTGTATCCTTCTTCCATTCATCCGTTGATGTCTGGTCACCTCTCCGTTGGTGTCGATAAACGTCGAGCTTCTCCCGTTCGTCCGTTGACGTCTGGTCGAGTCTTCCCAGTTCATCCGTTGATGTCTGGTCACCTCTCCGTTGGTGTCGGTAAACGTCGAGTTTTTCCCATTCGTCCGTTGACGTCTGGTTGTATCCTTTTCCATTCATCCGTTGATGTCTGGTCACCTCTCCGTTGGTGTCGGTAAACGTCGAGTTTTTCCCATTCGTCCGTTGACGTCTGGTTGTATCCTTTCCATTCATCCGTTGATGTCTGGTCACCTCTCCGTTGGTGTCGGTAAACGTCGAGTTTTTCCCATTCGTCCGTTGACGTCTGGTTGTATCCTTTTCCATTCATCCGTTGATGTCTGGTCACCTCTCCGTTGGTGTCGGTAAACGTCGAGTTTTTCCCATTCGTCCGTTGACGTCTGGTTGTATCCTTTTCCATTCATCCGTTGATGTCTGGTCACCTCTCCGTTGGTGTCGGTAAACGTCGAGTTTTTCCCATTCGTCCGTTGACGTCTGGTTGTATCCTTTTCCATTCATCCGTTGATGTCTGGTCACCTCTCCGTTGGTGTCGGTAAACGTCGAGTTTTTCCCATTCGTCCGTTGACGTCTGGTTGTATCCTTCTTCCATTCATCCGTTGATGTCTGGTCACCTCTCCGTTGGTGTCGATAAACGTCGAGCTTCTCCCGTTCGTCCGTTGACGTCTGGTCGAGTCTTCCCAGTTCATCCGTTGATGTCTGGTCACCTCTCCGTTGGTGTCGGTAAACGTCGAGTTTTTCCCATTCGTCCGTTGACGTCTGGTTGTATCCTTTTCATTCATCCGTTGATGTCTGGTCACCTCTCCGTTGGTGTCGGTAAACGTCGAGTTTTTCCCATTCGTCCGTTGACGTCTGGTTGTATCCTTCTTCCATTCATCCGTTGATGTCTGGTCACCTCTCCGTTGGTGTCGATAAACGTCGAGCTTCTCCCGTTCGTCCGTTGACGTCTGGTCGAGTCTTCCCAGTTCATCCGTTGATGTCTGGTCACCTCTCCGTTGGTGTCGGTAAACGTCGAGTTTTTCCCATTCGTCCGTTGACGTCTGGTTGTATCCTTTTCCATTCATCCGTTGATGTCTGGTCACCTCTCCGTTGGTGTCGGTAAACGTCGAGTTTTTCCCATTCGTCCGTTGACGTCTGGTTGTATCCTTTTCCATTCATCCGTTGATGTCTGGTCACCTCTCCGTTGGTGTCGATAAACGTCGAGCTTCTCCCGTTCGTCCGTTGACGTCTGGTCGAGTCTTCCCATTCATCCGTTGATGTCTGGTCACCTCTCCGTTGGTGTCGATAAACGTCGAGCTTCTCCCGTTCGTCCGTTGACGTCTGGTCGAGTCTTCCCAGTTCATCCGTTGATGTCTGGTCACCTCTCCGTTGGTGTCGATAAACGTCGAGCTTCTCCGGTTCGTCCGTTGACGTCTGGTCGAGTCTTCCCAGTTCATCCGTTGATGTCTGGTCACCTCTCCGTTGGTGTCGATAAACGTCGAGCTTCTCCCGTTCGTCCGTTGACGTCTGGTCGAGTCTTCCCAGTTCATCCGTTGATGTTTGGTCACCTCTCCGTTGGTGTCGGTAAACGTCGAGTTTTTCCCATTCGTCCGTTGACGTCTGGTTGTATCCTTTTCCATTCATCCGTTGATGTCTGGTCACCTCTCTGTTGGTGTCGGTAAACGTCGAGTTCTTCCCATTCGTCCGTTGACGTCTGGTTGTATCCTTTTCCATTCATCCGTTGATGTCTGGTCACCTCTCCGTTGGTGTCGGTAAACGTCAAGTTTTTCCCATTCGTCCGTTGACGTCTGGTTGTATCCTTTTCCATTCATCCGTTGATGTCTGGTCACCTCTCCGTTGGTGTCGGTAAACGTCAAGTTTTTCCCATTCGTCCGTTGACGTCTGGTTGTATACCTTCTTCCATTCATCCGTTGATGTCTGGTCACCTTTCCGTTGGTGTCGATAAACGTCGAGCTTCTCCCGTTCGTCCGTTGACGTCTGGTCGAGTCTTCCCAGTTCATCCGTTGATGTCTGGTCACCTCTCCGTTGGTGTCGGTAAACGTCGAGTTTTTCCCATTCGTCCGTTGACGTCTGGTTGTATCCTTTTCCATTCATCCGTTGATGTCTGGTCACCTCTCCGTTGGTGTCGGTAAACGTCGAGTTTTTCCCATTCGTCCGTTGAAGTCTGGTTGTATCCTTTTCCATTCATCCGTTGATGTCTGGTCACCTCTCTGTTGGTGTCGGTAAACGTCAAGTTTTTCCCATTCGTCCGTTGACGTCTGGTTGTATCCTTTTCCATTCATCCGTTGATGTCTGGTCACCTCTCCTTTGGTGTCGGTAAACGTCAAGTTTTTCCCATTCGTCCGTTGACGTCTGGTTGTATACCTTCTTCCATTCATCCGTTGATGTCTGGTCACCTTTCTGTTGGTGTCGATAAACGTCGAGCTTCTCCCGTTCGTCCGTTGATGTCTGGTCGAGTCTTCCCAGTTCATCCGTTGATGTCTGGTCACCTCTCCGTTGGTGTCGGTAAACGTCGAGTTTTTCCCATTCGTCCGTTGACGTCTGGTTGTATCCTTTTCTATTCATCTGTTGATGTCTGATCACCTCTCCGTTGGTGTCGGTAAACGTTGAGTTTTTCCATTCGTCCGTTGACGTCTGGTTGTATCCTTTTCCATTCATCCGTTGATGTCTGGTCACCTCTCCGTTGGTGTCGATAAACGTCGAGCTTCTCCCGTTCGTCCGTTGACGTCTGGTCGAGTCTTCCCAGTTCATCCGTTGATGTCTGGTCACCTCTCGGTTGGTGTCGATAAACGTCGAGCTTCTCCCGTTCGTCCGTTGACGTCTGGTCGAGTCTTCCCAGTTCATCCGTTGATGTCTGGTCACCTCTCCGTTGGTGTCGATAAACGTCGAGCTTCTCCCGTTCGTCCGTTGACGTCTGGTCGAGTCTTCCCAGTTCATCCGTTGATGTCTGGTCACCTCTCCGTTGGTGTCGATAAACGTCGAGCTTCTCCCGTTCGTCCGTTGACGTCTGTTGAGTCTTCCCAGTTCATCCGTTGATGTCTGGTCACCTCTGCGTTGGTGTCGATAAACGTCGAGCTTCTCCCGTTCGTCCGTTGACGTCTGGTCGAGTCTTCCTAGTTCATACGTTGATGTCTGGTCACCTCTCCGTTGGTGTCGGTAAACGTTGAGTTTTTTCCCATTCGTCCGTTGACGTCTGGTTGTACCTTTTTCCATTCATCCGTTGATGTCTGGTCACCTCTCCGTTGGAGTCGATAAACGTCGAGCTTCCCCCGTTCGTCCGTTGACGTCTGGTCGAGTGTTCCCAGTTCATCCGTTGATGTCTGGTCACCTCTCCGTTGGTGTCGATAAACGTCGAGCTTCTCCCTTTCGTCCGTTGACGTCTGGTCGAGTCTTCCTAGTTCATCCGTTGATGTCTGGTCACCTCTCCGTTGGTGTCGGTAAACGTCGAGTTTTTCCCATTCGGCCGTTGACGTCTGGTTGTATACTTTTCCATTCATCCGTTGATGTCTGGTCACCTCTCCGTTGGTGTCGGTAAACGTCGAGCTTCTCCCGTTCGTCCGTTGACGTCTGGTCGAGTCTTCCCAGTTCATCCGTTGATGTCTGGTCACCTCTCCATTGGTGTCGGTAAACGTCGAGTTTTTCCCATTCGTCCGTTGACGTCTGGTTGTATACCTTCTTCCATTCATCCGTTGATGTCTGGTCACCTCTCCATTGGTGTCGATAAACGTCGAGCTTCTCCCGTTCGTTCGTTGACGTCTGGTCGAGTCTTCCCAGTTCATCCGTTGATGTCTGGTCACCTCTCCGTTGGTGTCGATAAATTTCGAGCTTCTCCCGTTCGTCCGTTGACGTCTGGTCGAGTCTTCCCAATTCATCAGTTGATGTCTGGTCACCTCTCCGTTGGTGTCGATAAACGTCGAGCTTCTCCCGTTCGTCCGTTGACGTCTGGTCGAGTCTTCCCAGTTCATCCGTTGATGTCTGGTCACCTCTCTGTTGGTGTCGGTAAACGTTGAGTTTTTTCCCATTCGTTCGTTGACGTCTGGTTGTACCTTTTTCCATTCATCCGTTGATGTCTGGTCACCTCTCCGTTGGTGTCGGTAAACGTTGAGTTTTTCCCATTCGTCCGTTGACGTCTGGTTGTATCCTTTTCCATTCATCCGTTGATGTCTGGTCACCTCTCCGTTGGTGTCGGTAAACGTTGAGTTTTTCCCATTCGTCCATTGACGTCTGGTTGTATCCTTTTCCATTCATCCGTTGATGTCTGGTCACCTCTCCGTTGGTGTCGATAAACGTCGAGCTTCTCCCGTTCGTCCGTTGACGTCTGGTCGAGTCTTCCCATTCATCCGTTGATGCCTGGTCACCTCTCTGTTGGTGTCGATAAACGTCGAGCTTCTCCCGTTCGTCCGTTGACGTCTGTTCGAGTCTTCCCAGTTCATCCGTTGATGTCTGGTCACCTCTCTGTTGGTGTCGATAAACGTCGAGCTTCTCCCGTTCGTCCGTTGACGTCTGGTCGAGTCTTCCCAGTTCATCCGTTGATGTCTGGTCACCTCTCGGTTGGTGTCGATAAACGTCGTGCTTCTCCCGTTCGTCCGTTGACGTCTAGTCGAGTCTTCCCAGTTCATCTGTTGATGTCTGGTCACCTCTCCGTTGGTGTCGATAAACGTCGAGCTTCTCCCGTTCGTGCGTTGACGTCTGGTCGAGTCTTCCCAGTTCATCCGTTGATGTCTGGTCACCTCTCCGTTGGTGTCGATAAACGTCGAGCTTCTCCCGTTCGTCCGTTGACGTCTGGTTGAGTCTTCCCAGTTCATCCGTTGATGTCTGGTCACCTCTGCGTTGGTGTCGATAAACGTCGAGCTTCTCCCGTTCGTCCGTTGACGTCTGGTCGAGTCTTCCTAGTTCATACGTTGATGTCTGGTCACCTCTCCGTTGGTGTCGGTAAACGTTGAGTTTTTTCCCATTCGTCCGTTGACGTCTGGTTGTACCTTTTTCCATTCATCCGTTGATGTCTGGTCACCTCTCCGTTGGAGTCGATAAACGTCGAGCTTCTCCCGTTCGTCCGTTGACGTCTGGTCGAGTCTTCCCAGTTCATCCGTTGATGTCTGGTCACCTCTCCGTTGGTGTCGATAAACGTCGAGCTTCTCCCTTTCGTCCGTTGACGTCTGGTCGAGTCTTCCTAGTTCATCCGTTGATGTCTGGTCACCTCTCCGTTGGTGTCGGTAAACGTCGAGTTTTTCCCATTCGGCCGTTGACGTCTGGTTGTATACTTTTCCATTCATCCGTTGATGTCTGGTCACCTCTCCGTTGGTGTCGGTAAACGTCGAGCTTCTCCCGTTCGTCCGTTGACGTCTGGTCGAGTCTTCCCAGTTCATCCGTTGATGTCTGGTCACCTCTCCATTGGTGTCGGTAAACGTCGAGTTTTTCCCATTCGTCCGTTGACGTCTGGTTGTATACCTTCTTCCATTCATCCGTTGATGTCTGGTCACCTCTCCATTGGTGTCGATAAACGTCGAGCTTCTCGCGTTCGTTCGTTGACGTCTGGTCGAGTCTTCCCAGTTCATCCGTTGATGTCTGGTCACCTCTCCGTTGGTGTCGATAAATTTCGAGCTTCTCCCGTTCGTCCGTTGACGTCTGGTCGAGTCTTCCCAATTCATCAGTTGATGTCTGGTCACCTCTCCGTTGGTGTCGATAAACGTCGAGCTTCTCCCGTTCGTCCGTTGATGTCTGGTCGAGTCTTCCCAGTTCATCCGTTGATGTCTGGTCACCTCTCCGTTGGTGTCGATAAACGTCGAGCTTCTCCCGTTCGTCCGTTGACGTCTGGTCGAGTCTTCCTAGTTCATCCGTTGATGTCTGGTCACCTCTCTGTTGGTATCGGTAAACGTTGAGTTTTTTCCCATTCGTTCGTTGACGTCTGGTTGTACCTTTTTCCATTCATCCGTTGATGTCTGGTCACCTCTCCGTTGGTGTCTGTAAACGTTGAGTTTTTCCCATTCGTCCGTTGACGTCTGGTTGTATCCTTTTCCATTCATCCGTTGATGTCTGGTCACCTCTCCGTTGGTGTCGGTAAACGTTGAGTTTTTCCCATTCGTCCATTGACGTCTGGTTGTATCCTTTTCCATTCATCCGTTGATGTCTGGTCACCTCTCCGTTGGTGTCGATAAACGTCGAGCTTCTCCCGTTCGTCCGTTGACGTCTGGTCGAGTCTTCCCATTCATCCGTTGATGCCTGGTCACCTCTCTGTTGGTGTCGATAAACGTCGAGCTTCTTCCGTTCGTCCGTTGACGTCTGGTCGAGTCTTCCCAATTCATCCGTTGATGTCTGGTCACCTCTCCGTTGGTGTCGATAAACGTCGAGCTTCTCCCGTTCGTCCGTTGACGTCTGGTCGAGTCTTCCCAGTTCATCCGTTGATGTCTGGTCACCTCTCCGTTGGTGTCGATAAACGTCGAGCTTCTCCAGTTCGTCCGTTGATGTCTGGACGAGTCTTCCCAGTTCATCCGTTGATGTTTTGTCACCTCTCCGTTGGTGTCGGTAAACGTCGAGTTTTTCCCATTCGTCCGTTGACGTCTGGTTGTATCCTTTTCCATTCATCCGTTGATGTCTGGTCACCTCTCTGTTGGTGTCGGTAAACGTCGAGTTCTTCCCATTCGTCCGTTGACGTCTGGTTGTATCCTTTTCCATTCATCCGTTGATGTCTCGTCACCTCTCCGTTGGTGTCGGTAAACGTCAAGTTTTTCCCATTCGTCCGTTGACGTCTGGTTGTATCCTTTTCCATTCATCCGTTGATGTCTGGTCACCTCTCCGTTGGTGTCGGTAAACGTCAAGTTTTTCCCATTCGTCCGTTGACGTCTGGTTGTATACCTTCTTCCATTCATCCGTTGATGTCTGGTCACCTTTCCGTTGGTGTCGATAAACGTCGAGCTTCTCCCGTTCGTCCGTTGATGTCTGGTCGAGTCTTCCCAGTTCATCCGTTGATGTCTGGTCACCTCTCCGTTGGTGTCGTAAACGTCGCGTTTTTCCCATTCGTCCGTTGACGTCTGGTTGTATCCTTTTCCATTCATCCGTTGATGTCTGGTCACCTCTACGTTGGTGTCGGTAAACGTCGAGTTTTTCCCATTCGTCCGTTGACGTCTGGTTGTATCCTTTTCCATTCATCCGTTGATGTCTGGTCACCTCTCCGTTGTTGTCGGTAAACGTCAAGTTTTTCCCATTCAACCGTTGACGTCTGGTTGTATCCTTTCCATTCATCCGTTGATGTCTGGTCACCTCTCTGTTGGTGTCGGTAAACGTCGAGTTTTTCCCATTCGTCCTTTGACGTCTGGTTGTATCCTTTTCCATTCATCCGTTGATGTCTGGTCACCTCTCCATTGGTGTCGGTAAACGTCGAGTTTTTCCCATTCGTCCGTTGACGTCTGGTTGTATACCTTCTTCCATTCATCCGTTGATGTCTGGTCACCTCTCCATTGGTGTCGATAAACGTCGAGCTTCTCCCGTTCGTTCGTTGACGTCTGGTCGAGTCTTCCCAGTTCATCCGTTGATGTCTGGTCACCTCTCCGTTGGTGTCGATAAATTTCGAGCTTCTCCCGTTCGTCCGTTGACGTCTGGTCGAGTCTTCCCAATTCATCAGTTGATGTCTGGTCACCTCTCCGTTGGTGTCGATAAACGTTGAGCTTCTCCCGTTTGTCCGTTGATGTCTGGTCGAGTCTTCCCAGTTCATCCGTTGATGTCTGGTCACCTCTCCGTTGGTGTCGATAAACGTCGAGCTTCTCCCGTTCGTCCGTTGATGTCTGGTCGAGTCTTCCTAGTTCATCCGTTGATGTCTGGTCACCTCTCTGTTGGTATCGGTAAACGTTGAGTTTTTTCCCATTCGTTCGTTGACGTCTGGTTGTACCTTTTTCCATTCATCCGTTGATGTCTGGTCACCTCTCCGTTGGTGTCGGTAAACGTTGAGTTTTTCCCATTCGTCCGTTGACGTCTGGTTGTATCCTTTTCCATTCATCCGTTGATGTCTGGTCACCTCTCCGTTGGTGTCGGTAAACGTTGAGTTTTTCCCATTCGTCCATTGACGTCTGGTTGTATCCTTTTCCATTCATCCGTTGATGTCTGGTTACCTCTCCGTTGGTGTCGATAAACGTCGAGCTTCTCCCGTTCGTCCGTTGACGTCTGGTCGAGTCTTCCCATTCATCCGTTGATGCCTGGTCACCTCTCTGTTGGTGTCGATAAACGTCGAGCTTCTCCCGTTCGTCCGTTGACGTCTGGTCGAGTCTTCCCAGTTCATCCGTTGATGTCTGGTCACCTCTCCATTGGTGTCGATAAACGTCGAGCTTCCCCCATTCGTCCGTTGACGTCTGGTCGAGTCTTCCCAGTTCATCCGTTGATGTCTGGTCACCTCTCCGTTGGTGTCGATAAACGTCGAGCTTCTCCCGTTCGTCCGTTGATGTCTGGTCGTGTCTTCCCAGTTCATCCGTTGATGTTTTGTCACCTCTCCGTTGGTGTCGGTAAACGTCGAGTTTTTCCCATTCGTCCGTTGACGTCTGGTTGTATCCTTTTCCATTCATCCGTTGATGTCTGGTCACCTCTCTGTTGGTGTCGGTAAACGTCGAGTTCTTCCCATTCGTCCGTTGACGTCTGGTTGTATCCTTTTCCATTCATCCGTTGATGTCTGGTCACCTCTCCGTTGGTGTCGGTAAACATCAAGTTTTTCCCATTCGTCCGTTGACGTCTGGTTGTATCCTTTTCCATTCATCCGTTGATGTCTGGTCACCTCTCCGTTGGTGTCGGTAATTGTCAAGTTTTTCCCATTCGTTCGTTGACGTCTGGTTGTATACCTTCTTCCATTCATCCGTTGATGTCTGGTCACCTTTCCGTTGGTGTCGATAAACGTCGAGCTTCTCCCGTTCGTCCGTTGATGTCTGGTCGAGTCTTCCCAGTTCATCCGTTGATGTCTGGTCACCTCTCCGTTGGTGTCGGTAAACGTCGAGTTTTTCCCATTCGTCCGTTGACGTCTGGTTGTATCGTTCTCCATTCATCCGTTGATGTCTGGTCACCTCTACGTTGGTGTCGGTAAACGTCGAGTTTTTCCCATTCGTCCGTTGACGTCTGGTTGTATCCTTTTCCATTCATCCGTTGATGTCTGGTCACCTCTCCGTTGTTGTCGGTAAACGTCAAGTTTTTCCCATTCGTCCGTTGACGTCTGGTTGTATCCTTTCCATTCATCCGTTGATGTCTGGTCACCTCTCTGTTGGTGTCGGTAAACGTCAAGTTTTTCCCATTCGTCCGTTGACGTCTGGTTGTATCCTTTTCCATTCATCCGTTGATGTCAGGTCACCTCTCCGTTGGTGTCGGTAAACGTCAAGTTTTTCCCATTCGTCCGTTGACGTCTGGTTGTATCCTTTCCATTCATCCGTTGATGTCTGGTCACCTCTCTGTTGGTGTCGGTAAACGTCAAGTTTTTCCCATTCGTCCGTTGACGTCTGGTTGTATCCTTTTCCATTCATCCGTTGATGTCTGGTCACCTCTCCGTTGGTGTCGGTAAACGTCGAGTTTTTCCCATTCGTCCGTTGACGTCTGGTTATATCCTTTTCCATTCATCCGTTGATGTCTGGTCACTTCTCCGTTGTTGTCGGTAAACGTCAAGTTTTTCCCATTCGTCTGTTGACGTCTGCTTTTATCCTTTCCATTCATCCGTTGATGTCTGGTCACCTCTCTGTTGGTGTCGGTAAACGTCAAGTTTTTCCCATTCGTCCGTTGACGTCTGGTTGTATCCTTTTCCATTCATCCGTTGATGTCTGGTCACCTCTCCGTTGGTGTCGGTAAACGTCGAGTTTTTCCCATTCGTCCGTTGAAGTCTGGTTGTATCCTTTTCCATTCATCCGTTGATGTCTGGTCACCTCTCTGTTGTGTGTCGGTAAACGTCAAGTTTTTCCCATTCGTCCGTTGACGTCTGGTTGTATACCTTCTTCCATTCATCCGTTGATGTCTGGTCACTTCTCCGTTGTTGTCGGTAAACGTCAAGTTTTTCCCATTCGTCTGTTGACGTCTGCTTTTATCCTTTCCATTCATCCGTTGATGTCTGGTCACCTCTCTGTTGGTGTCGGTAAACGTCAAGTTTCTCCCATTCGTCCGTTGACGTCTGGTTGTATCCTTTTCCATTCATCCGTTGATGTCTGGTCACCTCTCCGTTGGTGTCGGTAAACGTCAAGTTTTTCCCATTCGTCCGTTGAAGTCTGGTTGTATCCTTTTCCATTCATCCGTTGATGTCTAGTCACCTCTCCGTTGGTGTCGATAAACGTCGAGCTTCTCCCGTTCGTCCGTTGATGTCTGGTCGAGTCTTCCTAGTTCATCCGTTGATGTCTGGTCACCTCTCTGTTGGTATCGGTAAACGTTGAGTTTTTTCCCATTCGTTCGTTGACGTCTGGTTGTACCTTTTTCCATTCATCCGTTGATGTCTGGTCACCTCTCCGTTGGTGTCGGTAAACGTTGAGTTTTTCCCATTCGTCCGTTGACGTCTGGTTTGAAGGTGAGAAAAACAAGAAAGGGGGGGTTTGAATTGTTTGAAAAAATAAGCGCTTTTGCAAAATGAAATCACACAATGATTTTATACTGGTTCGCTTATAACACAAAGCTACTCCAGTCCACCCGGCCAAGGTGATTTCGCCTTCAACAAGGACTTAATCCACTAATCTTGAAAGATTACAAACAACCCCTAAGAGAGAAGAAAATCTCTTAGTCCTCTCAAGTCTACAGACTACAAAGAGTCACTTGAGGAAATCAAATAAAAATAAGATACAATATGTGTAATCTAGAGTGCTTCTAAGAAAGCAAATATTACAAACTTAAGAACAAATTTTTCACTTGATAAGCAAAAGCTTAGTGAAATTCTTTGAAGAACAAAGATGTTTTTCTTGAGCGTGATATAATTTCAGTATAGTTTTGGCTAGTGATTTCTTGTTACTGAATGTTGATTTCTTCTCTATTTATAGGAGTTGAAGTAGAGTTGAAGTAGCGTTGAATCTGTTGGATATTGAGATGTAGTTACGCCATTCCATTAATAGCTTCTGCAGTAGACTTTTTCTCTTAGAAGTGACTACTTACCACAATTAGTATCTTCTCTCTTGGAAGTGGAGATTAACGTCTCTTTCTAATTGAGGAAATCCATTTGCAGAACTTTAACTTGGCTTAAACGTTACTTCATCATGATTAACAATTCTGATTAGAGTCTTTGTGTATCTGGAGAATCTTGCTTCTGATGTTATTTCTTGAAAGTTCAGATGGCGCTGATAACTTCAGAATTTACAGAAGGCATTTGTTCAGAGTCAGAGCTTCTAGACTTTACTTCATGTTCAGATGCTTCTGATACTTTGTAGTTTTGTCCAGAGTCAGAGCTTCTTGAATGAGATTCCTCTTTAGATGCTTCTGATACTTGAGATTTTGCATCTGATCTTGTATTGCATCTGATGACATCATCAGATTTATTTCTTCTTTCTTTAGAACCCTGCACACTTAGAACCTTTTCGTTAGGGTGCCATTTTTGGTTTCATCCTTTGTTATCATCAAAATCATGGAATCTATTGTAGAACTATTTTTGTTCTTACAATCTCCCCCTTTTTGATGATGACAAAACAAATAAAATTATCAGATGAAACATGAAAAATATTAGATCAGATAAACAAAAGCTCCCCCTGAGTTAGTACTAGGGAGTTCAGAAGTTCTTACCAGAGCTTTTCAAGTAATGAGATTTCTGAAAACTTTCTGCAATTTCTTAAATTTAATGTTAGAACTATTTAATCAGAGCTATTATTTAATCAGAGCTAATTTAATCAGAACTATTTCTACAATTGTTGCAGAATGCTTAAGGTTTTAGACATAATTTTCATCAGAGCTATTTAATAATTTCTCCCCTTTTTGGCATAATAAAAAAAAAGGCATAAAAATAAAAAGAATAATAAAGAGAAAAACACTTCATTAAAAAGCACAAAGGCAAACAATAGTCAAAACATCAGATTCAAAGACGAATATCAGAGCTAAAAAGAAGACAGAAGCAAAAACATTAGGCAAGCAAACAAAATAAATCCTAAGTGCCTAAGGGTTTGGAGGTTGAGGAAGTCTCTGAAGCAACATGGCAAACATGTTCTGGATGTTTTCATTCAGAGCATCTTGCTTGTCCATCCTGGCACGAAGCTCATTCTGATCTTTCTTTATCTCTTGCTGATCTTGCTTTATCTCTTTCAGAGTGTTAAGAATCAGAGGGATCGCAGAGGAAGACTCCCCCTGAATCAGAGCCTGCTGAGCTTCAGCTTCAGCAGCAGCTTGGGCTTCTGCATCTGCCTGAGCCTTGGCTTCAGCTTCCTGAATCCTTAGAAGTTCTGCTTCCTTTGCCAGGCGTTCTTCTTCCAACCTCTTTGCTTCTTCTTCAGCTTCCCTAGCCAATCTTTCTTCCTCTAATCTCTTAGCCTCAGCTTCTCTAGCCAGTCTCTCTTGGAGTCTTTCCTCAGAGTCTCTGATGTAGCCATTTCTGACTTGTTCAGAGATACTCTTCAGCCTATAAGACTCAGAGGTCATCCAACTAATGACTCTGTTCCAGTGTGTCCTAACAGATTTAGGATCATCACTAACTTCAGAGTTTTTAGCCATAGACTTGATCTTCTGGACTGAAGCTTCTGCAACCTGTATAATGGCCTCCTCAAGGGTAGGTATGGTAAGTTCAGGTTCAGGTTCAGGTGAATGAGGTGGAGAGTTTTGAGGGCTGAGATTTAGAGGTTGAGGTTCAGTTTGTTGAGGTTCAGATTCTGCTTGAAGTTCAGAATCTGCGTCTGGTTGAAGACTAGGGGATGAAGCATATAGTGGATTTAGGTCTAAAGGGTCAGAGTCTGGTCCAGGTACAGCGGGAATAAATGGTGGAGTGATATTAGAGGTGAAGGGATCAGATGGTTGAGTTTCAGAGGGTAAGGTTGTTGTTTGTTGTGGTGGAAGTGAAGTTTGGAGGGGAGAGGTTACTTCAGATTGTCTTGAGGGTTGTGGAGCGAAATTTTTTGCATAAATTTCAGCTATTGTTGGGGAGTTTGGGTCAGAGTGTTCTTGGTCAGAGGACTCTTGTTCAGAGAACTCTTGGTCAGAAGAAGGGGAAAGGTAAGGGGGTGATTCATATTCAGAGGATGAGGAAGAGCTGTGGTGATATAGTTGATTAGGGTCAGAGGTTGTTGTGAAATTTCGAGCAATTTTTAGAACAGGTGGAGGTTGAGAGGTTCTGATGGTTGAAGGAGGGATTTCAGAGGTTGTAAATATTGGTTGAGAGGAGAGAGGGTTAGAGGAAGCCATTATAGATTCAGAAGAGACAGGAGGAATAAACTTACCAGAAGAGACATTCAGAGGTGCTGAAGCTTTGGTGCCAGAGGTTTCTCCAAGTCTGGCTTTCTTTGCCTTCCTTGCTTCCTCAGCTATCTTCTTCTCAGAAAGACCTCTTTTGTATCTGACCAAATCTTCTACAGAGTCCAGACAGTCTTCAAGGCGGAAATCAGAAATATCAATGCCTTCATCCAGACGATCCTGAAGGTAGATAGCAATGGCATCTCTGGGTTCATTCTTGAAGAACCTTTCAAGGCCATGAGGCATCTTCCTCTGATCCTTCAGAGCTTCCCAGGTCACATCCATAGTGGGCTTGACTCTGATGTCTTTGATGATTCCCATACTCCTCAGATTTTTGGCATTCAGAGGCTTTCCCACATCAATTGCCAGATCATCCATACATCTGGTCTTCTCCAGAGCATCTACCAGCCCATGCTCAATGAAGATGTCAGAGAGCAATCTACCCAGAGGAATGTAGGATCTGGGCTTCATGTTATTCCTCGTTTCTCTGACTGAATCCCTCAGATATCTGAAGAGGAGAACAGGGAGGTTGATCGGGATACCCTTCTGAATACAGTAAAGGATGCATTTCTGATCAGCATTTATGTAATCTGAAGAGTTGGAGGCTGGACGATGATGGATTGTTCCCAGAATAATCTTCAGCCAAACTCGGAGGTTCTGATGAAGCTCCTTGTTCTTAGAGGGATTTCCTTCAACATTTGCTTTGAAGATTGTAGGGTTAATGACTTCTGTGATGCGCTTGGACCTTGGAGGAATGTTGTAAATCCTTTTACCTCCAGCTTTCTCCATGTTTAGCAAGGAAGCAATTGATGCTTCAGTGATGACAATCTTCACACCCAGAACAAACGAGACAATGAACTGGTCATCAGCATCTGCACATCTCCAGAACTCCTTCACCAGAAGAGGATAGATTGGGCCATAAAGCCTGTCGAAGTAGGTTTCCCAACCTTGCTTGCGAAGATCTTCAGTAAGATCAACACCGTTTCTTCTTAAGTTCTCAAAATCCACCAGCGATTCACACAGTACATCTAAACCTTCAAAGGGAGTTGAAAGGTTTATGTGTTGTTCGCGTTCCAAAATGTGAGGTTCTTTGTAAACTGGGGTCGTGGTAACGTCTATAACCATGGGTGTTTGAGTGTTTGAGGTTTGGGGATTAGAAGCGGCTTCCATTTGTTGGGAGAAGTTAAAAACTTCTTGCTCTTGAGGATTCATGAAGAAAATTGATGAAGAAGATGAAGAACTGAAGGAGGTTGCAGAGAAAACTTCGAGAGAGGGTTTAGGGTTTAAGAGTGAGTGAAGAGTGATAAGTGTGTGAAATGTGAGAAAAGTGTTTATATACCTAAGGGTAAAAACACATGCAAAACGACACATTTAATTGCGTTGGAACAGAACACAAGATTTGCACGCTAGGGGGGAAAAATGATTATAGCTAATAAATGAATGTCTAATCCCAACAGTAAGCACACTGCTCGAGGAGATTTCAAGCGTTCTGACCTTTGATTTCTTTTGACAGCTGTCTAGAAGTTCTAGGGTTAGACGCATGTTCCCCACGTGTTGATGTATCTGATCTTCAGGAATACCAAAGGATTTCTGAAGATTTCTAACTCAGATATCTTCTTAACTTGGTAGAAGTATCAGAGTCAGAGGCAGAAGTGTATTTGTTTTTATCAGAGTCTCATTTTACATGTTCAGAGCCAAATTTTACTCAGGGCAATTTTTAATGTTCAGATTTTCTAAGATAAAACGAAATCTATCTTCAGCCAGAGGCTTAGTAAAGATATCTGCCCATTGATGTTCTGTATCAATGAACTTCAGCGTTACTATTCCTTTCTGAACATAGTCTCTAATAAAATGATGTTTAATTTCTATGTGTTTGGCTCTGGAATGTAAAATAGGATTCTTACTCAAACAAATAGCAGCAGTATTATCACAAAAGATAGGAATGTTACTCTCAAAGATTTGTAGATCTTCTAGCTGATGTTTCATCCAGAGCATCTGAGTTGTGCACAGTGACGCTGAGATATATTCTGCTTCTGCAGTTGATAGAGCAATTGTTGACTGTCTTTTGCTAGCCCAGGAGATTAGATTGTTTCCCAGAAGCTGGCAATTTCCAGATGTACTTTTTCGTTCTATTCTATCTCCTGCATAATCTGCATCACAATAACCAGAAAGCCTATACTCTGATGTTTTCTCATACATCAGGCCCAGGTTAGGAGTTCCTTTCAGATACTTAAGAATTCTCTTAACAGCTGTTAAATGAGATTCTCTAGGATCTGATTGGAATCTGGCACAAAGACAGACGCTAAAGAGAATATCAGGACGAGTAGCAGTCAGATAGAGAAGAGAGCCTATCATACCTCGATAGAGCTTCTGACAAACCTTGTTGCTTACCTCTTCCTTTTTCAGAATGCAAGTTGGGTGCATAGGAGTTTTTGCAGAGTTGCATTCAGACATATCAAACTTCTTCAGAACGTCTTTAATGTACTTGCTTTGATGAATGTACGTGACTTCTGGAGTTTGATTGATTTGAATTCCCAGAAAGAACTTTAGTTCTTGCATAAGACTCATTTCAAATTCTGCCTGCATTAACTTAGAAAATTCTTGGCAAACAGAGATATTAGCAGAACCAAAAATAATGTCATCAACATAAATCTGGCATATCATGAGATCATTTTCATGATTTTTACAGAAGAGTGTAGAATCAACTTTCCCTCTGATAAAATTTTGTTCCAGAAGAAAATTGCTCAGACGTTCATACCAAGCTCTAGGAGCTTGTTTAAGTCCATATAGAGATTTTTTAAGTTTGAAAACATGTTCTGGAAAGTTTGAATTTTCAAAACCTGGAGGTTGATTTACATACACTTCTTCTGAAATATAACCATTTAGAAATGCACTCTTGACATCCATTTGGTATAATTTGATAGAATGATTAATAGCAAAAGATACAAGAAGACGAATAGATTCTAACCTCGCGACTGGAGCAAAAGTTTCATTATAATCAATACCTTCTTGTTGACTATAACCTTGAGCTACCAGTCGTGCTTTGTTTCTGACAACTTCTCCTTTCTCGTTCAGTTTGTTTCTGAAAACCCATCTGGTTCCAATGACATGAGTGCCTCTGGGTTTAGGAACGAGATCCCAGACATCATTCTTGGAGAATTGATCTAACTCTTCTTGCATAGCTGCCACCCAATCGTTATCTTGAAGAGCTTCATCACAGGACGTAGGCTCAATCAGAGACACTAGTCCCAGAGGAATATCTTCAGAAGTTCTGAAGGTAGATCTGGTTCTAACAGGTTCATCTTTGTTTCCCAAAATCAAATCTTCAGATACGTTAATACGACTTTTAACTTTCCTTGGAATGTCTGGAGATTTAATTTCTTCAGAGTCTGGAGTGACAGTTGCTTCTGGAGTTTTCTCAGATTCTACCAGAGTGATCTCTAAATCTGCAAACTTTTCAACTAGCTTTGACTTTTCAGGGTCAAGCTTATCATCAAATCTAACATGAATTGATTCCTCCACAATTTTGGTTTCTGTGTTGTATACTCTGTAGCCTTTAGAGCGTTCTGAGTATCCTAACATAATACCTTTCTGTGCTTTGGAATCAAACTTGTTCAGATGTTCTTTAGTATTTAATATAAAGCAAATGCATCCAAAAGGATGAAAATATGAAATGTTGGGTTTTCTTCCCTTACACAGTTCATAGGGAGTCTTTTCCAGAATAGGTCTAATAGAGATTCTATTCTGAATGTAACACGCTGTATTTACAGCTTCTGCCCAAAAGTGCTTTGCTACATTTGTTTCATTGATCATGGTTCTGGCCATTTCTTGGAGTGTCCTATTCTTCCTCTCTACAACTCCATTTTGTTGTGGAGTTCTAGGGCAGGAGAAATCATGGGATATTCCATTAGAATCAAATAGTTCTTCAAAATCTTTATTTTCAAATTCTCCACCATGATCACTTCTGACTCTAACAATTTTAGAGTCAAATTCTTTTTGCACTTTAGAACAGAAACTGGTGAATACAGAGTGAGACTCACTCTTGTGCTTTAGGAATTTTACCCATGTCCAGCGGCTGTAATCATCAACGATTACTAGTCCATACTTCTTTCCATTGACTGATGCTGTTTTCACAGGACCAAATAAGTCAATGTGAAGAAGCTCCAGAGGCTTGGAGGTAGAAACAACATTTTTCTTTTTAAAAGATGTTTTTGAAAACTTTCCTTTCTGACAAGCTTCACACAGAGCATCTGAAGAAAACTTCAGTTTAGGTAAGCCTCTGACTAACTCAAGTTTAGTTAGCTGAGAAAGTTTCCTCATGCTAATGTGGCCTAAGCGTCTATGCCATACCCATTGCTCTTCGTGAACTGACATTAAACATTTAACATTTTGATCTTTTAAATCAGAAAGATTTATTTTATAAATGTTGTTTTTCCTCTTGCCTGTGAAAAGGACAGAGCCATCGTTCTGACTAATGGCTTTACACGTTTTTTGATTAAAGATTACATCATAACCGTTATCACTTAATTGACTTATGGATAACAAGTTATGCATTAATCCTTCTACATAAAGAACATCAGATATAGAGGGAAGAGTACCATTACCAATAGTTCCGGAGCCTCTGATCCTTCCTTTCTGATCTCCTCCGAAGCCTACAAAGCCAGCGTCTTTAAGTTCCAGGCTTTGGAACATAGACTTTCTTCCCGTCATATGTCGCGAGCATCCAGAGTCCAGGTACCATGACTGGTGTCTGAACTTTGCTGCATAGGATATCTGCAACATAGATAATCTTATCTTTCGGTACCCAGAATCTCTTGGGTCCTTTCAGATTAGTTTTCCCAGAGTTTCTTACAACTTTGGGTCTTCTAGCATTTTTAAATTTGTGTTCTTGTGTGTGTGTATAGTGGTATGAAAAAGGTGATTTAATTTGGTTACTGGTAGAAGTTTTATCAGAATCAGAATCATACCCAATTCCCCTTTTATTATTCTGACTTACTCCATAAATCATGGATGCCATAATACTCCTATCTATTCCACTCTTCAGAAACTTCTGAAAGGCTTCTTCATATTTATAAATAATTTCATTTGAAGTTTGTGGTGCTTGAGACAACGCTTCTTCTAATTTTAAGCTTTTTGTTTTAGCTCCATCTCTTTCTAACGTTAAAGATTTGATTGTATCTTCATGTGCTAGAATTGTTGTCTCAAGTTCACTACATTCTTCAGATTTTGCTTTAAGAAGGCCTTTAATGCTTTTAACTTTTTGTTTTAATTTCTGAAGAGAGGTAAGAGTTTCTGATAAACATGATTCTAAGTCAGATCTAGAAAGTTCAGAAAATACCTCTTCAGATTCTTCATCTGAGCTGCTGGATGTGGTAGCCATAAATGCTACGTTGGCTTGTTCATCAGAGTCAGATTCTGATGATCCTGATTCACTATCGTCCCAGGTGGCCATTAATCCCTTCTTTGTTCTGAAGGCATTTTTCTTGAAGCTTTCTTTCTTAGAGTTATCTTTCTTCAGCTTGGGGCATTCATTTCTATAATGACCTGTTTCTTTACATTCAAAACAGGTAATATCTTTATTAGGTTTACCTTTTGAAGTTGACTCTGATCTATCCCCTCTGGGTCTTGATCTTCTGAAGTTGTTGTTGTTCCTTCTTTTCCAGAGTTGCTTAACTCTTCTGGTTAGTAAGGACAGTTCTTCTTCATCATCAGAGTCTTCAGGTTCAGAGTCGTCAGTATCTGCAGTTTCTGCCTGGAGAGCTTTGGTTCTGTCTGACTTCCGTCTTTCAGGTCTGGACTTCAGCGCCACTGACTTGTTCCTTTTCTGAGGCTCATCCTCCTCTAGTTCTATCTCATGGCTTCTGAGAGAACTAACAAGTTCTTCAAGGCTGATATTGTTCAGATCCTTTGATAACTTCAGAGCAGTAACCATTGGTCTCCATTTCTTTGGCAGACTTCTGACTATCTTCTTAACATGATCTGCAGTCGTGTATCCTTTGTCTAGCACTTTAAGACCTGCAATAAGAGTTTGGAATCTGGAAAACATAGCTTCTATAGCTTCGTCATCTTCCATCTTGAAGGCTTCATATTTCTGGATCAACGCCAGAGCCTTCGTCTCCTTGACTTGGGAGTTTCCTTCATGGGTCATCTTCAGAGAGTCAAGTATATCTTTAGCCGTCTCTCTGTTGGTGATCTTTTCGTATTCGTTGTATGATATAGCATTTAGAAGTATTGTTCTGGCCTTGTGATGATTTTTGAACTCACGTTTCTGATCTTCTGACATTTTGCTTCTGGGAACTTCAGCTCCATTTAAGGTTGGAGGTTTGTATCCATCTGTGACAATGTCCCAGAGGTCAGCATCATAACCCAGAAAGAAACTTTCGATTCTATCTTTCCAGTAATCAAACTTTTCTCCATCAAAAACAGGAGGCTTGGCATTGTAAGAATCTTTCTCATTTGAGTGGGCCATTTGTTTTTCTCGCACTGGATCTCTCTACACGGTTAAGTGTTTGATTTGAAAATCAATAACAGAGCCGGAGCTCTGATACCAATTGAAGGTGAGAAAAACAAGAAAGGGGGGGTTTGAATTGTTTGAAAAATAAGCGCTTTTGCAAAATGAAATCACACAATGATTTTATACTGGTTCGCTTATAACACAAAGCTACTCCAGTCCACCCGGCCAAGGTGATTTCGCCTTCAACAAGGACTTAATCCACTAATCTTGAAAGATTACAAACAACCCCTAAGAGAGAAGAAAATCTCTTAGTCCTCTCAAGTCTACAGACTACAAAGAGTCACTTGAGGAAATCAAATAAAAATAAGATACAATATGTGTAATCTAGAGTGCTTCTAAGAAAGCAAATATTACAAACTTAAGAACAAATTTTTCACTTGATAAGCAAAAGCTTAGTGAAATTCTTTGAAGAACAAAGATGTTTTTCTTGAGCGTGATATAATTTCAGTATAGTTTTGGCTAGTGATTTCTTGTTACTGAATGTTGATTTCTTCTCTATTTATAGGAGTTGAAGTAGAGTTGAAGTAGCGTTGAATCTGTTGGATATTGAGATGTAGTTACGCCATTCCATTAATAGCTTCTGCAGTAGACTTTTTCTCTTAGAAGTGACTACTTACCACAATTAGTATCTTCTCTCTTGGAAGTGGAGATTAACGTCTCTTTCTAATTGAGGAAATCCATTTGCAGAACTTTAACTTGGCTTAAACGTTACTTCATCATGATTAACAATTCTGATTAGAGTCTTTGTGTATCTGGAGAATCTTGCTTCTGATGTTATTTCTTGAAAGTTCAGATGGCGCTGATAACTTCAGAATTTACAGAAGGCATTTGTTCAGAGTCAGAGCTTCTAGACTTTACTTCATGTTCAGATGCTTCTGATACTTTGTAGTTTTGTCCAGAGTCAGAGCTTCTTGAATGAGATTCCTCTTTAGATGCTTCTGATACTTGAGATTTTGCATCTGATCTTGTATTGCATCTGATGACATCATCAGATTTATTTCTTCTTTCTTTAGAACCCTGCACACTTAGAACCTTTTCGTTAGGGTGCCATTTTTGGTTTCATCCTTTGTTATCATCAAAATCATGGAATCTATTGTAGAACTATTTTTGTTCTTACATGGTTGTATCCTTATCCATTCATCCGTTGATGTCTGGTCACCTCTCCGTTGGTGTCGGTAAACGTTGAGTTTTTCCCATTCGTCCATTGACGTCTGGTTGTATCCTTTTCCATTCATCCGTTGATGTCTGGTCACCTCTCCGTTGGTGTCGATAAACGTCGAGCTTCTCCCGTTCGTCCGTTGACGTCTGGTCGAGTCTTCCCATTCATCCGTTGATGCCTGGTCACCTCTCTGTTGGTGTCGATAAACGTCGAGGTTCTCCCGTTCGTCCGTTGACGTCTGGTCGAGTCTTCCCAGTTCATCCGTTGATGTCTGGTCACCTCTCCGTTGGTGTCGATAAACGTCGAGCTTCCCCCGTTCGTCCGTTGACGTCTGGTCGAGTCTTCCCAGTTCATCCGTTGATGTCTGGTCACCTCTCCGTTGGTGTCGATAAACGTCGAGCTTCTCCCGTTCGTCCGTTGATGTCTGGTCGAGTCTTCCCAGTTCATCCGTTGATGTTTTGTCACCTCTCCGTTGGTGTCGGTAAACGTCGAGTTTTTCCCATTCGTCCGTTGACGTCTGGTTGTATCCTTTTCCATTCATCCGTTGATGTCTGGTCACCTCTCTGTTGGTGTCGGTAAACGTCGAGTTCTTCCCATTCGTCCGTTGACGTCTGGTTGTATCCTTTTCCATTCATCCGTTGATGTCTGGTCACCTCTCCGTTGGTGTCGGTAAACGTCAAGTTTTTCCCATTCGTCCGTTGACGTCTGGTTGTATCCTTTTCCATTCATCCGTTGATGTCTGGTCACCTCTCCGTTGGTGTCGGTAATTGTCAAGTTTTTCCCATTCGTCCGTTGACGTCTGGTTGTATACCTTCTTCCATTCATCCGTTGATGTCTGGTCACCTTTCCGTTGGTGTCGATAAACGTCGAGCTTCTCCTGTTCGTCCGTTGATGTCTGGTCGAGTCTTCCCAGTTCATCCGTTGATGTCTGGTCACCTCTCCGTTGGTGTCGGTAAACGTCGAGTTTTTCCCATTCGTCCGTTGACGTCTGGTTGTATCCTTCTCCATTCATCCGTTGATGTCTGGTCACCTCTACGTTGGTGTCGGTAAATGTCGAGTTTTTCCCATTCGTCCGTTGACGTCTGGTTGTATCCTTTTCCATTCATCCGTTGATGTCTGGTCACCTCTCCGTTGTTGTCGGTAAACGTCAAGTTTTTCCCATTCGTCCGTTGACGTCTGGTTGTATCCTTTCCATTCATCCGTTGATGTCTGGTCACCTCTCTGTTGGTGTCGGTAAACGTCAAGTTTTTCCCATTCGTCCGTTGACGTCTGGTTGTATCCTTTTCCATTCATCCGTTGATGTCTGGTCACCTCTCCGTTGGTGTCGGTAAACGTCAAGTTTTTCCCATTCGTCCGTTGACGTCTGGTTGTATCCTTTCCATTCATCCGTTGATGTCTGGTCACCTCTCTGTTGGTGTCGGTAAACGTCAAGTTTTTCCCATTCGTCCGTTGACGTCTGGTTGTATCCTTTTCCATTCATCCGTTGATGTCTGGTCACCTCTCCGTTGGTGTCGGTAAACGTCGAGTTTTTCCCATTCGTCCGTTGACGTCTGGTTATATCCTTTTCCATTCATCCGTTGATGTCTGGTCACTTCTCCGTTGTTGTCGGTAAACGTCAAGTTTTTCCCATTCGTCTGTTGACGTCTGCTTTTATCCTTTCCATTCATCCGTTGATGTCTGGTCACCTCTCTGTTGGTGTCGGTAAACGTCAAGTTTTTCCCATTCGTCCGTTGACGTCTGGTTGTATCCTTTTCCATTCATCCGTTGATGTCTGGTCACCTCTCCGTTGGTGTCGGTAAACGTCGAGTTTTTCCCATTCGTCCGTTGAAGTCTGGTTGTATCCTTTTCCATTCATCCGTTGATGTCTGGTCACCTCTCTGTTGTGTGTCGGTAAACGTCAAGTTTTTCCCATTCGTCCGTTGACGTCTGGTTATATCCTTTTCCATTCATCCGTTGATGTCTGGTCACTTCTCCGTTGTTGTCGGTAAACGTCAAGTTTTTCCCATTCGTCTGTTGACGTCTGCTTTTATCCTTTCCATTCATCCGTTGATGTCTGGTCACCTCTCTGTTGGTGTCGGTAAACGTCAAGTTTTTCCCATTCGTCCGTTGACGTCTGGTTGTATCCTTTTCCATTCATCCGTTGATGTCTGGTCACCTCTCCGTTGGTGTCGGTAAACGTCGAGTTTTTCCCATTCGTCCGTTGAAGTCTGGTTGTATCTTTTTCCATTCATCCGTTGATGTCTGGTCACCTCTTTGTTGGTGTCGGTAAACGTCAAGTTTTTCCCATTCGTCCGTTGACGTCTGGTTGTATCCTTTTCCATTCATCCGTTGATGTCTGGTCACCTCTCTGTTGGTGTCGGTAAACGTCGAGTTTTTCCCATTCGTCCGTTGACGTCTGGTTGTATACCTTCTTCCATTCATCCGTTGATGTCTGGTCACCTCTCCGTTGGTGTCGATAAACGTCGAGCTTCTCCCGTTCGTCCGTTGACGTCTGGTCGAGTCTTCCCAGTTCATCCGTTGATGTCTGGTCACCTCTCCGTTGGTGTCGGTAAACGTCGAGTTTTTCCCGTTCGTCGGTTGACGTCTGGTTGTATCCTTTTCCATTCATTTGTTGATGTCTGGTCACCTCTCCGTTGGTGTCGGTAAACGTCGAGTTTTTCCATTCGTCCATTGACGTCTGGTTGTATCCTTTTCCATTCATCCGTTGATGTCTGGTCACCTCTCCGTTGGTGTCGGTAAACGTCAAGTTTTTCCCATTCGTCCGTTGACGTCTGGTTGTATCCTTTTCCATTCATCCATTGATGTCTGGTCACCTCTCCGTTGGTGTCGGTAAACGTCGAGTTTTTCCCATTCGTCCGTTGACGTCTGGTTGTATACCTTCTTCCATTCATCCGTTGATGTCTGGTCACCTCTCCGTTGGTGTCGATAAACGTCGAGCTTCTCCCGTTCGTCCGTTGACGTCTGGTCGAGTCTTCCCAGTTCATCCGTTGATGTCTGGTCACCTCTCCATTGGTGTCGATAAACGTCGAGCTTCTCCCGTTCGTCCGTTAACGTCTGGTCGACTCTTCCCAATTCATCGGTTGATGTCTGGTCACCTCTCCGTTGGTGTCGATAAACATCGGGCTTCTCCCGTTCCTCCGTTGACGTCTGGTCGAGTCTTCCCAGTTCATCCGTTGATGTCTGGTCACCTCTCCGTTGGTGTCGATAAACGTCAAGCTTCTCCCGTTCGTCCGTTGACGTCTGGTCGAGTCTTCCCAGTTCATCCGTTGATGTCTGGTCTCCTCTCTGTTGGTATCGGTAAACGTTGAGTTTTTTTCCCATTCGTCCGTTACCGTCTGGTTGTACCTTTTTCCATTCATCCGTTGATGTCTCGTCACCTCTCCGTTGGTGTCGGTAAACATTGAGTTTTTCCCATTCGTCCGTTGACGTCTGGTTGTATCCTTTTCCATTCATCCGTTGATGTCTGGTCACCTCTCCGTTGGTGTTGGTAAACGTTTAGTTTTTCCCATTCGTCCGTTGACGTCTGGTTGTCTCCTTTTACCTTCATCCGTTGATGTCTGGTCACCTCTCCATTGGTGTCGATAAACGTCGAGCTTCTCCCGTTCGTCCTTTGACGTCTGGTCGAGTCTTCCAATTCATCCGTTGATGTCTGGTCACCTCTCCGTTGGTGTCGATAAACGTCGAGCTTCTCCTGTTCGTCCGTTGACGTCTGGTCGAGTCTTCCCAGTTCATCCGTTGATGTCTGGTCACCTCTCCGTTGGTGTCGATAAACGTCGAGCTTTTCCCGTTCGTCCGTTGACGTCTGTTCGAGTCTTCCCAGTTCATCCGTTGATGTCTGGTCACCTCTCTGTTGGTGTCGATAAACGTCGAGGTTCTCCCGTTCGTCCGTTGACGTCTGGTCGAGTCTTCCCAGTTCATCCGTTGATGTTTGGTCACCTCTCAGTTGGTGTCGGTAAACGTCGAGTTTTTCCCATTCGTCCGTTGACGTCTGGTTGTATCCTTTTCCATTAATCCGTTGATGTCTGGTCACCTCTCCGTTGGTGTCGGTAAATGTCGAGTTTTTCCCATTCGTCCGTTGACGTCTGGTTGTATCCTTTTCCATTCATCCGTTGATGTCTGGTTACCTCTCCGTTGGTGTCGATAAACGTCAAGTTTTTCCCATTCGTCCGTTGACGTCTGGTTGTATCCTTTTCCATTCATCCGTTGATGTCTGGTCACCTCTCCGTTGGTGTCGGTAAACGTCGAGTTTTTCCCATTCGTCCGTTGACGTCTTGTTGTATACCTTCTTCCATTCATCCGTTGATGTTTGGTCACCTCTCCGTTGGTGTCGATAAACGTCGAGCTTCTCCCGTTCGTCCGTTGACGTCTGGTCGAGTCTTCCCAGTTCATCCGTTGATGTCTGGTCACCTCTCCCTTGGTGTCGATAAACGTCGAGCTTCTCCCGTTCGTCCGTTGACGTCTGGTCGAGTCTTCCCAGTTCATCCGTTGATGTCTGGTCACCTCTCCGTTGGTGTCGATAAACGTCGAGCTTCTCCCGTTCATCCGTTGACGTCTGGTCGAGTCTTCCCAGTTCATCCGTTGATGTTTGGTCACCTCTCCATTGGTGTCGATAAACGTCGAGCTTCTCCCGTTCGTCCGTTGACGTCTGGTCGAGTCTTCCCAGTTCATCTGTTGATGTCTGGTCACCTCTCTGTTGGTATCGGTAAACGTTGAGTTTTTTTCCCATTCGTCCGTTGACGTCTGGTTGTACCTTTTTCCTTTCATCCGTTGATGTCTGGTCACCTCTCCGTTGGTGTCGGTAAACGTTGAGTTTTTCCCATTCGTCCGTTGACGTCTGGTTGTATCCTTTTCTATTCATCCGTTGATGTCTGGTCACCTCTCCGTTGGTGTCGGTAAACGTTGAGTTTTTCCCATTCGTCCGTTGACGTCTGGTTGTATCCTTTTCCATTCATCCGTTGATGTCTGGTCACCTCTCCGTTGGTGTCGATAAACGTCGAGCTTCTCCCGTTCATCCGTTGACGTCTGGTTATATCCTTTTCCATTCATCCGTTGATGTCTGGTCACTTCTCCGTTGTTGTCGGTAAACGTCAAGTTTTTCCCATTCGTCTGTTGACGTCTACTTTTATCCTTTCCATTCATCCGTTGATGTCTGGTCACCTCTCTGTTGGTGTCGGTAAACGTCAAGTTTTTCCCATTCGTCCGTTGACGTCTGGTTGTATCCTTTTCCATTCATCCGTTGATGTCTGGTCACCTCTCCGTTGGTGTCGGTAAACGTCGAGTTTTTCCCATTCGTCCGTTGACGTCTGGTTGTATCCTTTTCCATTCATCCGTTGATGTCTGGTCACCTCTCTGTTGTGTGTCGGTAAACGTCAAGTTTTTCCCATTCGTCCGTTGACGTCTGGTTATATCCTTTTCCATTCATCCGTTGATGTCTGGTCACCTCTCTGTTGGTGTCGGTAAACGTCAAGTTTTTCCCATTCGTCCGTTGACGTCTGGTTGTATCCTTTTCCTTTTATCCGTTGATGTCTGGTCACCTCTCCGTTGGTGTCGGTAAACGTCGAGTTTTTCCCATTCGTCCGTTGAAGTCTGGTTGTATCCTTTTCCATTCATCCGTTGATGTCTGGTCACCTCTTTGTTGGTGTCGGTAAACGTCAAGTTTTTCCCATTCGTCCGTTGACGTCTGGTTGTATCCTTTTCCATTCATCCGTTGATGTCTGGTCACCTCTCTGTTGGTGTCGGTAAACGTCGAGTTTTTCCCATTCGTCCGTTGACGTCTGGTTGTATACCTTCTTCCATTCATCCGTTGATGTCTGGTCACCTCTACGTTGGTGTCGGTAAATGTCGAGTTTTTCCCATTCGTCCGTTGACGTCTGGTTGTATCCTTTTCCATTCATCCGTTGATGTCTGGTCACCTCTCCGTTGTTGTCGGTAAACGTCAAGTTTTTCCCATTCGTCCGTTGACGTCTGGTTGTATCCTTTCCATTCATCCGTTGATGTCTGGTCACCTCTCTGTTGGTGTCGGTAAACGTCAAGTTTTTCCCATTCGTCCGTTGACGTCTGGTTGTATCCTTTTCCATTCATCCGTTGATGTCTGGTCACCTCTCCGTTGGTGTCGGTAAACGTCAAGTTTTTCCCATTCGTCCGTTGACGTCTGGTTGTATCCTTTCCATTCATCCGTTGATGTCTGGTCACCTCTCTGTTGGTGTCGGTAAACGTCAAGTTTTTCCCATTCGTCCGTTGACGTCTGGTTGTATCCTTTTCCATTCATCCGTTGATGTCTGGTCACCTCTCCGTTGGTGTCGGTAAACGTCGAGTTTTTCCCATTCGTCCGTTGACGTCTGGTTATATCCTTTTCCATTCATCCGTTGATGTCTGGTCACTTCTCCGTTGTTGTCGGTAAACGTCAAGTTTTTCCCATTCGTCTGTTGACGTCTGCTTTTATCCTTTCCATTCATCCGTTGATGTCTGGTCACCTCTCTGTTGGTGTCGGTAAACGTCAAGTTTTTCCCATTCGTCCGTTGACGTCTGGTTGTATCCTTTTCCATTCATCCGTTGATGTCTGGTCACCTCTCCGTTGGTGTCGGTAAACGTCGAGTTTTTCCCATTCGTCCGTTGAAGTCTGGTTGTATCCTTTTCCATTCATCCGTTGATGTCTGGTCACCTCTCTGTTGTGTGTCGGTAAACGTCAAGTTTTTCCCATTCGTCCGTTGACGTCTGGTTATATCCTTTTCCATTCATCCGTTGATGTCTGGTCACTTCTCCGTTGTTGTCGGTAAACGTCAAGTTTTTCCCATTCGTCTGTTGACGTCTGCTTTTATCCTTTCCATTCATCCGTTGATGTCTGGTCACCTCTCTGTTGGTGTCGGTAAACGTCAAGTTTTTCCCATTCGTCCGTTGACGTCTGGTTGTATCCTTTTCCATTCATCCGTTGATGTCTGGTCACCTCTCCGTTGGTGTCGGTAAACGTCGAGTTTTTCCCATTCGTCCGTTGAAGTCTGGTTGTATCCTTTTCCATTCATCCGTTGATGTCTGGTCACCTCTTTGTTGGTGTCGGTAAACGTCAAGTTTTTCCCATTCGTCCGTTGACGTCTGGTTGTATCCTTTTCCATTCATCCGTTGATGTCTGGTCACCTCTCTGTTGGTGTCGGTAAACGTCGAGTTTTTCCCATTCGTCCGTTGACGTCTGGTTGTATACCTTCTTCCATTCATCCGTTGATGTCTGGTCACCTCTCCGTTGGTGTCGATAAACGTCGAGCTTCTCCCGTTCGTCCGTTGACGTCTGGTCGAGTCTTCCCAGTTCATCCGTTGATGTCTGGTCACCTCTCCGTTGGTGTCGGTAAACGTCGAGTTTTTCCCGTTCGTCGGTTGACGTCTGGTTGTATCCTTTTCCATTCATCCGTTGATGTCTGGTCACCTCTCCGTTGGTGTCGGTAAACGTCGAGTTTTTCCATTCGTCCGTTGACGTCTGGTTGTATCCTTTTCCATTCATCCGTTGATGTCTGGTCACCTCTCCGTTGGTGTCGGTAAACGTCAAGTTTTTCCCATTCGTCCGTTGACGTCTGGTTGTATCCTTTTCCATTCATCCGTTGATGTCTGGTCACCTCTCCGTTGGTGTCGGTAAACGTCGAGTTTTTCCCATTCGTCCGTTGACGTCTGGTTGTATACCTTCTTCCATTCATCCGTTGATGTCTGGTCACCTCTCCGTTGGTGTCGATAAACGTCGAGCTTCTCCCGTTCGTCCGTTGACGTCTGGTCGAGTCTTCCCAGTTCATCCGTTGATGTCTGGTCACCTCTCCGTTGGTGTCGATAAACGTCGAGCTTCTCCCGTTCGTCCGTTAACGTCTGGTCGACTCTTCCCAATTCATCGTTGATGTCTGGTCACCTCTCCGTTGGTGTCGATAAACGTCGAGCTTCTCCCGTTCGTCCGTTGACGTCTGGTCGAGTCTTCCCAGTTCATCCGTTGATGTCTGGTCACCTCTCCGTTGGTGTCGATAAACGTCAAGCTTCTCCCGTTCGTCCGTTGACGTCTGGTCGAGTCTTCCCAGTTCATCCGTTGATGTCTGGTCACCTCTCTGTTGGTATCGGTAAACGTTGAGTTTTTTTCCCATTCGTCCGTTACCGTCTGGTTGTACCTTTTTCCATTCATCCGTTGATGTCTGGTCACCTCTCCGTTGGTGTCGGTAAACGTTGAGTTTTTCCCATTCGTCCGTTGACGTCTGGTTGTATCCTTTTCCATTCATCCGTTGATGTCTGGTCACCTCTCCGTTGGTGTTGGTAAACGTTTAGTTTTTCCCATTCGTCCGTTGATGTCTGGTCACCTCTCCGTTGGTGTCGATAAACGTCGAGCTTCTCCCGTTCGTCCTTTGACGTCTGGTCGAGTCTTCCATTCATCCGTTGATGTCTGGTCACCTCTCCGTTGGTGTCGATAAACGTCGAGCTTCTCCCGTTCGTCCGTTGACGTCTGGTCGAGTCTTCCCAGTTCATCCGTTGATGTCTGGTCACCTCTCCGTTGGTGTCGATAAACGTCGAGCTTTTCCCGTTCGTCCGTTGACGTCTGTTCGAGTCTTCCCAGTTCATCCGTTGATGTCTGGTCACCTCTCTGTTGGTGTCGATAAACGTCGAGCTTCTCCCGTTCGTCCGTTGACGTCTGGTCGAGTCTTCCCAGTTCATCCGTTGATGTCTGGTCACCTCTCCGTTGGTGTCGGTAAACGTCGAGTTTTTCCCATTCGTCCGTTGACGTCTGGTTGTATCCTTTTCCATTCATCCGTTGATGTCTGGTCACCTCTCCGTTGGTGTCGGTAAACGTCGAGTTTTTCCCATTCGTCCGTTGACGTCTGGTTGTATCCTTTTCCATTCATCCGTTGATGTCTGGTCACCTCTCCGTTGGTGTCGATAAACGTCAAGTTTTTCCCATTCGTCCGTTGACGTCTGGTTGTATCCTTTTCCATTCATCCGTTGATGTCTGGTCACCTCTCCGTTGGTGTCGGTAAACGTCGAGTTTTTCCCATTCGTCCGTTGACGTCTGGTTGTATACCTTCTTCCATTCATCCGTTGATGTCTGGTCACCTCTCCGTTGGTGTCGATAAACGTCGAGCTTCTCCCGTTCGTCCGTTGACGTCTGGTCGAGTCTTCCCAGTTCATCCGTTGATGTCTGGTCACCTCTCCCTTGGTGTCGATAAACGTCGAGCTTCTCCCGTTCGTCCGTTGACGTCTGGTCGAGTCTTCCCAGTTCATCCGTTGATGTCTGGTCACCTCTCCGTTGGTGTCGATAAACGTCGAGCTTCTCCCGTTCGTCCGTTGACGTCTGGTCGAGTCTTCCCAGTTCATCCGTTGATGTCTGGTCACCTCTCCGTTGGTGTCGATAAACGTCAAGCTTCTCCCGTTCGTCCGTTGACGTCTGGTCGAGTCTTCCCAGTTCATCCGTTGATGTCTGGTCACCTCTCTGTTGGTATCGGTAAACGTTGAGTTTTTTCCCATTCGTCCGTTGACGTCTGGTTGTACCTTTTTCCATTCATCCGTTGATGTCTGGTCACCTCTCCGTTGGTGTCGGTAAACGTTGAGTTTTTCCCATTCGTCCGTTGACGTCTGGTTGTATCCTTTCCATTCATCCGTTGATGTCTGGTCACCTCTCCGTTGGTGTTGGTAAACGTTTAGTTTTTCCCATTCGTCCGTTGATGTCTGGTCACCTCTCCGTTGGTGTCGATAAACGTCGAGCTTCTCCCGTTCGTCCGTTGACGTCTGGTCGAGTCTTCCAAGTTCATCCGTTGATGTCTGGTCACCTCTCCGTTGGTGTCGATAAACGTCGAGCTTCTCCTGTTCGTCCGTTGACGTCTGGTCGAGTCTTCCCAGTTCATCCGTTGATGTCTGGTCACCTCTCCGTTGGTGTCGATAAACGTCGAGCTTCTCCCGTTCGTCCGTTGACGTCTGTTCGAGTCTTCCCAGTTCATCCGTTGATGTCTGGTCACCTCTCTGTTGGTGTCGATAAACGTCGAGGTTCTCCCGTTCGTCCGTTGACGTCTGGTCGAGTCTTCCCAGTTCATCCGTTGATGTTTGGTCACCTCTCCGTTGGTGTCGGTAAACGTCGAGTTTTTCCCATTCGTCCGTTGACGTCTGGTTGTATCCTTTTCCATTCATCCGTTGATGTCTGGTCACCTCTCCGTTGGTGTCGGTAAACGTCGAGTTTTTCCCATTCGTCCGTTGACGTCTGGTTGTATCCTTTTCCATTCATCCGTTGATGTCTGGTCACCTCTCCGTTGGTGTCGATAAACGTCAAGTTTTTCCCATTCGTCCGTTGACGTCTGGTTGTATCCTTTTCCATTCATCCGTTGATGTCTGGTCACCTCTCCGTTGGTGTCGGTAAACGTCGAGTTTTTCCCATTCGTCCGTTGACGTCTGGTTGTATACCTTCTTCCATTCATCCGTTGATGTCTGGTCACCTCTCCGTTGGTGTCGATAAACGTCGAGCTTCTCCGTTCGTCCGTTGACGTCTGGTCGAGTCTTCCCATTCATCCGTTGATGTCTGGTCACCTCTCCGTTGGTGTCGATAAACGTCGAGCTTCTCCCGTTCGTCCGTTGACGTCTGGTCGAGTCTTCCCATTCATCCGTTGATGTCTGGTCACCTCTCCGTTGGTGTCGATAAACGTCGAGCTTCTCCCGTTCGTCCGTTGACGTCTGGTCGAGTCTTCCCAGTTCATCCGTTGATGTCTGGTCACCTCTCCGTTGGTGTCGATAAACGTCGAGCTTCTCCCGTTCGTCCGTTGACGTCTGGTCGAGTCTTCCCAGTTCATCCGTTGATGTCTGGTCACCTCTCTGTTGGTATCGGTAAACGTTGAGTTTTTCCCATTCGTCCGTTGACGTCTGGTTGTACCTTTTTCCTTCATCCGTTGATGTCTGGTCACCTCTCCGTTGGTGTCGGTAAACGTTGAGTTTTTCCCATTCGTCCGTTGACGTCTGGTTGTATCCTTTTCCATTCATCCGTTGATGTCTGGTCACCTCTCCGTTGGTGTCGGTAAACGTCGAGTTTTCCCATTCGTCCGTTGACGTCTGGTTGTATCCTTTTCCATTCATCCGTTGATGTCTGGTCACCTCTCCGTTGGTGTCGATAAACGTCGAGCTTCTCCCGTTCGTCCGTTGACGTCTGGTTGTATCCTTTTCCATTCATCCGTTGATGTCTGGTCACCTCTCCGTTGGTGTCGGTAAACGTCGAGTTTTTCCCATTCGTCCGTTGACGTCTGGTTTATCCTTTCCATTCATCCGTTGATGTCTGGTCACCTCTCTGTTGGTGTCGGTAAACGTCGAGTTTTTCCCATTCGTCCGTTGACGTCTGGTTGTATCCTTTTCCATTCATCCGTTGATGTCTGGTCACCTCTCCGTTGGTGTCGGTAAACGTCGAGTTTTTCCCATTCGTCCGTTGACGTCTGGTTGTATCCTTTTCCATTCATCCGTTGATGTCTGGTCACCTCTCCGTTGGTGTCGGTAAACGTCGAGTTTTTCCCATTCGTCCGTTGACGTCTGGTTATATCCTTTCCATTCATCCGTTGATGTCTGGTCACCTCTCCGTTGGTGTCGGTAAACGTCGAGTTTTTCCCATTCGTCCGTTGACGTCTGGTTGTATCCTTTTCCATTCATCCGTTGATGTCTGGTCACCTCTCCGTTGGTGTCGGTAAACGTCGAGTTTTTCCCATTCGTCCGTTGACGTCTGGTTGTATCCTTTTCCATTCATCCGTTGATGTCTGGTCACCTCTCCGTTGGTGTCGGTAAACGTCGAGTTTTTCCCATTCGTCCGTTGACGTCTGGTTGTATCCTTTTCCATTCATCCGTTGATGTCTGGTCACCTCTCCGTTGGTGTCGGTAAACGTCGAGTTTTTCCCATTCGTCCGTTGACGTCTGGTTGTATACCTTCTTCCATTCATCCGTTGATGTCTGGTCACCTCTCCGTTGGTGTCGATAAACGTCGAGCTTCTCCCGTTCGTCCGTTGACGTCTGGTCGAGTCTTCCCAGTTCATCCGTTGATGTCTGGTCACCTCTCCGTTGGTGTCGATAAACGTCGAGCTTCTCCCGTTCGTCCGTTGACGTCTGGTCGAGTCTTCCCATTCATCCGTTGATGTCTGGTCACCTCTCCGTTGGTGTCGATAAACGTCGAGCTTCTCCCGTTCGTCCGTTGACGTCTGGTCGAGTCTTCCCAGTTCATCCGTTGATGTCTGGTCACCTCTCCGTTGGTGTCGATAAACGTCGAGCTTTCCCGTTCGTCCGTTGACGTCTGGTCGAGTCTTCCCAGTTCATCCGTTGATGTCTGGTCACCTCTCTGTTGGTATCGGTAAACGTTGAGTTTTTTTCCCATTCGTCCGTTACCGTCTGGTTGTACCTTTTTCCATTCATCCGTTGATGTCTGGTCACCTCTCCGTTGGTGTCGGTAAACGTTGAGTTTTTCCCATTCGTCCGTTGACGTCTGGTTGTATCCTTTTCCATTCATCCGTTGATGTCTGGTCACCTCTCCGTTGGTGTCGGTAAACGTTAGTTTTTCCCATTCGTCCGTTGACGTCTGGTTGTCTCCTTTTCCTTCATCCGTTGATGTCTGGTCACCTCTCCGTTGGTGTCGATAAACGTCGAGCTTCTCCCGTTCGTCCGTTGACGTCTGGTCGAGTCTTCCAATTCATCCGTTGATGTCTGGTCACCTCTCCGTTGGTGTCGATAAACGTCGAGCTTCTCCCGTTCGTCCGTTGACGTCTGGTCGAGTCTTCCCAGTTCATCCGTTGATGTCTGGTCACCTCTCCGTTGGTGTCGATAAACGTCGAGCTTTTCCCGTTCGTCCGTTGACGTCTGTTCGAGTCTTCCCAGTTCATCCGTTGATGTCTGGTCACCTCTCTGTTGGTGTCGATAAACGTCGAGCTTCTCCCGTTCGTCCGTTGACGTCTGGTCGAGTCTTCCCAGTTCATCCGTTGATGTTTGGTCACCTCTCCGTTGGTGTCGGTAAACGTCGAGTTTTTCCCATTCGTCCGTTGACGTCTGGTTGTATCCTTTTCCATTCATCCGTTGATGTCTGGTCACCTCTCCGTTGGTGTCGGTAAACGTCGAGTTTTTCCCATTCGTCCGTTGACGTCTGGTTGTATCCTTTTCCATTCATCCGTTGATGTCTGGTCACCTCTCCGTTGGTGTCGATAAACGTCAAGTTTTTCCCATTCGTCCGTTGACGTCTGGTTGTATCCTTTTCCATTCATCCGTTGATGTCTGGTCACCTCTCCGTTGGTGTCGGTAAACGTCGAGTTTTTCCCATTCGTCCGTTGACGTCTGGTTGTATACCTTCTTCCATTCATCCGTTGATGTCTGGTCACCTCTCCGTTGGTGTCGATAAACGTCGAGCTTCTCCCGTTCGTCCGTTGACGTCTGGTCGAGTCTTCCCAGTTCATCCGTTGATGTCTGGTCACCTCTCCGTTGGTGTCGATAAACGTCGAGCTTCTCCCGTTCGTCCGTTGACGTCTGGTCGAGTCTTCCCAGTTCATCCGTTGATGTCTGGTCACCTCTCCGTTGGTGTCGATAAACGTCGAGCTTCTCCCGTTCGTCCGTTGACGTCTGGTCGAGTCTTCCCAGTTCATCCGTTGATGTCTGGTCACCTCTCCGTTGGTGTCGATAAACGTCGAGCTTCTCCCGTTCGTCCGTTGACGTCTGGTCGAGTCTTCCCAGTTCATCCGTTGATGTCTGGTCACCTCTCTGTTGGTGTCGGTAAACGTTGAGTTTTTCCCATTCGTCCGTTGACGTCTGGTTGTACCTTTTTCCATTCATCCGTTGATGTCTGGTCACCTCTCCGTTGGTGTCGGTAAACGTTGAGTTTTTCCCATTCGTCCGTTGACGTCTGGTTGTATCCTTTTCCATTCATCCGTTGATGTCTGGTCACCTCTCCGTTGGTGTCGGTAAACGTCGAGTTTTTCCCATTCGTCCGTTGACGTCTGGTTGTATCCTTTTCCATTCATCCGTTGATGTCTGGTCACCTCTCCGTTGGTGTCGATAAACGTCGAGCTTCTCCCGTTCGTCCGTTGACGTCTGGTTGATATCCTTTTCCATTCATCCGTTGATGTCTGGTCACCTCTCCGTTGGTGTCGGTAAACGTCGAGTTTTTCCCATTCGTCCGTTGACGTCTGGTTTATCCTTTCCATTCATCCGTTGATGTCTGGTCACCTCTCCGTTGGTGTCGGTAAACGTCGAGTTTTCCCATTCGTCCGTTGACGTCTGGTTGTATCCTTTTCCATTCATCCGTTGATGTCTGGTCACCTCTCCGTTGGTGTCGGTAAACGTCGAGTTTTTCCCATTCGTCCGTTGACGTCTGGTTGTATCCTTTTCCATTCATCCGTTGATGTCTGGTCACCTCTCTGTTGGTGTCGGTAAACGTCGAGTTTTTCCCATTCGTCCGTTGACGTCTGGTTGTATCCTTTTCCATTCATCCGTTGATGTCTGGTCACCTCTCCGTTGTTGTCGGTAAACGTCGAGTTTTTCCCATTCGTCCGTTGACGTCTGGTTTATCCTTTCCATTCATCCGTTGATGTCTGGTCACCTCTCTGTTGGTGTCGGTAAACGTCAAGTTTTTCCCATTCGTCCGTTGACGTCTGGTTGTATCCTTTTCCATTCATCCGTTGATGTCTGGTCACCTCTCCGTTGGTGTCGGTAAACGTCGAGTTTTTCCCATTCGTCCGTTGACGTCTGGTTGTATCCTTTTCCATTCATCCGTTGATGTCTGGTCACCTCTCCGTTGGTGTCGGTAAACGTCAAGTTTTTCCCATTCGTCCGTTGACGTCTGGTTGTATCCTTTCCATTCATCCGTTGATGTCTGGTCACCTCTCTGTTGGTGTCGGTAAACGTCGAGTTTTTCCCATTCGTCCGTTGACGTCTGGTTGTATACCTTCTTCCATTCATCCGTTGATGTCTGGTCACCTCTCCGTTGGTGTCGATAAACGTCGAGCTTCTCCCGTTCGTCCGTTGACGTCTGGTCGAGTCTTCCCAGTTCATCCGTTGATGTCTGGTCACCTCTCCGTTGGTGTCGGTAAACGTCGAGTTTTTCCCGTTCGTCCGTTGACGTCTGGTTGTATCCTTTTCCATTCATCCGTTGATGTCTGGTCACCTCTCCGTTGGTGTCGGTAAACGTCGAGTTTTTCCCATTCGTCCGTTGACGTCTGGTTGTATCCTTTTCCATTCATCCGTTGATGTCTGGTCACCTCTCCGTTGGTGTCGGTAAACGTCAAGTTTTTCCCATTCGTCCGTTGACGTCTGGTTGTATCCTTTTCCATTCATCCGTTGATGTCTGGTCACCTCTCCGTTGGTGTCGGTAAACGTCGAGTTTTTCCCATTCGTCCGTTGACGTCTGGTTGTATACCTTCTTCCATTCATCCGTTGATGTCTGGTCACCTCTCCGTTGGTGTCGATAAACGTCGAGCTTCTCCCGTTCGTCCGTTGACGTCTGGTCGAGTCTTCCCAGTTCATCCGTTGATGTCTGGTCACCTCTCCGTTGGTGTCGATAAACGTCGAGCTTCTCCCGTTCGTCCGTGACGTCTGGTCGAGTCTTCCCATTCATCCGTTGATGTCTGGTCACCTCTCCGTTGGTGTCGATAAACGTCGAGCTTCTCCCGTTCGTCCGTTGACGTCTGGTCGAGTCTTCCCAGTTCATCCGTTGATGTCTGGTCACCTCTCCGTTGGTGTCGATAAACGTCAAGCTTCTCCCGTTCGTCCGTTGACGTCTGGTCGAGTCTTCCCAGTTCATCCGTTGATGTCTGGTCACCTCTCTGTTGGTGTCGGTAAACGTTGAGTTTTTCCCATTCGTCCGTTACCGTCTGGTTGTACCTTTTTCCATTCATCCGTTGATGTCTGGTCACCTCTCCGTTGGTGTCGGTAAACGTTGAGTTTTTCCCATTCGTCCGTTGACGTCTGGTTGTATCCTTTTCCATTCATCCGTTGATGTCTGGTCACCTCTCCGTTGGTGTTGGTAAACGTTTAGTTTTTCCCATTCGTCCGTTGACGTCTGGTTGTCTCCTTTTCCCTTCATCCGTTGATGTCTGGTCACCTCTCCGTTGGTGTCGATAAACGTCGAGCTTCTCCCGTTCGTCCTTTGACGTCTGGTCGAGTCTTCCAATTCATCCGTTGATGTCTGGTCACCTCTCCGTTGGTGTCGATAAACGTCGAGCTTCTCCGTTCGTCCGTTGACGTCTGGTCGAGTCTTCCCAGTTCATCCGTTGATGTCTGGTCACCTCTCCGTTGGTGTCGATAAACGTCGAGCTTTTCCCGTTCGTCGTTGACGTCTGTTCGAGTCTTCCCAGTTCATCCGTTGATGTCTGGTCACCTCTCTGTTGGTGTCGATAAACGTCGAGGTTCTCCCGTTCGTCCGTTGACGTCTGGTCGAGTCTTCCCATTCATCCGTTGATGTCTGGTCACCTCTCCGTTGGTGTCGGTAAACGTCGAGTTTTTCCCATTCGTCCGTTGACGTCTGGTTGTATCCTTTTCCATTCATCCGTTGATGTCTGGTCACCTCTCCGTTGGTGTCGGTAAACGTCGAGTTTTTCCCATTCGTCCGTTGACGTCTGGTTGTATCCTTTTCCATTCATCCGTTGATGTCTGGTCACCTCTCCGTTGGTGTCGATAAACGTCAAGTTTTTCCCATTCGTCCGTTGACGTCTGGTTGTATCCTTTTCCATTCATCCGTTGATGTCTGGTCACCTCTCCGTTGGTGTCGGTAAACGTCGAGTTTTTCCCATTCGTCCGTTGACGTCTTGTTGTATACCTTCTTCCATTCATCCGTTGATGTCTGGTCACCTCTCCGTTGGTGTCGATAAACGTCGAGCTTCTCCCGTTCGTCCGTTGACGTCTGGTCGAGTCTTCCCAGTTCATCCGTTGATGTCTGGTCACCTCTCCGTTGGTGTCGATAAACGTCGAGCTTCTCCCGTTCGTCCGTTGACGTCTGGTCGAGTCTTCCCATTCATCCGTTGATGTCTGGTCACCTCTCCGTTGGTGTCGATAAACGTCGAGCTTCTCCCGTTCGTCCGTTGACGTCTGGTCGAGTCTTCCCAGTTCATCCGTTGATGTCTGGTCACCTCTCCGTTGGTGTCGATAAACGTCGAGCTTCTCCCGTTCGTCCGTTGACGTCTGGTCGAGTCTTCCCAGTTCATCCGTTGATGTCTGGTCACCTCTCTGTTGGTGTCGGTAAACGTCGAGTTTTTCCCATTCGTCCGTTGACGTCTGGTTGTACCTTTTCCATTCATCCGTTGATGTCTGGTCACCTCTCCGTTGGTGTCGGTAAACGTTGAGTTTTTCCCATTCGTCCGTTGACGTCTGGTTGTATCCTTTTTATTCATCCGTTGATGTCTGGTCACCTCTCCGTTGGTGTCGGTAAACGTTGAGTTTTTCCCATTCGTCCGTTGACGTCTGGTTGTATCCTTTTCCATTCATCCGTTGATGTCTGGTCACCTCTCCGTTGGTGTCGATAAACGTCGAGCTTCTCCCGTTCGTCCGTTGACGTCTGGTTGTATCCTTTTCCATTCATCCGTTGATGTCTGGTCACCTCTCCGTTGGTGTCGATAAACGTCGAGTTTTTCCCATTCGTCCGTTGACGTCTGGTTTATCCTTTCCATTCATCCGTTGATGTCTGGTCACCTCTCCGTTGGTGTCGGTAAACGTCGAGTTTTTCCCATTCGTCCGTTGACGTCTGGTTGTATCCTTTTCCATTCATCCGTTGATGTCTGGTCACCTCTCCGTTGGTGTCGGTAAACGTCGAGTTTTTCCCATTCGTCCGTTGACGTCTGGTTGTATCCTTTTCCATTCATCCGTTGATGTCTGGTCACCTCTCCGTTGGTGTCGGTAAACGTCGAGTTTTTCCCATTCGTCCGTTGACGTCTGGTTGTATCCTTTTCCATTCATCCGTTGATGTCTGGTCACCTCTCCGTTGGTGTCGGTAAACGTCGAGTTTTTCCCATTCGTCCGTTGACGTCTGGTTGTATCCTTTCCATTCATCCGTTGATGTCTGGTCACCTCTCCGTTGGTGTCGGTAAACGTCGAGTTTTTCCCATTCGTCCGTTGACGTCTGGTTGTATCCTTTTCCATTCATCCGTTGATGTCTGGTCACCTCTCCGTTGGTGTCGGTAAACGTCGAGTTTTTCCCATTCGTCCGTTGACGTCTGGTTGTATCCTTTTCCATTCATCCGTTGATGTCTGGTCACCTCTCCGTTGGTGTCGGTAAACGTCGAGTTTTTCCCATTCGTCCGTTGACGTCTGGTTGTATCCTTTTCCATTCATCCGTTGATGTCTGGTCACCTCTCCGTTGGTGTCGGTAAACGTCGAGTTTTCCCATTCGTCCGTTGACGTCTGGTTGTATACCTTCTTCCATTCATCCGTTGATGTCTGGTCACCTCTCCGTTGGTGTCGATAAACGTCGAGCTTCTCCCGTTCGTCCGTTGACGTCTGGTCGAGTCTTCCCAGTTCATCCGTTGATGTCTGGTCACCTCTCCGTTGGTGTCGGTAAACGTCGAGTTTTTCCCGTTCGTCCGTTGACGTCTGGTTGTATCCTTTTCCATTCATCCGTTGATGTCTGGTCACCTCTCCGTTGGTGTCGGTAAACGTCGAGTTTTTCCCATTCGTCCGTTGACGTCTGGTTGTATCCTTTTCCATTCATCCGTTGATGTCTGGTCACCTCTCCGTTGGTGTCGGTAAACGTCAAGTTTTTCCCATTCGTCCGTTGACGTCTGGTTGTATCCTTTTCCATTCATCCGTTGATGTCTGGTCACCTCTCCGTTGGTGTCGGTAAACGTCGAGTTTTTCCCATTCGTCCGTTGACGTCTGGTTGTATCCTTCTTCCATTCATCCGTTGATGTCTGGTCACCTCTCCGTTGGTGTCGATAAACGTCGAGCTTCTCCCGTTCGTCCGTTGACGTCTGGTCGAGTCTTCCCAGTTCATCCGTTGATGTCTGGTCACCTCTCCGTTGGTGTCGATAAACGTCGAGCTTCTCCCGTTCGTCCGTTGACGTCTGGTCGAGTCTTCCCAATTCATCCGTTGATGTCTGGTCACCTCTCCGTTGGTGTCGATAAACGTCGAGCTTCTCCCGTTCGTCCGTTGACGTCTGGTCGAGTCTTCCCAGTTCATCCGTTGATGTCTGGTCACCTCTCCGTTGGTGTCGATAAACGTCGAGCTTCTCCCGTTCGTCCGTTGACGTCTGGTCGAGTCTTCCCAGTTCATCCGTTGATGTCTGGTCACCTCTCCGTTGGTGTCGGTAAACGTCGAGTTTTTCCCATTCGTCCGTTGACGTCTGGTTGTACTTTTTCCATTCATCCGTTGATGTCTGGTCACCTCTCCGTTGGTGTCGGTAAACGTTGAGTTTTTCCCATTCGTCCGTTGACGTCTGGTTGTATCCTTTTCCATTCATCCGTTGATGTCTGGTCACCTCTCCGTTGGTGTCGGTAAACGTCGAGTTTTTCCCATTCGTCCGTTGACGTCTGGTTGTATCCTTTTCCTTCATCCGTTGATGTCTGGTCACCTCTCCGTTGGTGTCGATAAACGTCGAGCTTCTCCCGTTCGTCCGTTGACGTCTGGTCGAGTCTTCCAAGTTCATCCGTTGATGTCTGGTCACCTCTCCGTTGGTGTCGATAAACGTCGAGCTTCTCCTGTTCGTCCGTTGACGTCTGGTCGAGTCTTCCCAGTTCATCCGTTGATGTCTGGTCACCTCTCCGTTGGTGTCGATAAACGTCGAGCTTCTCCCGTTCGTCCGTTGACGTCTGGTCGAGTCTTCCCAGTTCATCCGTTGATGTCTGGTCACCTCTCCGTTGGTGTCGATAAACGTCGAGCTTCTCCCGTTCGTCCGTTGACGTCTGGTCGAGTCTTCCCAGTTCATCCGTTGATGTCTGGTCACCTCTCCGTTGGTGTCGGTAAACGTCGAGTTTTTCCCATTCGTCCGTTGACGTCTGGTTGTATCCTTTTCCATTCATCCGTTGATGTCTGGTCACCTCTCCGTTGGTGTCGGTAAACGTCGAGTTTTTCCCATTCGTCCGTTGACGTCTGGTTGTATCCTTTTCCATTCATCCGTTGATGTCTGGTCACCTCTCCGTTGGTGTCGGTAAACGTCAAGTTTTTCCCATTCGTCCGTTGACGTCTGGTTGTATCCTTTTCCATTCATCCGTTGATGTCTGGTCACCTCTCCGTTGGTGTCGGTAAACGTCGAGTTTTTCCCATTCGTCCGTTGACGTCTGGTTGTATCCTTCTTCCATTCATCCGTTGATGTCTGGTCACCTCTCCGTTGGTGTCGATAAACGTCGAGCTTCTCCCGTTCGTCCGTTGACGTCTGGTCGAGTCTTCCCAGTTCATCCGTTGATGTCTGGTCACCTCTCCCTTGGTGTCGATAAACGTCGAGCTTCTCCCGTTCGTCCGTTGACGTCTGGTCGAGTCTTCCCAGTTCATCCGTTGATGTCTGGTCACCTCTCCGTTGGTGTCGATAAACGTCGAGCTTCTCCCGTTCGTCCGTTGACGTCTGGTCGAGTCTTCCCAGTTCATCCGTTGATGTTTGGTCACCTCTCCGTTGGTGTCGATAAACGTCGAGCTTCTCCCGTTCGTCCGTTGACGTCTGGTCGAGTCTTCCCAGTTCATCCGTTGATGTCTGGTCACCTCTCCGTTGGTGTCGGTAAACGTTGAGTTTTTCCCATTCGTCCGTTGACGTCTGGTTGTACCTTTTTCCATTCATCCGTTGATGTCTGGTCACCTCTCCGTTGGTGTCGGTAAACGTCGAGTTTTTCCCATTCGTCCGTTGACGTCTGGTTGTATCCTTTTCCATTCATCCGTTGATGTCTGGTCACCTCTCCGTTGGTGTCGGTAAACGTCGAGTTTTTCCCATTCGTCCGTTGACGTCTGGTTGTATCCTTTTCCATTCATCCGTTGATGTCTGGTCACCTCTCCGTTGGTGTCGATAAACGTCGAGCTTCTCCCGTTCGTCCGTTGACGTCTGGTTATATCCTTTTCCATTCATCCGTTGATGTCTGGTCACCTCTCCGTTGGTGTCGATAAACGTCGAGCTTCTCCCGTTCGTCCGTTGACGTCTGGTCGAGTCTTCCCAGTTCATCCGTTGATGTCTGGTCACCTCTCCGTTGGTGTCGATAAACGTCGAGCTTCTCCCGTTCGTCCGTTGACGTCTGGTCGAGTCTTCCCAGTTCATCCGTTGATGTCTGGTCACCTCTCCGTTGGTGTCGATAAACGTCGAGCTTCTCCCGTTCGTCCGTTGACGTCTGGTCGAGTCTTCCCAGTTCATCCGTTGATGTCTGGTCACCTCTCCGTTGGTGTCGATAAACGTCGAGCTTCTCCCGTTCGTCCGTTGACGTCTGGTCGAGTCTTCCCAGTTCATCCGTTGATGTCTGGTCACCTCTCCGTTGGTGTCGATAAACGTCGAGCTTCTCCCGTTCGTCCGTTGACGTCTGGTCGAGTCTTCCAGTTCATCCGTTGATGTCTGGTCACCTCTCCGTTGGTGTCGGTAAACGTCGAGTTTTTCCCATTCGTCCGTTGACGTCTGGTTGTACCTTTTCCATTCATCCGTTGATGTCTGGTCACCTCTCCGTTGGTGTCGATAAACGTCGAGCTTCTCCCGTTCGTCCGTTGACGTCTGGTCGAGTCTTCCCAGTTCATCCGTTGATGTCTGGTCACCTCTCCGTTGGTGTCGATAAACGTCGAGCTTCTCCCGTTCGTCCGTTGACGTCTGGTCGAGTCTTCCCAGTTCATCCGTTGATGTCTGGTCACCTCTCCGTTGGTGTCGATAAACGTCGAGCTTCTCCCGTTCGTCCGTTGACGTCTGGTCGAGTCTTCCCAGTTCATCCGTTGATGTCTGGTCACCTCTCCGTTGGTGTCGGTAAACGTCGAGTTTTTCCCATTCGTCCGTTGACGTCTGGTTGTATCTTTTCCATTCATCCGTTGATGTCTGGTCACCTCTCCGTTGGTGTCGGTAAACGTCGAGTTTTTCCCATTCGTCCGTTGACGTCTGGTTGTACCTTTTCCATTCATCCGTTGATGTCTGGTCACCTCTCCGTTGGTGTCGGTAAACGTTGAGTTTTTCCCATTCGTCCGTTGACGTCTGGTTGTATCCTTTTCCATTCATCCGTTGATGTCTGGTCACCTCTCCGTTGGTGTCGGTAAACGTCGAGTTTTTCCCATTCGTCCGTTGACGTCTGGTTGTATCCTTTTCCATTCATCCGTTGATGTCTGGTCACCTCTCCGTTGGTGTCGATAAACGTCGAGCTTCTCCCGTTCGTCCGTTGACGTCTGGTCGAGTCTTCCCATTCATCCGTTGATGTCTGGTCACCTCTCCGTTGGTGTCGATAAACGTCGAGCTTCTCCCGTTCGTCCGTTGACGTCTGGTCGAGTCTTCCAGTTCATCCGTTGATGTCTGGTCACCTCTCCGTTGGTGTCGATAAACGTCGAGCTTCTCCCGTTCGTCCGTTGACGTCTGGTCGAGTCTTCCCAGTTCATCCGTTGATGTCTGGTCACCTCTCCGTTGGTGTCGATAAACGTCGAGCTTCTCCCGTTCGTCCGTTGACGTCTGGTCGAGTCTTCCCAGTTCATCCGTTGATGTCTGGTCACCTCTCCGTTGGTGTCGGTAAACGTTGAGTTTTTCCCATTCGTCCATTGACGTCTGGTTGTATCTTTTTCCATTCATCCGTTGATGTCTGGTCACCTCTCCGTTGGTGTCGATAAACGTCGAGCTTCTCCCGTTCGTCCGTTGACGTCTGGTCGAGTCTTCCCATTCATCCGTTGATGTCTGGTCACCTCTCCGTTGGTGTCGATAAACGTCGAGCTTCTCCCGTTCGTCCGTTGACGTCTGGTCGAGTCTTCCCAGTTCATCCGTTGATGTCTGGTCACCTCTCCGTTGGTGTCGATAAACGTCGAGCTTCTCCCGTTCGTCCGTTGACGTCTGGTCGAGTCTTCCCAGTTCATCCGTTGATGTCTGGTCACCTCTCCGTTGGTGTCGATAAACGTCGAGCTTCTCCCGTTCGTCCGTTGACGTCTGGTCGAGTCTTCCCAGTTCATCCGTTGATGTCTGGTCACCTCTCCGTTGGTGTCGATAAACGTCGAGCTTCTCCCGTTCGTCCGTTGACGTCTGGTCGAGTCTTCCCAGTTCATCCGTTGATGTCTGGTCACCTCTCCGTTGGTGTCGATAAACGTCGAGCTTCTCCCGTTCGTCCGTTGACGTCTGGTCGAGTCTTCCCAGTTCATCCGTTGATGTCTGGTCACCTCTCCGTTGGTGTCGGTAAACGTCGAGTTTTTCCCATTCGTCCGTTGACGTCTGGTTGTATCCTTTTCCATTCATCCGTTGATGTCTGGTCACCTCTCCGTTGGTGTCGGTAAACGTCGAGTTTTTCCCATTCGTCCGTTGACGTCTGGTTGTATCCTTTTCCATTCATCCGTTGATGTCTGGTCACCTCTCCGTTGGTGTCGGTAAACGTCGAGTTTTTCCCATTCGTCCGTTGACGTCTGGTTGTATCCTTTTCCGTTCATCCGTTGATGTCTGGTCACCTCTCCGTTGGTGTCGGTAAACGTCGAGTTTTTCCCATTCGTCCGTTGACGTCTGGTTGTATACCTTCTTCCATTCATCCGTTGATGTCTGGTCACCTCTCCGTTGGTGTCGATAAACGTCGAGCTTCTCCCGTTCGTCCGTTGACGTCTGGTCGAGTCTTCCCAGTTCATCCGTTGATGTCTGGTCACCTCTCCGTTGGTGTCGGTAAACGTCGAGTTTTTCCCATTCGTCCGTTGACGTCTGGTTGTATCCTTTTCCATTCATCCGTTGATGTCTGGTCACCTCTCCGTTGGTGTCGGTAAACGTCGAGTTTTTCCCATTCGTCCGTTGACGTCTGGTTGTATCCTTTTCCATTCATCCGTTGATGTCTGGTCACCTCTCCGTTGGTGTCGGTAAACGTCGAGTTTTTCCCATTCGTCCGTTGACGTCTGGTTGTATCCTTTCCATTCATCCGTTGATGTCTGGTCACCTCTCCGTTGGTGTCGGTAAACGTCGAGTTTTTCCCATTCGTCCGTTGACGTCTGGTTGTATCCTTCTTCCATTCATCCGTTGATGTCTGGTCACCTCTCCGTTGGTGTCGATAAACGTCGAGCTTCTCCCGTTCGTCCGTTGACGTCTGGTCGAGTCTTCCCAGTTCATCCGTTGATGTCTGGTCACCTCTCCGTTGGTGTCGATAAACGTCGAGCTTCTCCCGTTCGTCCGTTGACGTCTGGTCGAGTCTTCCCATTCATCCGTTGATGTCTGGTCACCTCTCCGTTGGTGTCGATAAACGTCGAGCTTCTCCCATTCGTCCGTTGACGTCTGGTCGAGTCTTCCCAGTTCATCCGTTGATGTCTGGTCACCTCTCCGTTGGTGTCGATAAACGTCGAGCTTCTCCCGTTCGTCCGTTGACGTCTGGTCGAGTCTTCCCAGTTCATCCGTTGATGTCTGGTCACCTCTCTGTTGGTGTCGGTAAACGTGAGTTTTTCCCATTCGTCCGTTGACGTCTGGTTGTACCTTTTTCCATTCATCCGTTGATGTCTGGTCACCTCTCCGTTGGTGTCGGTAAACGTCGAGTTTTTCCCATTCGTCCGTTGACGTCTGGTTGTATCCTTTTCCATTCATCCGTTGATGTCTGGTCACCTCTCCGTTGGTGTCGGTAAACGTCGAGTTTTTCCCATTCGTCCGTTGACGTCTGGTTGTATCCTTTTCCATTCATCCGTTGATGTCTGGTCACCTCTCCGTTGGTGTCGATAAACGTCGAGCTTCTCCCGTTCGTCCGTTGACGTCTGGTCGAGTCTTCCCATTCATCCGTTGATGTCTGGTCACCTCTCCGTTGGTGTCGATAAACGTCGAGCTTCTCCCGTTCGTCCGTTGACGTCTGGTCGAGTCTTCCCAGTTCATCCGTTGATGTCTGGTCACCTCTCCGTTGGTGTCGATAAACGTCGAGCTTCTCCCGTTCGTCCGTTGACGTCTGGTCGAGTCTTCCCAGTTCATCCGTTGATGTCTGGTCACCTCTCCGTTGGTGTCGATAAACGTCGAGCTTCTCCCGTTCGTCCGTTGACGTCTGGTCGAGTCTTCCCAGTTCATCCGTTGATGTCTGGTCACCTCTCCGTTGGTGTCGGTAAACGTTGAGTTTTTCCCATTCGTCCGTTGACGTCTGGTTGTATCCTTTTCCATTCATCCGTTGATGTCTGGTCACCTCTCCGTTGGTGTCGGTAAACGTTGAGTTTTTCCCATTCGTCCGTTGACGTCTGGTTGTATCCTTTTCCATTCATCCGTTGATGTCTGGTCACCTCTCCGTTGGTGTCGATAAACGTCGAGCTTCTCCCGTTCGTCCGTTGACGTCTGGTCGAGTCTTCCCATTCATCCGTTGATGTCTGGTCACCTCTCCGTTGGTGTCGATAAACGTCGAGCTTCTCCCGTTCGTCCGTTGACGTCTGGTCGAGTCTTCCCAGTTCATCCGTTGATGTCTGGTCACCTCTCCGTTGGTGTCGATAAACGTCGAGCTTCTCCCGTTCGTCCGTTGACGTCTGGTCGAGTCTTCCCAGTTCATCCGTTGATGTCTGGTCACCTCTCCGTTGGTGTCGATAAACGTCGAGCTTCTCCCGTTCGTCCGTTGACGTCTGGTCGAGTCTTCCCAGTTCATCCGTAAATGTCTGGTCACCTCACTGTTGGTGTCGATAAACGTCGAGCTTCTCCCGTTCGCCCGTTGACGTCTGTTCGAGTCTTCCCAGTTCGTCCGTTGACGTCTGGTTGTACCTTTTTCCATTCATCCGTTGATGTCTGGTCACCTCTCCGTTGGTGTCGGTAAACGTTGAGTTTTTCCCATTCGTCCGTTGACGTCTGGTTGTATCCTTTTCCATTCATCCGTTGATGTCTGGTCACCTCTCCGTTGGTGTCGGTAAACGTCGAGTTTTACCCATTCGTCCGTTGACGTCTGGTTGTATCCTTTTCCATTCATCCGTTGATGTCTGGTCACCTCTCCGTTGGTGTCGATGAACGTCGAGCTTCTCCCGTTCGTCCGTTGAAGTCTGGTCGAGTCTTCCCATTCATCCGTTGATGCCTGGTCACCTCTCCGTTGGTGTCGATAAACGTCGAGCTTCTCCCGTTCGTCCGTTGACGTCTGGTCGAGTCTTCCCAGTTCATCCGTTGATGTCTGGTCACCTCTCCGTTGGTGTCGATAAACGTCGAGCTTCTCCCGTTCGTCCGTTGACGTCTGGTCGAGTCTTCCCAGTTCATCCGTTGATGTCTGGTCACCTCTCCGTTGGTGTCGATAAACGTCGAGCTTCTCCCGTTCGTCCGTTGACGTCTGGTCGAGTCTTCCCAGTTCATCCGTTGATGTCTGGTCACCTCTCCGTTGGTGTCGATAAACGTCGAGCTTCTCCCGTTCGTCCGTTGACGTCTGGTCGAGTCTTCCCATTCATCCGTTGATGTCTGGTCACCTCTCCGTTGGTGTCGATAAACGTCGAGCTTCTCCCGTTCGTCCGTTGACGTCTGGTCGAGTCTTCCCAGTTCATCCGTTGATGTCTGGTCACCTCTCCGTTGGTGTCGATAAACGTCGAGCTTCTCCCGTTCGTCCGTTGACGTCTGGTCGAGTCTTCCCAGTTCATCCGTTGATGTCTGGTCACCTCTCCGTTGGTGTCGATAAACGTCGAGCTTCTCCCGTTCGTCCGTTGACGTCTGGTCGAGTCTTCCCAGTTCATCCGTTGATGTCTGGTCACCTCTCCGTTGGTGTCGATAAACGTCGAGCTTCTCCCGTTCGTCCGTTGACGTCTGGTCGAGTCTTCCCAGTTCATCCGTTGATGTCTGGTCACCTCTCCGTTGGTGTCGATAAACGTCGAGCTTCTCCCGTTCGTCCGTTGACGTCTGGTCGAGTCTTCCCAGTTCATCCGTTGATGTCTGGTCACCTCTCCGTTGGTGTCGATAAACGTCGAGCTTCTCCCGTTCGTCCGTTGACGTCTGGTCGAGTCTTCCCAGTTCATCCGTTGATGTCTGGTCACCTCTCTGTTGGTGTCGATAAACGTCGAGCTTCTCCCGTTCGTCCGTTGACGTCTGGTCGAGTCTTCCAGTTCATCCGTTGATGTCTGGTCACCTCTCCGTTGGTGTCGGTAAACGTCGAGTTTTTCCCATTCGTCCGTTGACGTCTGGTTGTATCCTTTTCCATTCATCCGTTGATGTCTGGTCACCTCTCCGTTGGTGTCGATAAACGTCGAGCTTCTCCCGTTCGTCCGTTGACGTCTGGTCGAGTCTTCCCATTCATCCGTTGATGTCTGGTCACCTCTCCGTTGGTGTCGATAAACGTCGAGCTTCTCCCGTTCGTCCGTTGACGTCTGGTCGAGTCTTCCCAGTTCATCCGTTGATGTCTGGTCACCTCTCCGTTGGTGTCGATAAACGTCGAGCTTCTCCCGTTCGTCCGTTGACGTCTGGTCGAGTCTTCCCAGTTCATCCGTTGATGTCTGGTCACCTCTCCGTTGGTGTCGATAAACGTCGAGCTTCTCCCGTTCGTCCGTTGACGTCTGGTCGAGTCTTCCCAGTTCATCCGTTGATGTCTGGTCACCTCTCCGTTGGTGTCGATAAACGTCGAGCTTCTCCCGTTCGTCCGTTGACGTCTGGTCGAGTCTTCCCATTCATCCGTTGATGTCTGGTCACCTCTCCGTTGGTGTCGATAAACGTCGAGCTTCTCCCGTTCGTCCGTTGACGTCTGGTCGAGTCTTCCCAGTTCATCCGTTGATGTCTGGTCACCTCTCCGTTGGTGTCGATAAACGTCGAGCTTCTCCCGTTCGTCCGTTGACGTCTGGTCGAGTCTTCCCAGTTCATCCGTTGATGTCTGGTCACCTCTCCGTTGGTGTCGATAAACGTCGAGCTTCTCCCGTTCGTCCGTTGACGTCTGGTCGAGTCTTCCCATTCATCCGTTGATGTCTGGTCACCTCTCCGTTGGTGTCGATAAACGTCGAGCTTCTCCCGTTCGTCCGTTGACGTCTGGTCGAGTCTTCCCAGTTCATCCGTTGATGTCTGGTCACCTCTCCGTTGGTGTCGATAAACGTCGAGCTTCTCCCGTTCGTCCGTTGACGTCTGGTCGAGTCTTCCCAGTTCATCCGTTGATGTCTGGTCACCTCTCCGTTGGTGTCGATAAACGTCGAGCTTCTCCCGTTCGTCCGTTGACGTCTGGTCGAGTCTTCCCAGTTCATCCGTTGATGTCTGGTCACCTCTCCGTTGGTGTCGATAAACGTCGAGCTTCTCCCGTTCGTCCGTTGACGTCTGGTCGAGTCTTCCCAGTTCATCCGTTGATGTCTGGTCACCTCTCCGTTGGTGTCGATAAACGTCGAGCTTCTCCCGTTCGTCCGTTGACGTCTGGTCGAGTCTTCCCAGTTCATCCGTTGATGTCTGGTCACCTCTCCGTTGGTGTCGATAAACGTCGAGCTTCTCCCGTTCGTCCGTTGACGTCTGGTCGAGTCTTCCCAGTTCATCCGTTGATGTCTGGTCACCTCTCCGTTGGTGTCGATAAACGTCGAGCTTCTCCCGTTCGTCCGTTGACGTCTGGTCGAGTCTTCCCAGTTCATCCGTTGATGTCTGGTCACCTCTCCGTTGGTGTCGGTAAACGTCGAGTTTTTCCCATTCGTCCGTTGACGTCTGGTTGTATCCTTTTCCATTCATCCGTTGATGTCTGGTCACCTCTCCGTTGGTGTCGGTAAACGTCGAGTTTTTCCCATTCGTCCGTTGACGTCTGGTTGTATCCTTTTCCATTCATCCGTTGATGTCTGGTCACCTCTCCGTTGGTGTCGGTAAACGTCGAGTTTTTCCCATTCGTCCGTTGACGTCTGGTTGTATCCTTTTCCATTCATCCGTTGATGTCTGGTCACCTCTCCGTTGGTGTCGGTAAACGTCGAGTTTTTCCCATTCGTCCGTTGACGTCTGGTTGTCTCCTTCTTCCATTCATCCGTTGATGTCTGGTCACCTCTCCGTTGGTGTCGATAAACGTCGAGCTTCTCCCGTTCGTCCGTTGACGTCTGGTCGAGTCTTCCCATTCATCCGTTGATGTCTGGTCACCTCTCCGTTGGTGTCGATAAACGTCGAGCTTCTCCCGTTCGTCCGTTGACGTCTGGTCGAGTCTTCCCAGTTCATCCGTTGATGTCTGGTCACCTCTCCGTTGGTGTCGATAAACGTCGAGCTTCTCCCGTTCGTCCGTTGACGTCTGGTCGAGTCTTCCCAGTTCATCCGTTGATGTCTGGTCACCTCTCCGTTGGTGTCGATAAACGTCGAGCTTCTCCCGTTCGTCCGTTGACGTCTGGTCGAGTCTTCCCAGTTCATCCGTTGATGTCTGGTCACCTCTCCGTTGGTGTCGATAAACGTCGAGCTTCTCCCGTTCGTCCGTTGACGTCTGGTCGAGTCTTCCCAGTTCATCCGTTGATGTCTGGTCACCTCTCCGTTGGTGTCGATAAACGTCGAGCTTCTCCCGTTCGTCCGTTGACGTCTGGTCGAGTCTTCCCATTCATCCGTTGATGTCTGGTCACCTCTCCGTTGGTGTCGATAAACGTCGAGCTTCTCCCGTTCGTCCGTTGACGTCTGGTCGAGTCTTCCCAGTTCATCCGTTGATGTCTGGTCACCTCTCCGTTGGTGTCGATAAACGTCGAGCTTCTCCCGTTCGTCCGTTGACGTCTGGTCGAGTCTTCCCAGTTCATCCGTTGATGTCTGGTCACCTCTCCGTTGGTGTCGATAAACGTCGAGCTTCTCCCGTTCGTCCGTTGACGTCTGGTCGAGTCTTCCCAGTTCATCCGTTGATGTCTGGTCACCTCTCCGTTGGTGTCGATAAACGTCGAGCTTCTCCCGTTCGTCCGTTGACGTCTGGTCGAGTCTTCCCAGTTCATCCGTTGATGTCTGGTCACCTCTCCGTTGGTGTCGATAAACGTCGAGCTTCTCCCGTTCGTCCGTTGACGTCTGGTCGAGTCTTCCCAGTTCATCCGTTGATGTCTGGTCACCTCTCCGTTGGTGTCGATAAACGTCGAGCTTCTCCCGTTCGTCCGTTGACGTCTGGTCGAGTCTTCCCAGTTCATCCGTTGATGTCTGGTCACCTCTCCGTTGGTGTCGATAAACGTCGAGCTTCTCCCGTTCGTCCGTTGACGTCTGGTCGAGTCTTCCCAGTTCATCCGTTGATGTCTGGTCACCTCTCCGTTGGTGTCGGTAAACGTCGAGTTTTTCCCATTCGTCCGTTGACGTCTGGTTGTATCCTTTTCCATTCATCCGTTGATGTCTGGTCACCTCTCCGTTGGTGTCGGTAAACGTCGAGTTTTTCCCATTCGTCCGTTGACGTCTGGTTGTATCCTTTTCCATTCATCCGTTGATGTCTGGTCACCTCTCCGTTGGTGTCGGTAAACGTCGAGTTTTTCCCATTCGTCCGTTGACGTCTGGTTGTATCCTTTTCCATTCATCCGTTGATGTCTGGTCACCTCTCCGTTGGTGTCGGTAAACGTCGAGTTTTTCCCATTCGTCCGTTGACGTCTGGTTGTCTCCTTCTTCCATTCATCCGTTGATGTCTGGTCACCTCTCCGTTGGTGTCGATAAACGTCGAGCTTCTCCCGTTCGTCCGTTGACGTCTGGTCGAGTCTTCCCATTCATCCGTTGATGTCTGGTCACCTCTCCGTTGGTGTCGATAAACGTCGAGCTTCTCCCGTTCGTCCGTTGACGTCTGGTCGAGTCTTCCCATTCATCCGTTGATGTCTGGTCACCTCTCCGTTGGTGTCGATAAACGTCGAGCTTCTCCCGTTCGTCCGTTGACGTCTGGTCGAGTCTTCCCAGTTCATCCGTTGATGTCTGGTCACCTCTCCGTTGGTGTCGATAAACGTCGAGCTTCTCCCGTTCGTCCGTTGACGTCTGGTCGAGTCTTCCCAGTTCATCCGTTGATGTCTGGTCACCTCTCCGTTGGTGTCGATAAACGTCGAGCTTCTCCCGTTCGTCCGTTGACGTCTGGTCGAGTCTTCCCAGTTCATCCGTTGATGTCTGGTCACCTCTCCGTTGGTGTCGATAAACGTCGAGCTTCTCCCGTTCGTCCGTTGACGTCTGGTCGAGTCTTCCCAGTTCATCCGTTGATGTCTGGTCACCTCTCCGTTGGTGTCGATAAACGTCGAGCTTCTCCCGTTCGTCCGTTGACGTCTGGTCGAGTCTTCCCAGTTCATCCGTTGATGTCTGGTCACCTCTCCGTTGGTGTCGATAAACGTCGAGCTTCTCCCGTTCGTCCGTTGACGTCTGGTCGAGTCTTCCCAGTTCATCCGTTGATGTCTGGTCACCTCTCCGTTGGTGTCGATAAACGTCGAGCTTCTCCCGTTCGTCCGTTGACGTCTGGTCGAGTCTTCCCAGTTCATCCGTTGATGTCTGGTCACCTCTCCGTTGGTGTCGATAAACGTCGAGCTTCTCCCGTTCGTCCGTTGACGTCTGGTCGAGTCTTCCCAGTTCATCCGTTGATGTCTGGTCACCTCTCCGTTGGTGTCGATAAACGTCGAGCTTCTCCCGTTCGTCCGTTGACGTCTGGTCGAGTCTTCCCAGTTCATCCGTTGATGTCTGGTCACCTCTCCGTTGGTGTCGATAAACGTCGAGCTTCTCCCGTTCGTCCGTTGACGTCTGGTCGAGTCTTCCCAGTTCATCCGTTGATGTCTGGTCACCTCTCCGTTGGTGTCGATAAACGTCGAGCTTCTCCCGTTCGTCCGTTGACGTCTGGTCGAGTCTTCCCAGTTCATCCGTTGATGTCTGGTCACCTCTCTGTTGGTGTCGATAAACGTCGAGCTTCTCCCGTTCGTCCGTTGACGTCTGTTCGAGTCTTCCCAGTTCGTCCGTTGACGTCTGGTTGTACCTTTTTCCATTCATCCGTTGATGTCTGGTCACCTCTCCGTTGGTGTCGGTAAACGTTGAGTTTTTCCCATTCGTCCGTTGACGTCTGGTTGTATCCTTTTCCATTCATCCGTTGATGTCTGGTCACCTCTCCGTTGGTGTCGGTAAACGTTGAGTTTTCCCATTCGTCCGTTGACGTCTGGTTGTATCTTTTCCATTCATCCGTTGATGTCTGGTCACCTCTCCGTTGGTGTCGATAAACGTCGAGCTTCTCCCGTTCGTCCGTTGACGTCTGGTCGAGTCTTCCCATTCATCCGTTGATGTCTGGTCACCTCTCCGTTGGTGTCGATAAACGTCGAGCTTCTCCCGTTCGTCCGTTGACGTCTGGTCGAGTCTTCCCAGTTCATCCGTTGATGTCTGGTCACCTCTCCGTTGGTGTCGATAAACGTCGAGCTTCTCCCGTTCGTCCGTTGACGTCTGGTCGAGTCTTCCCAGTTCATCCGTTGATGTCTGGTCACCTCTCCGTTGGTGTCGATAAACGTCGAGCTTCTCCCGTTCGTCCGTTGACGTCTGGTCGAGTCTTCCCAGTTCATCCGTTGATGTCTGGTCACCTCTCCGTTGGTGTCGATAAACGTCGAGCTTCTCCCGTTCGTCCGTTGACGTCTGGTCGAGTCTTCCCATTCATCCGTTGATGTCTGGTCACCTCTCCGTTGGTGTCGATAAACGTCGAGCTTCTCCCGTTCGTCCGTTGACGTCTGGTCGAGTCTTCCCAGTTCATCCGTTGATGTCTGGTCACCTCTCCGTTGGTGTCGATAAACGTCGAGCTTCTCCCGTTCGTCCGTTGACGTCTGGTCGAGTCTTCCCAGTTCATCCGTTGATGTCTGGTCACCTCTCCGTTGGTGTCGATAAACGTCGAGCTTCTCCCGTTCGTCCGTTGACGTCTGGTCGAGTCTTCCCAGTTCATCCGTTGATGTCTGGTCACCTCTCCGTTGGTGTCGATAAACGTCGAGCTTCTCCCGTTCGTCCGTTGACGTCTGGTCGAGTCTTCCCAGTTCATCCGTTGATGTCTGGTCACCTCTCCGTTGGTGTCGATAAACGTCGAGCTTCTCCCGTTCGTCCGTTGACGTCTGGTCGAGTCTTCCCAGTTCATCCGTTGATGTCTGGTCACCTCTCCGTTGGTGTCGATAAACGTCGAGCTTCTCCCGTTCGTCCGTTGACGTCTGGTCGAGTCTTCCCAGTTCATCCGTTGATGTCTGGTCACCTCTCCGTTGGTGTCGATAAACGTCGAGCTTCTCCCGTTCGTCCGTTGACGTCTGGTCGAGTCTTCCCAGTTCATCCGTTGATGTCTGGTCACCTCTCCGTTGGTGTCGGTAAACGTCGAGTTTTTCCCATTCGTCCGTTGACGTCTGGTTGTATCCTTTTCCATTCATCCGTTGATGTCTGGTCACCTCTCCGTTGGTGTCGGTAAACGTCGAGTTTTTCCCATTCGTCCGTTGACGTCTGGTTGTATCCTTTTCCATTCATCCGTTGATGTCTGGTCACCTCTCCGTTGGTGTCGGTAAACGTCGAGTTTTTCCCATTCGTCCGTTGACGTCTGGTTGTATCCTTTTCCATTCATCCGTTGATGTCTGGTCACCTCTCCGTTGGTGTCGGTAAACGTCGAGTTTTTCCCATTCGTCCGTTGACGTCTGGTTGTCTACCTTCTTCCATTCATCCGTTGATGTCTGGTCATCTCTCCGTTGGTGTCGATAAACGTCGAGCTTCTCCCGTTCGTCCGTTGACGTCTGGTCGAGTCTTCCCATTCATCCGTTGATGCCTGGTCACCTCTCCGTTGGTGTCGATAAACGTCGAGCTTCTCCCGTTCGTCCGTTGACGTCTGGTCGAGTCTTCCCAGTTCATCCGTTGATGTCTGGTCACCTCTCCGTTGGTGTCGATAAACGTCGAGCTTCTCCCGTTCGTCCGTTGACGTCTGGTCGAGTCTTCCCAGTTCATCCGTTGATGTCTGGTCACCTCTCCGTTGGTGTCGATAAACGTCGAGCTTCTCCCGTTCGTCCGTTGACGTCTGGTCGAGTCTTCCCAGTTCATCCGTTGATGTCTGGTCACCTCTCCGTTGGTGTCGATAAACGTCGAGCTTCTCCCGTTCGTCCGTTGACGTCTGGTCGAGTCTTCCCAGTTCATCCGTTGATGTCTGGTCACCTCTCCGTTGGTGTCGATAAACGTCGAGCTTCTCCCGTTCGTCCGTTGACGTCTGGTCGAGTCTTCCCAGTTCATCCGTTGATGTCTGGTCACCTCTCCGTTGGTGTCGATAAACGTCGAGCTTCTCCCGTTCGTCCGTTGACGTCTGGTCGAGTCTTCCCAGTTCATCCGTTGATGTCTGGTCACCTCTCCGTTGGTGTCGATAAACGTCGAGCTTCTCCCGTTCGTCCGTTGACGTCTGGTCGAGTCTTCCCAGTTCATCCGTTGATGTCTGGTCACCTCTCCGTTGGTGTCGATAAACGTCGAGCTTCTCCCGTTCGTCCGTTGACGTCTGGTCGAGTCTTCCCAGTTCATCCGTTGATGTCTGGTCACCTCTCCGTTGGTGTCGATAAACGTCGAGCTTCTCCCGTTCGTCCGTTGACGTCTGGTCGAGTCTTTTCAGTTCATCCGTTGATGTCTGGTCACCTCTCCGTTGGTGTCGATAAACGTCGAGCTTCTCCCGTTCGTCCGTTGACGTCTGGTCGAGTCTTCCCAGTTCATCCGTTGATGTCTGGTCACCTCTCCGTTGGTGTCGATAAACGTCGAGCTTCTCCCGTTCGTCCGTTGACGTCTGGTCGAGTCTTCCCAGTTCATCCGTTGATGTCTGGTCACCTCTCCGTTGGTGTCGATAAACGTCGAGCTTCTCCTGTTCGTCCGTTGACGTCTGGTCGAGTCTTCCCAGTTCATCCGTTGATGTCTGGTCACCTCTCCGTTGGTGTCGATAAACGTCGAGCTTCTCCCGTTCGTCCGTTGACGTCTGGTCGAGTCTTCCCAGTTCATCCGTTGATGTCTGGTCACCTCTCCGTTGGTGTCGATAAACGTCGAGCTTCTCCCGTTCGTCCGTTGACGTCTGGTCGAGTCTTCCCAGTTCATCCGTTGATGTCTGGTCACCTCTCCGTTGGTGTCGATAAACGTCGAGCTTCTCCCGTTCGTCCGTTGACGTCTGGTCGAGTCTTCCCAGTTCATCCGTTGATGTCTGGTCACCTCTCCGTTGGTGTCGATAAACGTCGAGCTTCTCCCGTTCGTCCGTTGACGTCTGGTCGAGTCTTCCCAGTTCATCCGTTGATGTCTGGTCACCTCTCCGTTGGTGTCGGTAAACGTCGAGTTTTTCCCATTCGTCCGTTGACGTCTGGTTGTATCCTTTTCCATTCATCCGTTGATGTCTGGTCACCTCTCCGTTGGTGTCGGTAAACGTCGAGTTTTTCCCATTCGTCCGTTGACGTCTGGTTGTATCCTTTTCCATTCATCCGTTGATGTCTGGTCACCTCTCCGTTGGTGTCGGTAAACGTCGAGTTTTTCCCATTCGTCCGTTGACGTCTGGTTGTCTACCTTCTTCCATTCATCCGTTGATGTCTGGTCATCTCTCCGTTGGTGTCGATAAACGTCGAGCTTCTCCCGTTCGTCCGTTGACGTCTGGTCGAGTCTTCCCATTCATCCGTTGATGCCTGGTCACCTCTCCGTTGGTGTCGATAAACGTCGAGCTTCTCCCGTTCGTCCGTTGACGTCTGGTCGAGTCTTCCCAGTTCATCCGTTGATGTCTGGTCACCTCTCCGTTGGTGTCGATAAACGTCGAGCTTCTCCCGTTCGTCCGTTGACGTCTGGTCGAGTCTTCCCAGTTCATCCGTTGATGTCTGGTCACCTCTCCGTTGGTGTCGATAAACGTCGAGCTTCTCCCGTTCGTCCGTTGACGTCTGGTCGAGTCTTCCCAGTTCATCCGTTGATGTCTGGTCACCTCTCCGTTGGTGTCGATAAACGTCGAGCTTCTCCCGTTCGTCCGTTGACGTCTGGTCGAGTCTTCCCAGTTCATCCGTTGATGTCTGGTCACCTCTCCGTTGGTGTCGATAAACGTCGAGCTTCTCCCGTTCGTCCGTTGACGTCTGGTCGAGTCTTCCCAGTTCATCCGTTGATGTCTGGTCACCTCTCCGTTGGTGTCGATAAACGTCGAGCTTCTCCCGTTCGTCCGTTGACGTCTGGTCGAGTCTTCCCAGTTCATCCGTTGATGTCTGGTCACCTCTCCGTTGGTGTCGGTAAACGTCGAGTTTTTCCCATTCGTCCGTTGACGTCTGGTTGTATCCTTTTCCATTCATCCGTTGATGTCTGGTCACCTCTCCGTTGGTGTCGGTAAACGTCGAGTTTTTCCCATTCGTCCGTTGACGTCTGGTTATACCTTCTTCCATTCATCCGTTGATGTCTGGTCACCTCTCCGTTGGTGTCGATAAACGTCGAGCTTCTCCCGTTCGTCCGTTGACGTCTGGTCGAGTCTTCCCATTCATCCGTTGATGTCTGGTCACCTCTCCGTTGGTGTCGATAAACGTCGAGCTTCTCCCGTTCGTCCGTTGACGTCTGGTCGAGTCTTCCCATTCATCCGTTGATGTCTGGTCACCTCTCCGTTGGTGTCGATAAACGTCGAGCTTCTCCCGTTCGTCCGTTGACGTCTGGTCGAGTCTTCCCAGTTCATCCGTTGATGTCTGGTCACCTCTCCGTTGGTGTCGATAAACGTCGAGCTTCTCCCGTTCGTCCGTTGACGTCTGGTCGAGTCTTCCCAGTTCATCCGTTGATGTCTGGTCACCTCTCCGTTGGTGTCGATAAACGTCGAGCTTCTCCCGTTCGTCCGTTGACGTCTGGTCGAGTCTTCCCAGTTCATCCGTTGATGTCTGGTCACCTCTCCGTTGGTGTCGATAAACGTCGAGCTTCTCCCGTTCGTCCGTTGACGTCTGGTCGAGTCTTCCCAGTTCATCCGTTGATGTCTGGTCACCTCTCCGTTGGTGTCGATAAACGTCGAGCTTCTCCCGTTCGTCCGTTGACGTCTGGTCGAGTCTTCCCAGTTCATCCGTTGATGTCTGGTCACCTCTCCGTTGGTGTCGATAAACGTCGAGCTTCTCCCGTTCGTCCGTTGACGTCTGGTCGAGTCTTCCCAGTTCATCCGTTGATGTCTGGTCACCTCTCTGTTGGTGTCGATAAACGTCGAGCTTCTCCCGTTCGTCCGTTGACGTCTGGTCGAGTCTTCCCAGTTCATCCGTTGATGTCTGGTCACCTCTCCGTTGGTGTCGGTAAACGTCGAGTTTTTCCCATTCGTCCGTTGACGTCTGGTTGTATCCTTTTCCATTCATCCGTTGATGTCTGGTCACCTCTCCGTTGGTGTCGGTAAACGTCGAGTTTTTCCCATTCGTCCGTTGACGTCTGGTTGTATCCTTCTTCCATTCATCCGTTGATGTCTGGTCACCTCTCCGTTGGTGTCGATAAACGTCGAGCTTCTCCCGTTCGTCCGTTGACGTCTGGTCGAGTCTTCCCATTCATCCGTTGATGTCTGGTCACCTCTCCGTTGGTGTCGATAAACGTCGAGCTTCTCCCGTTCGTCCGTTGACGTCTGGTCGAGTCTTCCCATTCATCCGTTGATGCCTGGTCACCTCTCCGTTGGTGTCGATAAACGTCGAGCTTCTCCCGTTCGTCCGTTGACGTCTGGTCGAGTCTTCCCAGTTCATCCGTTGATGTCTGGTCACCTCTCCGTTGGTGTCGATAAACGTCGAGCTTCTCCCGTTCGTCCGTTGACGTCTGGTCGAGTCTTCCCAGTTCATCCGTTGATGTCTGGTCACCTCTCCGTTGGTGTCGATAAACGTCGAGCTTCTCCCGTTCGTCCGTTGACGTCTGGTCGAGTCTTCCCAGTTCATCCGTTGATGTCTGGTCACCTCTCCGTTGGTGTCGATAAACGTCGAGCTTCTCCCGTTCGTCCGTTGACGTCTGGTCGAGTCTTCCCAGTTCATCCGTTGATGTCTGGTCACCTCTCCGTTGGTGTCGATAAACGTCGAGCTTCTCCTGTTCGTCCGTTGACGTCTGGTCGAGTCTTCCCAGTTCATCCGTTGATGTCTGGTCACCTCTCCGTTGGTGTCGATAAACGTCGAGCTTCTCCCGTTCGTCCGTTGACGTCTGGTCGAGTCTTCCCAGTTCATCCGTTGATGTCTGGTCACCTCTCCGTTGGTGTCGATAAACGTCGAGCTTCTCCCGTTCGTCCGTTGACGTCTGGTCGAGTCTTCCCAGTTCATCCGTTGATGTCTGGTCACCTCTCCGTTGGTGTCGGTAAACGTCGAGTTTTTCCCATTCGTCCGTTGACGTCTGGTTGTATCCTTTTCCATTCATCCGTTGATGTCTGGTCACCTCTCCGTTGGTGTCGGTAAACGTCGAGTTTTTCCCATTCGTCCGTTGACGTCTGGTTGTATCCTTCTTCCATTCATCCGTTGATGTCTGGTCACCCTCCGTTGGTGTCGATAAACGTCGAGCTTCTCCCGTTCGTCCGTTGACGTCTGGTTGAGTCTTCCCAGTTCATCCGTTGATGTCTGGTCACCTCTCCGTTGGTGTCGATAAACGTTGAGCTTCTCCCGTTCGTCCGTTGACGTCTGGTCGAGTCTTCCCAGTTCATCCGTTGATGTCTGGTCACCTCTCTGTTGGTGTCGGTAAACGTCGAGTTTTTTCCCATTCGTCCGTTAACGTCTGGTTGTACCTTTTTCCATTCATCCGTTGATGTCTGGTCACCTCTCCGTTGGTGTCGGTAAACGTTGAGTTTTTCCCATTCGTCCGTTGACGTCTGGTTGTATCCTTTTCCATTCATCCGTTGATGTCTGGTCACCTCTCCGTTGGTGTCGGTAAACGTTGAGTTTTTCCCATTCGTCCGTTGACGTCTGGTTGTATCCTTTTCCATTCATCCGTTGATGTCTGGTCACCTCTCCGTTGGTGTCGATAAACGTCGAGCTTCTCCCGTTCGTCCGTTGACGTCTGGTCGAGTCTTCCCATTCATCCGTTGATGTCTGGTCACCTCTCCGTTGGTGTCGATAAACGTCGAGCTTCTCCCGTTCGTCCGTTGACGTCTGGTCGAGTCTTCCCAGTTCATCCGTTGATGTCTGGTCACCTCTCCGTTGGTGTCGATAAACGTCGAGCTTCTCCCGTTCGTCCGTTGACGTCTGGTCGAGTCTTCCCAGTTCATCCGTTGATGTCTGGTCACCTCTCCGTTGGTGTCGATAAACGTCGAGCTTCTCCCGTTCGTCCGTTGACGTCTGGTCGAGTCTTCCCAGTTCATCCGTTGATGTCTGGTCACCTCTCCGTTGGTGTCGGTAAACGTTGAGTTTTTCCCATTCGTCCGTTGACGTCTGGTTGTATCCTTTTCCATTCATCCGTTGATGTCTGGTCACCTCTCCGTTGGTGTCGGTAAACGTCGAGTTTTTCCCATTCGTCCGTTGACGTCTGGTTGTATCCTTCTTCCATTCATCCGTTGATGTCTGGTCACCTCTCCGTTGGTGTCGATAAACGTCGAGCTTCTCCCGTTCGTCCGTTGACGTCTGGTCGAGTCTTCCCATTCATCCGTTGATGTCTGGTCACCTCTCCGTTGGTGTCGATAAACGTCGAGCTTCTCCCGTTCGTCCGTTGACGTCTGGTCGAGTCTTCCCAGTTCATCCGTTGATGTCTGGTCACCTCTCCGTTGGTGTCGATAAACGTCGAGCTTCTCCCGTTCGTCCGTTGACGTCTGGTCGAGTCTTCCCAGTTCATCCGTTGATGTCTGGTCACCTCTCCGTTGGTGTCGATAAACGTCGAGCTTCTCCCGTTCGTCCGTTGACGTCTGGTCGAGTCTTCCCAGTTCATCCGTTGATGTCTGGTCACCTCTCCGTTGGTGTCGATAAACGTCGAGCTTCTCCCGTTCGTCCGTTGACGTCTGGTCGAGTCTTCCCAGTTCATCCGTTGATGTCTGGTCACCTCTCCGTTGGTGTCGATAAACGTCGAGCTTCTCCCGTTCGTCCGTTGACGTCTGGTCGAGTCTTCCCAGTTCATCCGTTGATGTCTGGTCACCTCTCCGTTGGTGTCGATAAACGTCGAGCTTCTCCCGTTCGTCCGTTGACGTCTGGTCGAGTCTTCCCAGTTCATCCGTTGATGTCTGGTCACCTCTCCGTTGGTGTCGATAAACGTCGAGCTTCTCCCGTTCGTCCGTTGACGTCTGGTCGAGTCTTCCCAGTTCATCCGTTGATGTCTGGTCACCTCTCCGTTGGTGTCGGTAAACGTCGAGTTTTTCCCATTCGTCCGTTGACGTCTGGTTGTATCCTTTTCCATTCATCCGTTGATGTCTGGTCACCTCTCCGTTGGTGTCGGTAAACGTCGAGTTTTTCCCATTCGTCCGTTGACGTCTGGTTGTATACCTTCTTCCATTCATCCGTTGATGTCTGGTCACCCTCCGTTGGTGTCGATAAACGTCGAGCTTCTCCCGTTCGTCCGTTGACGTCTGGTCGAGTCTTCCCAGTTCATCCGTTGATGTCTGGTCACCTCTCCGTTGGTGTCGATAAACGTCGAGCTTCTCCCGTTCGTCCGTTGACGTCTGGTCGAGTCTTCCCAGTTCATCCGTTGATGTCTGGTCACCTCTCCGTTGGTGTCGGTAAACGTGAGTTTTTCCCATTCGTCCGTTGACGTCTGGTTGTACCTTTTCCATTCATCCGTTGATGTCTGGTCACCTCTCCGTTGGTGTCGGTAAACGTTGAGTTTTTCCCATTCGTCCGTTGACGTCTGGTTGTATCCTTTTCCATTCATCCGTTGATGTCTGGTCACCTCTCCGTTGGTGTCGGTAAACGTCGAGTTTTTCCCATTCGTCCGTTGACGTCTGGTTGTATCTTTTCCATTCATCCGTTGATGTCTGGTCACCTCTCCGTTGGTGTCGATAAACGTCGAGCTTCTCCCGTTCGTCCGTTGACGTCTGGTCGAGTCTTCCCATTCATCCGTTGATGTCTGGTCACCTCTCCGTTGGTGTCGATAAACGTCGAGCTTCTCCCGTTCGTCCGTTGACGTCTGGTCGAGTCTTCCCAGTTCATCCGTTGATGTCTGGTCACCTCTCCGTTGGTGTCGATAAACGTCGAGCTTCTCCCGTTCGTCCGTTGACGTCTGGTCGAGTCTTCCCAGTTCATCCGTTGATGTCTGGTCACCTCTCCGTTGGTGTCGATAAACGTCGAGCTTCTCCCGTTCGTCCGTTGACGTCTGGTCGAGTCTTCCCAGTTCATCCGTTGATGTCTGGTCACCTCTCCGTTGGTGTCGGTAAACGTCGAGTTTTTCCCATTCGTCCGTTGACGTCTGGTTGTATCCTTTTCCATTCATCCGTTGATGTCTGGTCACCTCTCCGTTGGTGTCGGTAAACGTCGAGTTTTTCCCATTCGTCCGTTGACGTCTGGTTGTATACCTTCTTCCATTCATCCGTTGATGTCTGGTCATCTCTCCGTTGGTGTCGATAAACGTCGAGCTTCTCCTGTTCGTCCGTTGACGTCTGGTCGAGTCTTCCCAGTTCATCCGTTGATGTCTGGTCACCTCTCCGTTGGTGTCGATAAACGTCGAGCTTCTCCCGTTCGTCCGTTGACGTCTGGTCGAGTCTTCCCAGTTCATCCGTTGATGTCTGGTCACCTCTCCGTTGGTGTCGATAAACGTCGAGCTTCTCCCGTTCGTCCGTTGACGTCTGGTCGAGTCTTTTCAGTTCATCCGTTGATGTCTGGTCACCTCTCCGTTGGTGTCGATAAACGTCGAGCTTCTCCCGTTCGTCCGTTGACGTCTGGTCGAGTCTTCCCAGTTCATCCGTTGATGTCTGGTCACCTCTCCGTTGGTGTCGATAAACGTCGAGCTTCTCCCGTTCGTCCGTTGACGTCTGGTCGAGTCTTCCCAGTTCATCCGTTGATGTCTGGTCACCTCTCCGTTGGTGTCGATAAACGTCGAGCTTCTCCCGTTCGTCCGTTGACGTCTGGTCGAGTCTTCCCAGTTCATCCGTTGATGTCTGGTCACCTCTCCGTTGGTGTCGATAAACGTCGAGCTTCTCCCGTTCGTCCGTTGACGTCTGGTCGAGTCTTCCCAGTTCATCCGTTGATGTCTGGTCACCTCTCCGTTGGTGTCGATAAACGTCGAGCTTCTCCCGTTCGTCCGTTGACGTCTGGTCGAGTCTTCCCAGTTCATCCGTTGATGTCTGGTCACCTCTCCGTTGGTGTCGATAAACGTCGAGCTTCTCCCGTTCGTCCGTTGACGTCTGGTCGAGTCTTCCCAGTTCATCCGTTGATGTCTGGTCACCTCTCCGTTGGTGTCGATAAACGTCGAGCTTCTCCCGTTCGTCCGTTGACGTCTGGTCGAGTCTTCCCAGTTCATCCGTTGATGTCTGGTCACCTCTCCGTTGGTGTCGGTAAACGTCGAGTTTTTCCCATTCGTCCGTTGACGTCTGGTTGTATCCTTTTCCATTCATCCGTTGATGTCTGGTCACCTCTCCGTTGGTGTCGGTAAACGTCGAGTTTTTCCCATTCGTCCGTTGACGTCTGGTTGTATCCTTTTCCATTCATCCGTTGATGTCTGGTCACCTCTCCGTTGGTGTCGGTAAACGTCGAGTTTTTCCCATTCGTCCGTTGACGTCTGGTTGTCTACCTTTTCCATTCATCCGTTGATGTCTGGTCACCTCTCCGTTGGTGTCGATAAACGTCGAGCTTCTCCCGTTCGTCCGTTGACGTCTGGTCGAGTCTTCCCATTCATCCGTTGATGTCTGGTCACCTCTCCGTTGGTGTCGATAAACGTCGAGCTTCTCCCGTTCGTCCGTTGACGTCTGGTCGAGTCTTCCCAGTTCATCCGTTGATGTCTGGTCACCTCTCCGTTGGTGTCGATAAACGTCGAGCTTCTCCCGTTCGTCCGTTGACGTCTGGTCGAGTCTTCCCAGTTCATCCGTTGATGTCTGGTCACCTCTCCGTTGGTGTCGATAAACGTCGAGCTTCTCCCGTTCGTCCGTTGACGTCTGGTCGAGTCTTCCCAGTTCATCCGTTGATGTCTGGTCACCTCTCCGTTGGTGTCGATAAACGTCGAGCTTCTCCCGTTCGTCCGTTGACGTCTGGTCGAGTCTTCCCAGTTCATCCGTTGATGTCTGGTCACCTCTCCGTTGGTGTCGATAAACGTCGAGCTTCTCCCGTTCGTCCGTTGACGTCTGGTCGAGTCTTCCCAGTTCATCCGTTGATGTCTGGTCACCTCTCCGTTGGTGTCGATAAACGTCGAGCTTCTCCCGTTCGTCCGTTGACGTCTGGTCGAGTCTTCCCAGTTCATCCGTTGATGTCTGGTCACCTCTCCGTTGGTGTCGGTAAACGTCGAGTTTTTCCCATTCGTCCGTTGACGTCTGGTTGTATCCTTTTCCATTCATCCGTTGATGTCTGGTCACCTCTCCGTTGGTGTCGGTAAACGTCGAGTTTTTCCCATTCGTCCGTTGACGTCTGGTTGTATTCTTCCATTCATCCGTTGATGTCTGGTCACCTCTCCGTTGGTGTCGATAAACGTCGAGCTTCTCCCGTTCGTCCGTTGACGTCTGGTCGAGTCTTCCCATTCATCCGTTGATGTCTGGTCACCTCTCCGTTGGTGTCGATAAACGTCGAGCTTCTCCCGTTCGTCCGTTGACGTCTGGTCGAGTCTTCCCATTCATCCGTTGATGTCTGGTCACCTCTCCGTTGGTGTCGATAAACGTCGAGCTTCTCCCGTTCGTCCGTTGACGTCTGGTCGAGTCTTCCCAGTTCATCCGTTGATGTCTGGTCACCTCTCCGTTGGTGTCGATAAACGTCGAGCTTCTCCCGTTCGTCCGTTGACGTCTGGTCGAGTCTTCCCAGTTCATCCGTTGATGTCTGGTCACCTCTCCGTTGGTGTCGATAAACGTCGAGCTTCTCCCGTTCGTCCGTTGACGTCTGGTCGAGTCTTCCCAGTTCATCCGTTGATGTCTGGTCACCTCTCCGTTGGTGTCGATAAACGTCGAGCTTCTCCCGTTCGTCCGTTGACGTCTGGTCGAGTCTTCCCAGTTCATCCGTTGATGTCTGGTCACCTCTCCGTTGGTGTCGATAAACGTCGAGCTTCTCCCGTTCGTCCGTTGACGTCTGGTCGAGTCTTCCCAGTTCATCCGTTGATGTCTGGTCACCTCTCCGTTGGTGTCGATAAACGTCGAGCTTCTCCCGTTCGTCCGTTGACGTCTGGTCGAGTCTTCCCAGTTCATCCGTTGATGTCTGGTCACCTCTCCGTTGGTGTCGATAAACGTCGAGCTTCTCCCGTTCGTCCGTTGACGTCTGGTCGAGTCTTCCCAGTTCATCCGTTGATGTCTGGTCACCTCTCCGTTGGTGTCGGTAAACGTCGAGTTTTTCCCATTCGTCCGTTGACGTCTGGTTGTATCCTTTTCCATTCATCCGTTGATGTCTGGTCACCTCTCCGTTGGTGTCGGTAAACGTCGAGTTTTTCCCATTCGTCCGTTGACGTCTGGTTGTATCCTTCTTCCATTCATCCGTTGATGTCTGGTCACCTCTCCGTTGGTGTCGATAAACGTCGAGCTTCTCCCGTTCGTCCGTTGACGTCTGGTCGAGTCTTCCCATTCATCCGTTGATGTCTGGTCACCTCTCCGTTGGTGTCGATAAACGTCGAGCTTCTCCCGTTCGTCCGTTGACGTCTGGTCGAGTCTTCCCATTCATCCGTTGATGTCTGGTCACCTCTCCGTTGGTGTCGATAAACGTCGAGCTTCTCCCGTTCGTCCGTTGACGTCTGGTCGAGTCTTCCCAGTTCATCCGTTGATGTCTGGTCACCTCTCCGTTGGTGTCGATAAACGTCGAGCTTCTCCCGTTCGTCCGTTGACGTCTGGTCGAGTCTTCCCAGTTCATCCGTTGATGTCTGGTCACCTCTCCGTTGGTGTCGATAAACGTCGAGCTTCTCCCGTTCGTCCGTTGACGTCTGGTCGAGTCTTCCCAGTTCATCCGTTGATGTCTGGTCACCTCTCCGTTGGTGTCGATAAACGTCGAGCTTCTCCCGTTCGTCCGTTGACGTCTGGTCGAGTCTTCCCAGTTCATCCGTTGATGTCTGGTCACCTCTCCGTTGGTGTCGATAAACGTCGAGCTTCTCCCGTTCGTCCGTTGACGTCTGGTCGAGTCTTCCCAGTTCATCCGTTGATGTCTGGTCACCTCTCCGTTGGTGTCGATAAACGTCGAGCTTCTCCCGTTCGTCCGTTGACGTCTGGTCGAGTCTTCCCAGTTCATCCGTTGATGTCTGGTCACCTCTCCGTTGGTGTCGATAAACGTCGAGCTTCTCCCGTTCGTCCGTTGACGTCTGGTCGAGTCTTCCCAGTTCATCCGTTGATGTCTGGTCACCTCTCCGTTGGTGTCGGTAAACGTCGAGTTTTTCCCATTCGTCCGTTGACGTCTGGTTGTATCCTTTTCCATTCATCCGTTGATGTCTGGTCACCTCTCCGTTGGTGTCGGTAAACGTCGAGTTTTTCCCATTCGTCCGTTGACGTCTGGTTGTATACCTTCTTCCATTCATCCGTTGATGTCTGGTCACCCTCCGTTGGTGTCGATAAACGTCGAGCTTCTCCCGTTCGTCCGTTGACGTCTGGTCGAGTCTTCCCAGTTCATCCGTTGATGTCTGGTCACCTCTCCGTTGGTGTCGATAAACGTCGAGCTTCTCCCGTTCGTCCGTTGACGTCTGGTCGAGTCTTCCCAGTTCATCCGTTGATGTCTGGTCACCTCTCCGTTGGTGTCGGTAAACGTGAGTTTTTTCCCATTCGTCCGTTGACGTCTGGTTGTACCTTTTTCCATTCATCCGTTGATGTCTGGTCACCTCTCCGTTGGTGTCGGTAAACGTTGAGTTTTTCCCATTCGTCCGTTGACGTCTGGTTGTATCCTTTTCCATTCATCCGTTGATGTCTGGTCACCTCTCCGTTGGTGTCGGTAAACGTCGAGTTTTTCCATTCGTCCGTTGACGTCTGGTTGTATCCTTTTCCATTCATCCGTTGATGTCTGGTCACCTCTCCGTTGGTGTCGATAAACGTCGAGCTTCTCCCGTTCGTCCGTTGACGTCTGGTCGAGTCTTCCCATTCATCCGTTGATGTCTGGTCACCTCTCCGTTGGTGTCGATAAACGTCGAGCTTCTCCCGTTCGTCCGTTGACGTCTGGTCGAGTCTTCCCAGTTCATCCGTTGATGTCTGGTCACCTCTCCGTTGGTGTCGATAAACGTCGAGCTTCTCCCGTTCGTCCGTTGACGTCTGGTCGAGTCTTCCCAGTTCATCCGTTGATGTCTGGTCACCTCTCCGTTGGTGTCGATAAACGTCGAGCTTCTCCCGTTCGTCCGTTGACGTCTGGTCGAGTCTTCCCAGTTCATCCGTTGATGTCTGGTCACCTCTCCGTTGGTGTCGGTAAACGTCGAGTTTTTCCCATTCGTCCGTTGACGTCTGGTTGTATCCTTTTCCATTCATCCGTTGATGTCTGGTCACCTCTCCGTTGGTGTCGGTAAACGTCGAGTTTTTCCCATTCGTCCGTTGACGTCTGGTTGTATCCTTCTTCCATTCATCCGTTGATGTCTGGTCACCTCTCCGTTGGTGTCGATAAACGTCGAGCTTCTCCCGTTCGTCCGTTGACGTCTGGTCGAGTCTTCCCATTCATCCGTTGATGTCTGGTCACCTCTCCGTTGGTGTCGATAAACGTCGAGCTTCTCCCGTTCGTCCGTTGACGTCTGGTCGAGTCTTCCCATTCATCCGTTGATGTCTGGTCACCTCTCCGTTGGTGTCGATAAACGTCGAGCTTCTCCCGTTCGTCCGTTGACGTCTGGTCGAGTCTTCCCAGTTCATCCGTTGATGTCTGGTCACCTCTCCGTTGGTGTCGATAAACGTCGAGCTTCTCCCGTTCGTCCGTTGACGTCTGGTCGAGTCTTCCCAGTTCATCCGTTGATGTCTGGTCACCTCTCCGTTGGTGTCGATAAACGTCGAGCTTCTCCCGTTCGTCCGTTGACGTCTGGTCGAGTCTTCCCAGTTCATCCGTTGATGTCTGGTCACCTCTCCGTTGGTGTCGATAAACGTCGAGCTTCTCCCGTTCGTCCGTTGACGTCTGGTCGAGTCTTCCCAGTTCATCCGTTGATGTCTGGTCACCTCTCCGTTGGTGTCGATAAACGTCGAGCTTCTCCCGTTCGTCCGTTGACGTCTGGTCGAGTCTTCCCAGTTCATCCGTTGATGTTTGGTCACCTCTCCGTTGGTGTCGGTAAACGTCGAGTTTTTCCCATTCGTCCGTTGACGTCTGGTTGTATCCTTTTCCATTCATCCGTTGATGTCTGGTCACCTCTCCGTTGGTGTCGGTAAACGTCGAGTTTTTCCCATTCGTCCGTTGACGTCTGGTTGTATACCTTCTTCCATTCATCCGTTGATGTCTGGTCATCCTCCGTTGGTGTCGATAAACGTCGAGCTTCTCCCGTTCGTCCGTTGACGTCTGGTTGAGTCTTCCCAGTTCATCCGTTGATGTCTGGTCACCTCTCCGTTGGTGTCGATAAACGTTGAGCTTCTCCCGTTCGTCCGTTGACGTCTGGTCGAGTCTTCCCAGTTCATCCGTTGATGTCTGGTCACCTCTCTGTTGGTATCGGTAAACGTCGAGTTTTTCCCATTCGTCCGTTGACGTCTGGTTGTACCTTTTCCATTCATCCGTTGATGTCTGGTCACCTCTCCGTTGGTGTCGGTAAACGTTGAGTTTTTCCCATTCGTCCGTTGACGTCTGGTTGTATCCTTTTCCATTCATCCGTTGATGTCTGGTCACCTCTCCGTTGGTGTCGGTAAACGTTGAGTTTTTCCCATTCGTCCGTTGACGTCTGGTTGTATCCTTTTCCATTCATCCGTTGATGTCTGGTCACCTCTCCGTTGGTGTCGATAAACGTCGAGCTTCTCCCGTTCGTCCGTTGACGTCTGGTCGAGTCTTCCCATTCATCCGTTGATGTCTGGTCACCTCTCCGTTGGTGTCGATAAACGTCGAGCTTCTCCAGTTCGTCCGTTGACGTCTGGTCGAGTCTTCCCAGTTCATCCGTTGATGTCTGGTCACCTCTCCGTTGGTGTCGATAAACGTCGAGCTTCTCCCGTTCGTCCGTTGACGTCTGGTCGAGTCTTCCCAGTTCATCCGTTGATGTCTGGTCACCTCTCCGTTGGTGTCGATAAACGTCGAGCTTCTCCCGTTCGTCCGTTGACGTCTGGTCGAGTCTTCCCAGTTCATCCGTTGATGTCTGGTCACCTCTCCGTTGGTGTCGGTAAACGTTGAGTTTTTTCCCATTCGTCCGTTGACGTCTGGTTGTATCCTTTTCCATTCATCCGTTGATGTCTGGTCACCTCTCCGTTGGTGTCGGTAAACGTCGAGTTTTTCCCATTCGTCCGTTGACGTCTGGTTGTATACCTTCTTCCATTCATCCGTTGATGTCTGGTCACCTCTCCGTTGGTGTCGATAAACGTCGAGCTTCTCCCGTTCGTCCGTTGACGTCTGGTCGAGTCTTCCCATTCATCCGTTGATGCCTGGTCACCTCTCCGTTGGTGTCGATAAACGTCGAGCTTCTCCCGTTCGTCCGTTGACGTCTGGTCGAGTCTTCCCATTCATCCGTTGATGCCTGGTCACCTCTCCGTTGGTGTCGATAAACGTCGAGCTTCTCCCGTTCGTCCGTTGACGTCTGGTCGAGTCTTCCCAGTTCATCCGTTGATGTCTGGTCACCTCTCCGTTGGTGTCGATAAACGTCGAGCTTCTCCCGTTCGTCCGTTGACGTCTGGTCGAGTCTTCCCAGTTCATCCGTTGATGTCTGGTCACCTCTCCGTTGGTGTCGATAAACGTCGAGCTTCTCCCGTTCGTCCGTTGACGTCTGGTCGAGTCTTCCCAGTTCATCCGTTGATGTCTGGTCACCTCTCCGTTGGTGTCGATAAACGTCGAGCTTCTCCCGTTCGTCCGTTGACGTCTGGTCGAGTCTTCCCAGTTCATCCGTTGATGTCTGGTCACCTCTCCGTTGGTGTCGATAAACGTCGAGCTTCTCCCGTTCGTCCGTTGACGTCTGGTCGAGTCTTCCCAGTTCATCCGTTGATGTCTGGTCACCTCTCCGTTGGTGTCGATAAACGTCGAGCTTCTCCCGTTCGTCCGTTGACGTCTGGTCGAGTCTTCCCAGTTCATCCGTTGATGTCTGGTCACCTCTCCGTTGGTGTCGATAAACGTCGAGCTTCTCCCGTTCGTCCGTTGACGTCTGGTCGAGTCTTCCCAGTTCATCCGTTGATGTCTGGTCACCTCTCCGTTGGTGTCGGTAAACGTCGAGTTTTTCCCATTCGTCCGTTGACGTCTGGTTGTATACCTTCTTCCATTCATCCGTTGATGTCTGGTCACCTCTCCGTTGGTGTCGATAAACGTCGAGCTTCTCCCGTTCGTCCGTTGACGTCTGGTTGAGTCTTCCCAGTTCATCCGTTGATGTCTGGTCACCTCTCCGTTGGTGTCGATAAACGTCGAGCTTCTCCCGTTCGTCCGTTGACGTCTGGTCGAGTCTTCCCAGTTCATCCGTTGATGTCTGGTCACCTCTCTGTTGGTGTCGGTAAACGTGAGTTTTTTCCATTCGTCCGTTGACGTCTGGTTGTACCTTTTCCATTCATCCGTTGATGTCTGGTCACCTCTCCGTTGGTGTCGGTAAACGTCGAGTTTTTCCCATTCGTCCGTTGACGTCTGGTTGTATCCTTTTCCATTCATCCGTTGATGTCTGGTCACCTCTCCGTTGGTGTCGGTAAACGTCGAGTTTTTCCCATTCGTCCGTTGACGTCTGGTTGTATCCTTTCCATTCATCCGTTGATGTCTGGTCACCTCTCCGTTGGTGTCGATAAACGTCGAGCTTCTCCCGTTCGTCCGTTGACGTCTGGTCGAGTCTTCCCATTCATCCGTTGATGTCTGGTCACCTCTCCGTTGGTGTCGATAAACGTCGAGCTTCTCCCGTTCGTCCGTTGACGTCTGGTCGAGTCTTCCCAGTTCATCCGTTGATGTCTGGTCACCTCTCCGTTGGTGTCGATAAACGTCGAGCTTCTCCCGTTCGTCCGTTGACGTCTGGTCGAGTCTTCCCAGTTCATCCGTTGATGTCTGGTCACCTCTCCGTTGGTGTCGATAAACGTCGAGCTTCTCCCGTTCGTCCGTTGACGTCTGGTCGAGTCTTCCCAGTTCATCCGTTGATGTCTGGTCACCTCTCTGTTGGTGTCGGTAAACGTCGAGTTTTTCCCATTCGTCCGTTGACGTCTGGTTGTATCCTTTTCCATTCATCCGTTGATGTCTGGTCACCTCTCCGTTGGTGTCGGTAAACGTCGAGTTTTTCCCATTCGTCCGTTGACGTCTGGTTGTATCCTTTTCCATTCATCCGTTGATGTCTGGTCACCTCTCCGTTGGTGTCGATAAACGTCGAGCTTCTCCCGTTCGTCCGTTGACGTCTGGTCGAGTCTTCCCAGTTCATCCGTTGATGTCTGGTCACCTCTCCGTTGGTGTCGATAAACGTCGAGCTTCTCCCGTTCGTCCGTTGACGTCTGGTCGAGTCTTCCCAGTTCATCCGTTGATGTCTGGTCACCTCTCCGTTGGTGTCGATAAACGTCGAGCTTCTCCCGTTCGTCCGTTGACGTCTGGTCGAGTCTTCCCAGTTCATCCGTTGATGTCTGGTCACCTCTCCGTTGGTGTCGATAAACGTCGAGCTTCTCCCGTTCGTCCGTTGACGTCTGGTCGAGTCTTCCCAGTTCATCCGTTGATGTCTGGTCACCTCTCCGTTGGTGTCGATAAACGTCGAGCTTCTCCCGTTCGTCCGTTGACGTCTGGTCGAGTCTTCCCAGTTCATCCGTTGATGTCTGGTCACCTCTCCGTTGGTGTCGATAAACGTCGAGCTTCTCCCGTTCGTCCGTTGACGTCTGGTCGAGTCTTCCCAGTTCATCCGTTGATGTCTGGTCACCTCTCTGTTGGTGTCGATAAACGTCGAGCTTCTCCCGTTCACCGTTGACGTCTGTTCGAGTCTTCCCAGTTCGTCCGTTGACGTCTGGTTGTACCTTTTCCATTCATCCGTTGATGTCTGGTCACCTCTCCGTTGGTGTCGGTAAACGTCGAGTTTTTCCCATTCGTCCGTTGACGTCTGGTTGTATCCTTTTCCATTCATCCGTTGATGTCTGGTCACCTCTCCGTTGGTGTCGGTAAACGTCGAGTTTTTCCCATTCGTCCGTTGACGTCTGGTTGTATCCTTTTCCATTCATCCGTTGATGTCTGGTCACCTCTCCGTTGGTGTCGATAAACGTCGAGCTTCTCCCGTTCGTCCGTTGACGTCTGGTCGAGTCTTCCCATTCATCCGTTGATGTCTGGTCACCTCTCCGTTGGTGTCGATAAACGTCGAGCTTCTCCCGTTCGTCCGTTGACGTCTGGTCGAGTCTTCCCAGTTCATCCGTTGATGTCTGGTCACCTCTCCGTTGGTGTCGATAAACGTCGAGCTTCTCCCGTTCGTCCGTTGACGTCTGGTCGAGTCTTCCCAGTTCATCCGTTGATGTCTGGTCACCTCTCCGTTGGTGTCGATAAACGTCGAGCTTCTCCCGTTCGTCCGTTGACGTCTGGTCGAGTCTTCCCAGTTCATCCGTTGATGTCTGGTCACCTCTCCGTTGGTGTCGATAAACGTCGAGCTTCTCCCGTTCGTCCATTGACGGCTAGTCGAGTCTTCCCATTCATCCGTTGATGCCTGGTCACCTCTCCGTTGGTGTCGATAAACGTCGAGTTTTTCCCATTCGTCCGTTGACGTCTGGTTGTCTACCTTCTTCCATTCATCCGTTGATGTCTGGTCATCTCTCCGTTGGTGTCGATAAACGTCGAGCTTCTCCCGTTCGTCCGTTGACGTCTGGTCGAGTCTTCCCATTCATCTGTTGATGCCTGGTCACCTCTCCGTTGGTGTCGATAAACGTCGAGCTTCTCCCGTTCGTCCGTTGACGTCTGGTCGAGTCTTCCCAGTTCATCCGTTTATGTCTGGTCACCTCTCCGTTGGTGTCGATAAACGTCGAGCTTCTCCCGTTCGTCCGTTGACGTCTGGTCGAGTCTTCCCAGTTCATCCGTTGATGTCTGGTCACCTCTCCGTTGGTGTCGATAAACGTCGAGCTTCTCCCGTTCGTCCGTTGACGTCTGGTCGAGTCTTCCCAGTTCATCCGTTGATGTCTGGTCACCTCTCCGTTGGTGTCGATAAACGTCGAGCTTCTCCCGTTCGTCCGTTGACGTCTGGTCGAGTCTTCCCAGTTCATCCGTTGATGTCTGGTCACCTCTCCGTTGGTGTCGATAAACGTCGAGCTTCTCCCGTTCGTCCGTTGACGTCTGGTCGAGTCTTCCCAGTTCATCCGTTGATGTCTGGTCACCTCTCCGTTGGTGTCGATAAACGTCGAGCTTCCCGTTCGTCCGTTGACGTCTGGTCGAGTCTTCCCAGTTCATCCGTTGATGTCTGGTCACCTCTCCGTTGGTGTCGATAAACGTCGAGTTTCTCCCGTTCGTCCGTTGACGTCTGGTCGAGTCTTCCCAGTTCATCCGTTGATGTCTGGTCACCTCTCCGTTGGTGTCGATAAACGTCGAGCTTCTCCCGTTCGTCCGTTGACGTCTGGTCGAGTCTTCCCAGTTCATCCGTTGATGTCTGGTCACCTCTCCGTTGGTGTCGATAAACGTCGAGCTTCTCCCGTTCGTCCGTTGACGTCTGGTCGAGTCTTCCCAGTTCATCCGTTGATGTCTGGTCACCTCTCCGTTGGTGTCGATAAACGTCGAGCTTCTCCCGTTCGTCCGTTGACGTCTGGTCGAGTCTTCCCAGTTCATCCGTTGATGTCTGGTCACCTCTCCGTTGGTGTCGATAAACGTCGAGCTTCTCCCGTTCGTCCGTTGACGTCTGGTCGAGTCTTCCCAGTTCATCCGTTGATGTCTGGTCACCTCTCCGTTGGTGTCGATAAACGTCGAGCTTCTCCCGTTCGTCCGTTGACGTCTGGTCGAGTCTTCCCAGTTCATCCGTTGATGTCTGGTCACCTCTCTGTTGGTGTCGATAAACGTCGAGCTTCTCCCGTTCGCCCGTTGACGTCTGTTCGAGTCTTCCCAGTTCGTCCGTTGACGTCTGGTTGTACCTTTTTCCATTCATCCGTTGATGTCTGGTCACCTCTCCGTTGGTGTCGGTAAACGTTGAGTTTTTCCCATTCGTCCGTTGACGTCTGGTTGTATCCTTTTCCATTCATCCGTTGATGTCTGGTCACCTCTCCGTTGGTGTCGGTAAACGTTGAGTTTTACCCATTCGTCCGTTGACGTCTGGTTGTATCCTTTTCCATTCATCCGTTGATGTCTGGTCACCTCTCCGTTGGTGTCGATGAACGTCGAGCTTCTCCCGTTCGTCCGTTGACGTCTGGTCGAGTCTTCCCATTCATCCGTTGATGTCTGGTCACCTCTCCGTTGGTGTCGATAAACGTCGAGCTTCTCCCGTTCGTCCGTTGACGTCTGGTCGAGTCTTCCCAGTTCATCCGTTGATGTCTGGTCACCTCTCCGTTGGTGTCGATAAACGTCGAGCTTCTCCCGTTCGTCCGTTGACGTCTGGTCGAGTCTTCCCAGTTCATCCGTTGATGTCTGGTCACCTCTCCGTTGGTGTCGATAAACGTCGAGCTTCTCCCGTTCGTCCGTTGACGTCTGGTCGAGTCTTCCCAGTTCATCCGTTGATGTCTGGTCACCTCTCCGTTGGTGTCGATAAACGTCGAGCTTCTCCCGTTCGTCCGTTGACGTCTGGTCGAGTCTTCCCATTCATCCGTTGATGTCTGGTCACCTCTCCGTTGGTGTCGATAAACGTCGAGCTTCTCCCGTTCGTCCGTTGACGTCTGGTCGAGTCTTCCCAGTTCATCCGTTGATGTCTGGTCACCTCTCCGTTGGTGTCGATAAACGTCGAGCTTCTCCCGTTCGTCCGTTGACGTCTGGTCGAGTCTTCCCAGTTCATCCGTTGATGTCTGGTCACCTCTCCGTTGGTGTCGATAAACGTCGAGCTTCTCCTGTTCGTCCGTTGACGTCTGGTCGAGTCTTCCCAGTTCATCCGTTGATGTCTGGTCACCTCTCCGTTGGTGTCGATAAACGTCGAGCTTCTCCCGTTCGTCCGTTGACGTCTGGTCGAGTCTTCCCAGTTCATCCGTTGATGTCTGGTCACCTCTCCGTTGGTGTCGATAAACGTCGAGCTTCTCCCGTTCGTCCGTTGACGTCTGGTCGAGTCTTCCCAGTTCATCCGTTGATGTCTGGTCACCTCTCCGTTGGTGTCGATAAACGTCGAGCTTCTCCCGTTCGTCCATTGACGGCTAGTCGAGTCTTCCCATTCATCCGTTGATGCCTGGTCACCTCTCCGTTGGTGTCGATAAACGTCGAGCTTCTCCCGTTCGTCCGTTGACGTCTGGTCGAGTCTTCCCAGTTCATCCGTTGATGTCTGGTCACCTCTCCGTTGGTGTCGATAAACGTCGAGCTTCTCCCGTTCGTCCGTTGACGTCTGGTCGAGTCTTCCCAGTTCATCCGTTGATGTCTGGTCACCTCTCCGTTGGTGTCGATAAACGTCGAGCTTCTCCCGTTCGTCCGTTGACGTCTGGTCGAGTCTTCCCAGTTCATCCGTTGATGTCTGGTCACCTCTCTGTTGGTGTCGATAAACGTCGAGCTTCTCCCGTTCGCCCGTTGACGTCTGTTCGAGTCTTCCCAGTTCGTCCGTTGACGTCTGGTTGTACCTTTTTCCATTCATCCGTTGATGTCTGGTCACCTCTCCGTTGGTGTCGGTAAACGTTGAGTTTTTCCCATTCGTCCGTTGACGTCTGGTTGTATCCTTTTCCATTCATCCGTTGATGTCTGGTCACCTCTCCGTTGGTGTCGGTAAACGTTGAGTTTTTCCCATTCGTCCGTTGACGTCTGGTTGTATCCTTTCCATTCATCCGTTGATGTCTGGTCACCTCTCCGTTGGTGTCGGTAAACGTCGAGTTTTTCCCATTCGTCCGTTGACGTCTGGTTGTATCCTTTTCCATTCATCCGTTGATGTCTGGTCACCTCTCCGTTGGTGTCGGTAAACGTCGAGTTTTCCCATTCGTCCGTTGACGTCTGGTTGTCTCCTTTTCCATTCATCCGTTGATGTCTGGTCACCTCTCCGTTGGTGTCGATAAACGTCGAGCTTCTCCCGTTCGTCCGTTGACGTCTGGTCGAGTCTTCCCATTCATCCGTTGATGTCTGGTCACCTCTCCGTTGGTGTCGATAAACGTCGAGCTTCTCCCGTTCGTCCGTTGACGTCTGGTCGAGTCTTCCCAGTTCATCCGTTGATGTCTGGTCACCTCTCCGTTGGTGTCGATAAACGTCGAGCTTCTCCCGTTCGTCCGTTGACGTCTGGTCGAGTCTTCCCAGTTCATCCGTTGATGTCTGGTCACCTCTCCGTTGGTGTCGATAAACGTCGAGCTTCTCCCGTTCGTCCGTTGACGTCTGGTCGAGTCTTCCCAGTTCATCCGTTGATGTCTGGTCACCTCTCCGTTGGTGTCGATAAACGTCGAGCTTCTCCCGTTCGTCCGTTGACGTCTGGTCGAGTCTTCCCAGTTCATCCGTTGATGTCTGGTCACCTCTCCGTTGGTGTCGATAAACGTCGAGCTTCTCCCGTTCGTCCGTTGACGTCTGGTCGAGTCTTCCCAGTTCATCCGTTGATGTCTGGTCACCTCTCCGTTGGTGTCGATAAACGTCGAGCTTTCCCGTTCGTCCGTTGACGTCTGGTCGAGTCTTCCCAGTTCATCCGTTGATGTCTGGTCACCTCTCCGTTGGTGTCGATAAACGTCGAGCTTCTCCCGTTCGTCCGTTGACGTCTGGTCGAGTCTTCCCAGTTCATCCGTTGATGTCTGGTCACCTCTCCGTTGGTGTCGATAAACGTCGAGCTTCTCCCGTTCGTCCGTTGACGTCTGGTCGAGTCTTCCCAGTTCATCCGTTGATGTCTGGTCACCTCTCCGTTGGTGTCGATAAACGTCGAGCTTCTCCCGTTCGTCCGTTGACGTCTGGTCGAGTCTTCCCAGTTCATCCGTTGATGTCTGGTCACCTCTCCGTTGGTGTCGATAAACGTCGAGCTTCTCCCGTTCGTCCGTTGACGTCTGGTCGAGTCTTCCCAGTTCATCCGTTGATGTCTGGTCACCTCTCCGTTGGTGTCGGTAAACGTCGAGTTTTTCCCATTCGTCCGTTGACGTCTGGTTGTATCCTTTTCCATTCATCCGTTGATGTCTGGTCACCTCTCCGTTGGTGTCGGTAAACGTCGAGTTTTTCCCATTCGTCCGTTGACGTCTGGTTGTATCCTTTTCCATTCATCCGTTGATGTCTGGTCACCTCTCCGTTGGTGTCGATAAACGTCGAGCTTCTCCCGTTCGTCCGTTGACGTCTGGTCGAGTCTTCCCATTCATCCGTTGATGTCTGGTCACCTCTCCGTTGGTGTCGATAAACGTCGAGCTTCTCCCGTTCGTCCGTTGACGTCTGGTCGAGTCTTCCCATTCATCCGTTGATGTCTGGTCACCTCTCCGTTGGTGTCGATAAACGTCGAGCTTCTCCCGTTCGTCCGTTGACGTCTGGTCGAGTCTTCCCAGTTCATCCGTTGATGTCTGGTCACCTCTCCGTTGGTGTCGATAAACGTCGAGCTTCTCCCGTTCGTCCGTTGACGTCTGGTCGAGTCTTCCCAGTTCATCCGTTGATGTCTGGTCACCTCTCCGTTGGTGTCGATAAACGTCGAGCTTCTCCCGTTCGTCCGTTGACGTCTGGTCGAGTCTTCCCAGTTCATCCGTTGATGTCTGGTCACCTCTCCGTTGGTGTCGATAAACGTCGAGCTTCTCCCGTTCGTCCGTTGACGTCTGGTCGAGTCTTCCCAGTTCATCCGTTGATGTCTGGTCACCTCTCCGTTGGTGTCGATAAACGTCGAGCTTCTCCCGTTCGTCCGTTGACGTCTGGTCGAGTCTTCCCAGTTCATCCGTTGATGTCTGGTCACCTCTCCGTTGGTGTCGATAAACGTCGAGCTTCTCCCGTTCGTCCGTTGACGTCTGGTCGAGTCTTCCCAGTTCATCCGTTGATGTCTGGTCACCTCTCCGTTGGTGTCGATAAACGTCGAGCTTCTCCCGTTCGTCCGTTGACGTCTGGTCGAGTCTTCCCAGTTCATCCGTTGATGTCTGGTCACCTCTCCGTTGGTGTCGGTAAACGTCGAGTTTTTCCCATTCGTCCGTTGACGTCTGGTTGTATCCTTTTCCATTCATCCGTTGATGTCTGGTCACCTCTCCGTTGGTGTCGGTAAACGTCGAGTTTTTCCCATTCGTCCGTTGACGTCTGGTTGTATCCTTCTTCCATTCATCCGTTGATGTCTGGTCACCTCTCCGTTGGTGTCGATAAACGTCGAGCTTCTCCCGTTCGTCCGTTGACGTCTGGTCGAGTCTTCCCATTCATCCGTTGATGTCTGGTCACCTCTCCGTTGGTGTCGATAAACGTCGAGCTTCTCCCGTTCGTCCGTTGACGTCTGGTCGAGTCTTCCCAGTTCATCCGTTGATGTCTGGTCACCTCTCCGTTGGTGTCGATAAACGTCGAGCTTCTCCCGTTCGTCCGTTGACGTCTGGTCGAGTCTTCCCAGTTCATCCGTTGATGTCTGGTCACCTCTCCGTTGGTGTCGATAAACGTCGAGCTTCTCCCGTTCGTCCGTTGACGTCTGGTCGAGTCTTCCCAGTTCATCCGTTGATGTCTGGTCACCTCTCCGTTGGTGTCGATAAACGTCGAGCTTCTCCCGTTCGTCCGTTGACGTCTGGTCGAGTCTTCCCAGTTCATCCGTTGATGTCTGGTCACCTCTCCGTTGGTGTCGATAAACGTCGAGCTTCTCCCGTTCGTCCGTTGACGTCTGGTCGAGTCTTCCCAGTTCATCCGTTGATGTCTGGTCACCTCTCCGTTGGTGTCGATAAACGTCGAGCTTCTCCCGTTCGTCCGTTGACGTCTGGTCGAGTCTTCCCAGTTCATCCGTTGATGTCTGGTCACCTCTCCGTTGGTGTCGGTAAACGTCGAGTTTTTCCCATTCGTCCGTTGACGTCTGGTTGTATCCTTTTCCATTCATCCGTTGATGTCTGGTCACCTCTCCGTTGGTGTCGGTAAACGTCGAGTTTTTCCCATTCGTCCGTTGACGTCTGGTTGTATCTTTTCCATTCATCCGTTGATGTCTGGTCACCTCTCCGTTGGTGTCGGTAAACGTCGAGTTTTTCCCATTCGTCCGTTGACGTCTGGTTGTATCCTTTTCCATTCATCCGTTGATGTCTGGTCACCTCTCCGTTGGTGTCGGTAAACGTCGAGTTTTTTCCATTCGTCCGTTGACGTCTGGTTGTATCCTTCTTCCATTCATCCGTTGATGTCTGGTCACCTCTCCGTTGGTGTCGATAAACGTCGAGCTTCTCCCGTTCGTCCGTTGACGTCTGGTCGAGTCTTCCCAGTTCATCCGTTGATGTCTGGTCACCTCTCCGTTGGTGTCGATAAACGTCGAGCTTCTCCCGTTCGTCCGTTGACGTCTGGTCGAGTCTTCCCAGTTCATCCGTTGATGTCTGGTCACCTCTCCGTTGGTGTCGATAAACGTCGAGCTTCTCCCGTTCGTCCGTTGACGTCTGGTCGAGTCTTCCCAGTTCATCCGTTGATGTCTGGTCACCTCTCCGTTGGTGTCGATAAACGTCGAGCTTCTCCCGTTCGTCCGTTGACGTCTGGTCGAGTCTTCCCAGTTCATCCGTTGATGTCTGGTCACCTCTCCGTTGGTGTCGGTAAACGTCGAGTTTTTCCCATTCGTCCGTTGACGTCTGGTTGTACCTTTTCCATTCATCCGTTGATGTCTGGTCACCTCTCCGTTGGTGTCGGTAAACGTCGAGTTTTTCCCATTCGTCCGTTGACGTCTGGTTGTATCCTTTTCCATTCATCCGTTGATGTCTGGTCACCTCTCCGTTGGTGTCGGTAAACGTCGAGTTTTTCCCATTCGTCCGTTGACGTCTGGTTGTATCCTTTCCATTCATCCGTTGATGTCTGGTCACCTCTCCGTTGGTGTCGGTAAACGTCGAGTTTTTCCCATTCGTCCGTTGACGTCTGGTTGTATCCTTTCCATTCATCCGTTGATGTCTGGTCACCTCTCCGTTGGTGTCGGTAAACGTCGAGTTTTTCCCATTCGTCCGTTGACGTCTGGTTGTATCCTCTTCCATTCATCCGTTGATGTCTGGTCACCTCTCCGTTGGTGTCGATAAACGTCGAGCTTCTCCCGTTCGTCCGTTGACGTCTGGTCGAGTCTTCCCAGTTCATCCGTTGATGTCTGGTCACCTCTCCGTTGGTGTCGATAAACGTCGAGCTTCTCCCGTTCGTCCGTTGACGTCTGGTCGAGTCTTCCCAGTTCATCCGTTGATGTCTGGTCACCTCTCCGTTGGTGTCGATAAACGTCGAGCTTCTCCCGTTCGTCCGTTGACGTCTGGTCGAGTCTTCCCAGTTCATCCGTTGATGTCTGGTCACCTCTCCGTTGGTGTCGATAAACGTCGAGCTTCTCCCGTTCGTCCGTTGACGTCTGGTCGAGTCTTCCCAGTTCATCCGTTGATGTCTGGTCACCTCTCTGTTGGTGTCGATAAACGTCGAGCTTCTCCCGTTCGTCCGTTGACGTCTGGTCGAGTCTTCCCAGTTCATCCGTTGATGTCTGGTCACCTCTCCGTTGGTGTCGGTAAACGTCGAGTTTTTCCCATTCGTCCGTTGACGTCTGGTTGTATCCTTTTCCATTCATCCGTTGATGTCTGGTCACCTCTCCGTTGGTGTCGGTAAACGTCGAGTTTTTCCCATTCGTCCGTTGACGTCTGGTTGTATCCTTTTCCATTCATCCGTTGATGTCTGGTCACCTCTCCGTTGGTGTCGGTAAACGTCGAGTTTTCCCATTCGTCCGTTGACGTCTGGTTGTATCCTTTCCATTCATCCGTTGATGTCTGGTCACCTCTCCGTTGGTGTCGGTAAACGTCGAGTTTTTCCATTCGTCCGTTGACGTCTGGTTGTATACCTTCTTCCATTCATCCGTTGATGTCTGGTCACCTCTCCGTTGGTGTCGATAAACGTCGAGCTTCTCCCGTTCGTCCGTTGACGTCTGGTCGAGTCTTCCCAGTTCATCCGTTGATGTCTGGTCACCTCTCCGTTGGTGTCGATAAACGTCGAGCTTCTCCCGTTCGTCCGTTGACGTCTGGTCGAGTCTTCCCAGTTCATCCGTTGATGTCTGGTCACCTCTCCGTTGGTGTCGATAAACGTCGAGCTTCTCCCGTTCGTCCGTTGACGTCTGGTCGAGTCTTCCCAGTTCATCCGTTGATGTCTGGTCACCTCTCCGTTGGTGTCGATAAACGTCGAGCTTCTCCCGTTCGTCCGTTGACGTCTGGTCGAGTCTTCCCAGTTCATCCGTTGATGTCTGGTCACCTCTCTGTTGGTGTCGGTAAACGTCGAGTTTTTCCCATTCGTCCGTTGACGTCTGGTTGTACCTTTTTCCATTCATCCGTTGATGTCTGGTCACCTCTCCGTTGGTGTCGGTAAACGTCGAGTTTTCCCATTCGTCCGTTGACGTCTGGTTGTATCCTTTTCCATTCATCCGTTGATGTCTGGTCACCTCTCCGTTGGTGTCGGTAAACGTCGAGTTTTTCCCATTCGTCCGTTGACGTCTGGTTGTATCCTTTTCCATTCATCCGTTGATGTCTGGTCACCTCTCCGTTGGTGTCGGTAAACGTCGAGTTTTTCCCATTCGTCCGTTGACGTCTGGTTGTATCCTTTTCCATTCATCCGTTGATGTCTGGTCACCTCTCCGTTGGTGTCGGTAAACGTCGAGTTTTTTCCATTCGTCCGTTGACGTCTGGTTGTATACCTTCTTCCATTCATCCGTTGATGTCTGGTCACCTCTCCGTTGGTGTCGATAAACGTCGAGCTTCTCCCGTTCGTCCGTTGACGTCTGGTCGAGTCTTCCCAGTTCATCCGTTGATGTCTGGTCACCTCTCCGTTGGTGTCGATAAACGTCGAGCTTCTCCCGTTCGTCCGTTGACGTCTGGTCGAGTCTTCCCAGTTCATCCGTTGATGTCTGGTCACCTCTCCGTTGGTGTCGATAAACGTCGAGCTTCTCCCGTTCGTCCGTTGACGTCTGGTCGAGTCTTCCCAGTTCATCCGTTGATGTCTGGTCACCTCTCCGTTGGTGTCGATAAACGTCGAGCTTCTCCCGTTCGTCCGTTGACGTCTGGTCGAGTCTTCCCAGTTCATCCGTTGATGTCTGGTCACCTCTCTGTTGGTATCGGTAAACGTTGAGTTTTTTCCCATTCGTCCGTTGACGTCTGGTTGTACCTTTTTCCATTCATCCGTTGATGTCTGGTCACCTCTCCGTTGGTGTCGGTAAACGTTGAGTTTTTCCCATTCGTCCGTTGACGTCTGGTTGTATCCTTTTCCATTCATCCGTTGATGTCTGGTCACCTCTCCGTTGGTGTCGGTAAACGTCGAGTTTTTCCCATTCGTCCGTTGACGTCTGGTTGTATCCTTTTCCATTCATCCGTTGATGTCTGGTCACCTCTCCGTTGGTGTCGATAAACGTCGAGCTTCTCCCGTTCGTCCGTTGACGTCTGGTCGAGTCTTCCCATTCATCCGTTGATGTCTGGTCACCTCTCCGTTGGTGTCGATAAACGTCGAGCTTCTTCGTTCGTTCGTTGACGTTTGGTCGAGTCTTCCCAGTTCATCCGTTGATGTCTGGTCACCTCTCCGTTGGTGTCGGTAAACGTCGAGTTTTTCCCATTCGTCCGTTGACGTCTGGTTGTATCCTTCTTCCATTCATCCGTTGATGTCTGGTCACCTCTCCGTTGGTGTCGATAAACGTCGAGCTTCTCCCGTTCGTCCGTTGACGTCTGGTCGAGTCTTCCCAGTTCATCCGTTGATGTCTGGTCACCTCTCTGTTGGTGTCGGTAAACGTCGAGTTTTTCCCATTCGTCCGTTGACGTCTGGTTGTATCCTTTTCCATTCATCCGTTGATGTCTGGTCACCTCTCCGTTGGTGTCGGTAAACGTCGAGTTTTTCCCATTCGTCCGTTGACGTCTGGTTGTATCCTTTTCCATTCATCCGTTGATGTCTGGTCACCTCTCCGTTGGTGTCGGTAAACGTCGAGTTTTTCCCATTCGTCCGTTGACGTCTGGTTGTATCCTTTTCCATTCATCCGTTGATGTCTGGTCACCTCTCCGTTGGTGTCGGTAAACGTCGAGTTTTTCCATTCGTCCGTTGACGTCTGGTTGTATACCTTCTTCCATTCATCCGTTGATGTCTGGTCACCTCTCCGTTGGTGTCGATAAACGTCGAGCTTCTCCCGTTCGTCCGTTGACGTCTGGTCGAGTCTTCCCAGTTCATCCGTTGATGTCTGGTCACCTCTCCGTTGGTGTCGATAAACGTCGAGCTTCTCCCGTTCGTCCGTTGACGTCTGGTCGAGTCTTCCCAGTTCATCCGTTGATGTCTGGTCACCTCTCCGTTGGTGTCGATAAACGTCGAGCTTCTCCCGTTCGTCCGTTGACGTCTGGTCGAGTCTTCCCAGTTCATCCGTTGATGTCTGGTCACCTCTCCGTTGGTGTCGATAAACGTCGAGCTTCTCCCGTTCGTCCGTTGACGTCTGGTCGAGTCTTCCCAGTTCATCCGTTGATGTCTGGTCACCTCTCTGTTGGTGTCGGTAAACGTTGAGTTTTTCCCATTCGTCCGTTGACGTCTGGTTGTACCTTTTTCCATTCATCCGTTGATGTCTGGTCACCTCTCCGTTGGTGTCGGTAAACGTTGAGTTTTTCCCATTCGTCCGTTGACGTCTGGTTGTATCCTTTTCCATTCATCCGTTGATGTCTGGTCACCTCTCCGTTGGTGTCGGTAAACGTCGAGTTTTTCCCATTCGTCCGTTGACGTCTGGTTGTATCCTTTTCCATTCATCCGTTGATGTCTGGTCACCTCTCCGTTGGTGTCGATAAACGTCGAGCTTCTCCCGTTCGTCCGTTGACGTCTGGTCGAGTCTTCCCATTCATCCGTTGATGTCTGGTCACCTCTCCGTTGGTGTCGATAAACGTCGAGCTTCTCCGTTCGTCCGTTGACGTCTGGTCGAGTCTTCCCAGTTCATCCGTTGATGTCTGGTCACCTCTCCGTTGGTGTCGATAAACGTCGAGTTTTATTCGTCCGTTGACGTCTGGTTGTATCTTCTTCCATTCATCCGTTGATGTCTGGTCACCTCTCCGTTGGTGTCGATAAACGTCGAGCTTCTCCCGTTCGTCCGTTGACGTCTGGTCGAGTCTTCCCAGTTCATCCGTTGATGTTGGTCACCTCTCTGTTGGTGTCGGTAAACGTCGAGTTTTTCCCATTCGTCCGTTGACGTCTGGTTGTATCCTTTTCCATTCATCCGTTGATGTCTGGTCACCTCTCCGTTGGTGTCGGTAAACGTCGAGTTTTTCCCATTCGTCCGTTGACGTCTGGTTGTATCCTTTTCCATTCATCCGTTGATGTCTGGTCACCTCTCCGTTGGTGTCGGTAAACGTCGAGTTTTTCCCATTCGTCCGTTGACGTCTGGTTGTATCCTTTTCCATTCATCCGTTGATGTCTGGTCACCTCTCCGTTGGTGTCGGTAAACGTCGAGTTTTTCCATTCGTCCGTTGACGTCTGGTTGTATCCTTCTTCCATTCATCCGTTGATGTCTGGTCACCTCTCCGTTGGTGTCGATAAACGTCGAGCTTCTCCCGTTCGTCCGTTGACGTCTGGTCGAGTCTTCCCAGTTCATCCGTTGATGTCTGGTCACCTCTCCGTTGGTGTCGATAAACGTCGAGCTTCTCCCGTTCGTCCGTTGACGTCTGGTCGAGTCTTCCCAGTTCATCCGTTGATGTCTGGTCACCTCTCCGTTGGTGTCGATAAACGTCGAGCTTCTCCCGTTCGTCCGTTGACGTCTGGTCGAGTCTTCCCAGTTCATCCGTTGATGTCTGGTCACCTCTCCGTTGGTGTCGATAAACGTCGAGCTTCTCCCGTTCGTCCGTTGACGTCTGGTCGAGTCTTCCCAGTTCATCCGTTGATGTCTGGTCACCTCTCTGTTGGTGTCGGTAAACGTCGAGTTTTTCCCATTCGTCCGTTGACGTCTGGTTGTACCTTTTCCATTCATCCGTTGATGTCTGGTCACCTCTCCGTTGGTGTCGGTAAACGTCGAGTTTTTCCCATTCGTCCGTTGACGTCTGGTTGTATCCTTTCCATTCATCCGTTGATGTCTGGTCACCTCTCCGTTGGTGTCGGTAAACGTGAGTTTTTCCCATTCGTCCGTTGACGTCTGGTTGTATCCTTTTCCATTCATCCGTTGATGTCTGGTCACCTCTCCGTTGGTGTCGGTAAACGTCGAGTTTTTCCCATTCGTCCGTTGACGTCTGGTTGTATCCTTTTCCATTCATCCGTTGATGTCTGGTCACCTCTCCGTTGGTGTCGGTAAACGTCGAGTTTTTTCCATTCGTCCGTTGACGTCTGGTTGTATACCTTCTTCCATTCATCCGTTGATGTCTGGTCACCTCTCCGTTGGTGTCGATAAACGTCGAGCTTCTCCCGTTCGTCCGTTGACGTCTGGTCGAGTCTTCCCAGTTCATCCGTTGATGTCTGGTCACCTCTCCGTTGGTGTCGATAAACGTCGAGCTTCTCCCGTTCGTCCGTTGACGTCTGGTCGAGTCTTCCCAGTTCATCCGTTGATGTCTGGTCACCTCTCCGTTGGTGTCGATAAACGTCGAGCTTCTCCCGTTCGTCCGTTGACGTCTGGTCGAGTCTTCCCAGTTCATCCGTTGATGTCTGGTCACCTCTCCGTTGGTGTCGATAAACGTCGAGCTTCTCCCGTTCGTCCGTTGACGTCTGGTCGAGTCTTCCCAGTTCATCCGTTGATGTCTGGTCACCTCTCTGTTGGTGTCGGTAAACGTCGAGTTTTTCCCATTCGTCCGTTGACGTCTGGTTGTACCTTTTCCATTCATCCGTTGATGTCTGGTCACCTCTCCGTTGGTGTCGGTAAACGTTGAGTTTTTCCCATTCGTCCGTTGACGTCTGGTTGTATCCTTTTCCATTCATCCGTTGATGTCTGGTCACCTCTCCGTTGGTGTCGGTAAACGTCGAGTTTTTCCCATTCGTCCGTTGACGTCTGGTTGTATCCTTTTCCATTCATCCGTTGATGTCTGGTCACCTCTCCGTTGGTGTCGATAAACGTCGAGCTTCTCCCGTTCGTCCGTTGACGTCTGGTCGAGTCTTCCCATTCATCCGTTGATGTCTGGTCACCTCTCCGTTGGTGTCGATAAACGTCGAGCTTCTTCGTTCGTTCGTTGACGTTTGGTCGAGTCTTCCCAGTTCATCCGTTGATGTCTGGTCACCTCTCCGTTGGTGTCGGTAAACGTCGAGTTTTTACCATTCGTCCGTTGACGTCTGGTTGTATACCTTCTTCCATTCATCCGTTGATGTCTGGTCACCTCTCCGTTGGTGTCGATAAACGTCGAGCTTCTCCCGTTCGTCCGTTGACGTCTGGTCGAGTCTTCCCAGTTCATCCGTTGATGTCTGGTCACCTCTCCGTTGGTGTCGGTAAACGTCGAGTTTTTCCCATTCGTCCGTTGACGTCTGGTTGTATCCTTTTCCATTCATCCGTTGATGTCTGGTCACCTCTCCGTTGGTGTCGGTAAACGTCGAGTTTTTCCCATTCGTCCGTTGACGTCTGGTTGTATCCTTTTCCATTCATCCGTTGATGTCTGGTCACCTCTCCGTTGGTGTCGGTAAACGTCGAGTTTTTCCCATTCGTCCGTTGACGTCTGGTTGTATCCTTTTCCATTCATCCGTTGATGTCTGGTCACCTCTCCGTTGGTGTCGGTAAACGTCGAGTTTTTTCCATTCGTCCGTTGACGTCTGGTTGTATACCTTCTTCCATTCATCCGTTGATGTCTGGTCATCTCTCCGTTGGTGTCGATAAACGTCGAGCTTCTCCCGTTCGTTCGTTGACGTCTGGTCGAGTCTTCCCAGTTCATCCGTTGATGTCTGGTCACCTCTCCCTTGGTGTCGATAAACGTCGAGCTTCTCCCGTTCGTCCGTTGACGTCTGGTCGAGTCTTCCCAGTTCATCCGTTGATGTCTGGTCACCTCTCCGTTGGTGTCGATAAACGTCGAGCTTCTCCCGTTCGTCCGTTGACGTCTGGTCGAGTCTTCCCAGTTCATCCGTTGATGTCTGGTCACCTCTCCGTTGGTGTCGATAAACGTCGAGCTTCTCCCGTTCGTCCGTTGACGTCTGGTCGAGTCTTCCCAGTTCATCCGTTGATGTCTGGTCACCTCTCTGTTGGTGTCGGTAAACGTCGAGTTTTTCCCATTCGTCCGTTGACGTCTGGTTGTACCTTTTTCCATTCATCCGTTGATGTCTGGTCACCTCTCCGTTGGTGTCGGTAAACGTTGAGTTTTTCCCATTCGTCCGTTGACGTCTGGTTGTATCCTTTTCCATTCATCCGTTGATGTCTGGTCACCTCTCCGTTGGTGTCGGTAAACGTTGAGTTTTTCCCATTCGTCCGTTGACGTCTGGTTGTATCCTTTTCCATTCATCCGTTGATGTCTGGTCACCTCTCCGTTGGTGTCGGTAAACGTCGAGTTTTTCCCATTCGTCCGTTGACGTCTGGTTGTATCCTTTTCCATTCATCCGTTGATGTCTGGTCACCTCTCCGTTGGTGTCGATAAACGTCGAGCTTCTCCCGTTCGTCCGTTGACGTCTGGTCGAGTCTTCCCAGTTCATCCGTTGATGTCTGGTCACCTCTCCGTTGGTGTCGATAAACGTCGAGCTTCTCCCGTTCGTCCGTTGACGTCTGGTCGAGTCTTCCCAGTTCATCCGTTGATGTCTGGTCACCTCTCCGTTGGTGTCGATAAACGTCGAGCTTCTCCCGTTCGTCCGTTGACGTCTGGTCGAGTCTTCCCAGTTCATCCGTTGATGTCTGGTCACCTCTCCGTTGGTGTCGATAAACGTCGAGCTTCTCCCGTTCGTCCGTTGACGTCTGGTCGAGTCTTCCCAGTTCATCCGTTGATGTCTGGTCACCTCTCTGTTGGTGTCGGTAAACGTGAGTTTTTCCCATTCGTCCGTTGACGTCTGGTTGTACCTTTTTCCATTCATCCGTTGATGTCTGGTCACCTCTCCGTTGGTGTCGGTAAACGTTGAGTTTTTCCCATTCGTCCGTTGACGTCTGGTTGTATCCTTTTCCATTCATCCGTTGATGTCTGGTCACCTCTCCGTTGGTGTCGGTAAACGTCGAGTTTTTCCCATTCGTCCGTTGACGTCTGGTTGTATCCTTTTCCATTCATCCGTTGATGTCTGGTCACCTCTCCGTTGGTGTCGATAAACGTCGAGCTTCTCCCGTTCGTCCGTTGACGTCTGGTCGAGTCTTCCCATTCATCCGTTGATGTCTGGTCACCTCTCCGTTGGTGTCGATAAACGTCGAGCTTCTTCGTTCGTCCGTTGACGTCTGGTCGAGTCTTCCCAGTTCATCCGTTGATGTCTGGTCACCTCTCCGTTGGTGTCGATAAACGTCGAGCTTCTCCCGTTCGTCCGTTGACGTCTGGTCGAGTCTTCCCAGTTCATCCGTTGATGTCTGGTCACCTCTCCGTTGGTGTCGATAAACGTCGAGCTTCTCCCGTTCGTCCGTTGACGTCTGGTCGAGTCTTCCCAGTTCATCCGTTGATGTCTGGTCACCTCTCCGTTGGTGTCGATAAACGTCGAGCTTCTCCCGTTCGTCCGTTGACGTCTGGTTGAGTCTTCCCAGTTCATCCGTTGATGTCTGGTCACCTCTCCGTTGGTGTCGATAAACGTCGAGCTTCTCCCGTTCGTCCGTTGACGTCTGGTCGAGTCTTCCAGTTCATCCGTTGATGTCTGGTCACCTCTCCGTTGGTGTCGGTAAACGTCGAGTTTTTCCCATTCGTCCGTTGACGTCTGGTTGTACCTTTTCCATTCATCCGTTGATGTCTGGTCACCTCTCCGTTGGTGTCGATAAACGTCGAGCTTCTCCCGTTCGTCCGTTGACGTCTGGTCGAGTCTTCCCATTCATCCGTTGATGTCTGGTCACCTCTCCGTTGGTGTCGATAAACGTCGAGCTTCTCCCGTTCGTCCGTTGACGTCTGGTCGAGTCTTCCCAGTTCATCCGTTGATGTCTGGTCACCTCTCCGTTGGTGTCGATAAACGTCGAGCTTCTCCCGTTCGTCCGTTGACGTCTGGTCGAGTCTTCCCAGTTCATCCGTTGATGTCTGGTCACCTCTCCGTTGGTGTCGATAAACGTCGAGCTTCTCCCGTTCGTCCGTTGACGTCTGGTCGAGTCTTCCAGTTCATCCGTTGATGTCTGGTCACCTCTCCGTTGTGTCGGTAAACGTCGAGTTTTTCCCATTCGTCCGTTGACGTCTGGTTGTATACCTTCTTCCATTCATCCGTTGATGTCTGGTCACCTCTCCGTTGGTGTCGATAAACGTCGAGCTTCTCCCGTTCGTCCGTTGACGTCTGGTCGAGTCTTCCCAGTTCATCCGTTGATGTCTGGTCACCTCTCCGTTGGTGTCGATAAACGTCGAGCTTCTCCCGTTCGTCCGTTGACGTCTGGTCGAGTCTTCCCAGTTCATCCGTTGATGTCTGGTCACCTCTCCGTTGGTGTCGATAAACGTCGAGCTTCTCCCGTTCGTCCGTTGACGTCTGGTCGAGTCTTCCCAGTTCATCCGTTGATGTCTGGTCACCTCTCCGTTGGTGTCGATAAACGTCGAGCTTCTCCCGTTCGTCCGTTGACGTCTGGTCGAGTCTTCCCAGTTCATCCGTTGATGTCTGGTCACCTCTCCGTTGGTGTCGGTAAACGTTGAGTTTTTCCCATTCGTCCGTTGACGTCTGGTTGTACCTTTTCCATTCATCCGTTGATGTCTGGTCACCTCTCCGTTGGTGTCGGTAAACGTCGAGTTTTTCCCATTCGTCCGTTGACGTCTGGTTGTATCCTTTCCCATTCATCCGTTGATGTCTGGTCACCTCTCCGTTGGTGTCGATAAACGTCGAGCTTCTTCGTTCGTTCGTTGACGTTTGGTCGAGTCTTCCCAGTTCATCCGTTGATGTCTGGTCACCTCTCCGTTGGTGTCGATAAACGTCGAGCTTCTCCCGTTCGTCCGTTGACGTCTGGTCGAGTCTTCCCAGTTCATCCGTTGATGTCTGGTCACCTCTCCGTTGGTGTCGATAAACGTCGAGCTTCTCCCGTTCGTCCGTTGACGTCTGGTCGAGTCTTCCCAGTTCATCCGTTGATGTCTGGTCACCTCTCCGTTGGTGTCGATAAACGTCGAGCTTCTCCCGTTCGTCCGTTGACGTCTGGTTGAGTCTTTCCAGTTCATCCGTTGATGTCTGGTCACCTCTGCGTTGGTGTCGATAAACGTCGAGCTTCTCCCGTTCGTCCGTTGACGTCTGGTCGAGTCTTCCAGTTCATCCGTTGATGTCTGGTCACCTCTCCGTTGGTGTCGGTAAACGTTGAGTTTTTTCCCATTCGTCCGTTGACGTCTGGTTGTACGTTTTTCCATTCATCCGTTGATGTCTGGTCACCTCTCCGTTGGTGTCGATAAACGTCGAGCTTCTCCCGTTCGTCCGTTGACGTCTGGTCGAGTCTTCCCATTCATCCGTTGATGTCTGGTCACCTCTCCGTTGGTGTCGATAAACGTCGAGCTTCTCCCGTTCGTCCGTTGACGTCTGGTCGAGTCTTCCCAGTTCATCCGTTGATGTCTGGTCACCTCTCCGTTGGTGTCGATAAACGTCGAGCTTCTCCCGTTCGTCCGTTGACGTCTGGTCGAGTCTTCCCAGTTCATCCGTTGATGTCTGGTCACCTCTCCGTTGGTGTCGATAAACGTCGAGCTTCTCCCGTTCGTCCGTTGACGTCTGGTCGAGTCTTCCTAGTTCATCCGTTGATGTCTGGTCACCCTCCGTTGGTGTCGGTAAACGTCGAGTTTTTCCCATTCGTCCGTTGACGTCTGGTTGTACCTTTTCCATTCATCCGTTGATGTCTGGTCACCTCTCCGTTGGTGTCGATAAACGTCGAGCTTCTCCCGTTCGTCCGTTGACGTCTGGTCGAGTCTTCCCAGTTCATCCGTTGATGTCTGGTCACCTCTCCGTTGGTGTCGATAAACGTCGAGCTTCTCCCGTTCGTCCGTTGACGTCTGGTCGAGTCTTCCCAGTTCATCCGTTGATGTCTGGTCACCTCTCGTTGGTGTCGATAAACGTCGAGCTTCTCCCGTTCGTCCGTTGACGTCTGGTCGAGTCTTCCCAGTTCATCCGTTGATGTCTGGTCACCTCTCCGTTGGTGTCGGTAAACGTCGAGTTTTTCCCATTCGTCCGTTGACGTCTGGTTTATACTTTTCCATTCATCCGTTGATGTCTGGTCACCTCTCCGTTGGTGTCGGTAAACGTCGAGTTTTTCCCATTCGTCCGTTGACGTCTGGTTGTATCCTTTTCCATTCATCCGTTGATGTCTGGTCACCTCTCCATTGGTGTCGGTAAACGTCGAGTTTTTCCCATTCGTCCGTTGACGTCTGGTTGTATACCTTCTTCCATTCATCCGTTGATGTCTGGTCACCTCTCCGTTGGTGTCGATAAACGTCGAGCTTCTCCCGTTCGTCCGTTGACGTCTGGTCGAGTCTTCCCAGTTCATCCGTTGATGTCTGGTCACCTCTCCGTTGGTGTCGATAAACGTCGAGCTTCTCCCGTTCGTCCGTTGACGTCTGGTCAAGTCTTCCCAATTCATCCGTTGATGTCGTGTCACCTCTCCGTTGGTGTCGATAAACGTCGACCTTCTCCCGTTCGTCCGTTTATGTCTGCTCGAGTCTTCCCAGTTCATCCGTTGATGTCTGGTCACCTCTCCGTTGGTGTCGACAAACGTCGAGCTTCTCCCGTTCGTCCGTTGACGTCTGGTCGAGTCTTCCCAGTTCATCCGTTGATGTCTGGTCACCTCTCTGTTGGTATCGGTAAACGTTGAGTTTTTTCCCATTCGTCCGTTGACGTCTGGTTGTACCTTTTTCCATTCATCCGTTGATGTCTGGTCACCTCTCCGTTGGTGTCGGTAAACGTTGTGTTTTTCCCATTCGTCCATTGATGTCTGGTTGTATCCTTTTCCATTCATCCGTTGATGTCTGGTCACCTCTCCGTTGGTGTCGGTAAACGTTGAGTTTTTCCCATTCGTCCGTTGACGTCTGGTTGTATCCTTTTCCATTCATCCGTTGATGTCTGGTCACCTCTCCGTTGGTGTCGATGAACGTCGAGCTTCTCCCGTTCGTTCGTTGACGTCTGGTCGAGTCTTCCCATTCATCCGTTGATGCCTGGTCACCTCTCCGTTGGTGTCGATAAACGTCGAGCTTCTCCCGTTCGTCCGTTGACGTCTGGTCGAGTCTTCCCAGTTCATCCGTTGATGTCTGGTCACCTCTCCGTTGGTGTCGATAAACGTCGAGCTTCTCCCGTTCGTCCGTTGACGTCTGGTCGAGTCTTCCCAGTTCATCCGTTGATGTCTGGTCACCTCTCCGTTGGTGTCGATAAACGTCGAGCTTCTCCCGTTCGTCCGTTGACGTCTGGTCGAGTCTTCCCAGTTCATCCGTTGATGTTTGGTCACCTCTCCGTTGGTGTCGGTAAACGTCGAGTTTTTCCCATTCGTCCGTTGACGTCTGGTTGTAACCTTTTCCATTCATCCGTTGATGTCTGGTCACCTCTCTGTTGGTGTCGGTAAACGTCGAGTTCTTCCCATTCGTCCGTTGACGTCTGGTTGTATCCTTTTCCATTCATCCGTTGATGTCTGGTCACCTCTCCGTTGGTGTCGGTAAACGTCAAGTTTTTCTCATTCGTCCGTTGACGTCTGGTTGTATCCTTTTCCATTCATCCGTTGATGTCTGGTCACCTCTCCGTTGGTGTCGGTAAACGTCAAGTTTTCCCATTCGTCTGTTGACATCTGGTTGTATACCTTCTTCCATTCATCTGTTGATGTCTAGTCACCTCTCCGTTGGTGTCGATAAACGTCGAGCTTCTCCCGTTCGTCCGTTGACGTCTGGTCGAGTCTTCCCAGTTCATCCGTTGATGTCTGGTCACCTCTCCGTTGGTGTCGGTAAACTTCGAGTTTTTCCCATTCGTCCGTTGACGTCTGGTTGTATCCTTTTCCATTCATCCGTTGATGTCTGGTCACCTCTCCGTTGGTGTCGGTAAACGTCAAGTTTTTCCCATTCGTCCGTTGACGTCTGGTTGTATCCTTTCCATTCATCCGTTGATGTCTGGTCACCTCTCCGTTGGTGTCGGTAAACGTCGAGTTTTTCCCATTCGTCCGTTGACGTCTGGTTGTATACCTTCTTCCATTCATCCGTTGATGTCTGGTCACCTCTCCGTTGGTGTCGGTAAACGTCAAGTTTTTCCCATTCGTCCGTTGACGTCTGGTTGTATCCTTTTCCATTCATCCGTTGATGTCTGGTCACCTCTCCGTTGGTGTCGGTAAACGTCAAGTTTTCCCATTCGTCCGTTGACGTCTGGTTGTATCCTTTCCATTCATCCGTTGATGTCTGGTCACCTCTCCATTGGTGCCGGTAAACGTCGAGTTCTTCCCATTCGTCCGTTGACGTCTGGTTGTATCCTTTTCCATTCATCCGTTGATGTCTGGTCACCTCTCCGTTGGTGTCGGTAAACGTCAAGTTTTTCCCATTCGTCCGTTGACGTCTGGTTGTATTCTTTTCCATTCATCCGTTGATGTCTGGTCACCTCTCCGTTGGTGTCGGTAAACGTCAAGTTTTTCCCATTCGTCCGTTGACGTCTGGTTGTATACCTTCTTCCATTCATCCGTTGATGTCTGGTCACCTCTCCGTTGGTGTCGGTAAACGTCGAGTTTTTCCCATTCGTCCGTTGACGTCTGGTTGTATCCTTTTCCATTCATCCGTTGATGTCTGGTCACCTCTCCGTTGGTGTCGGTAAACGTCAAGTTTTTCCCATTCGTCCGTTGACGTCTGGTTGTATCCTTTCCATTCATCCGTTGATATCTGGTCACCTCTCCATTGGTGTCGGTAAACGTCGAGTTTTTCCCATTCGTCCGTTGACGTTTGGTTGTATACCTTCTTCCATTCATCCGTTGATGTCTGGTCACCTCTCCGTTGGTGTCGATAAACGTCGAGCTTCTCCCGTTCGTCCGTTGACGTCTGGTCGAGTCTTCCCAGTTCATCCGTTGATGTCTGGTCACCTCTCCGTTGGTGTCGGTAAACGTCGAGTTTTTCCCATTCGTCCGTTGACGTCTGGTTGTATCCTTTTCCATTCATCCGTTGATGTCTGGTCACCTCTACGTTGGTGTCGGTAAACGTCGAGTTTTTCCCATTCGTCCATTGACGTCTGGTTGTATCCTTTTCCATTCATCCGTTGATGTCTGGTCACCTCTCCGTTGGTGTCGGTAAACGTCAAGTTTTTCCCATTCGTCCGTTGACGTCTGGTTGTATCCTTTTCCATTCATCCGTTGATGTCTGGTCACCTCTCCGTTGGTGTCGGTAAACGTCAAGTTTTCCCATTCGTCTGTTGACATCTAGTTGTATACCTTCTTCCATTCATCTGTTGATGTCTAGTCACCTCTCCGTTGGTGTCAATAAACGTCGAGCTTCTCCCGTTCGTCCGTTGACGTCTGGTCGAGTCTTCCCAGTTCATCCGTTGATGTCTGGTCACCTCTCCGTTGGTGTCGGTAAACTTCGAGTTTTTCCCATTCGTCCGTTGACGTCTGGTTGTATCCTTTTCCATTCATCCGTTGATGTCTGGTCACTTCTCCGTTGGTGTCGGTAAACGTCAAGTTTTTCCCATTCGTCCGTTGACCTCTGGTTGTATCCTTTCCATTCATCCGTTGATGTCTGGTCACCTCTCCATTGGTGTCGGTAAACGTCGAGTTTTTCCCATTCGTCCGTTGACGTCTGGTTGTATACCTTCTTCCATTCATCCGTTGATGTCTGGTCACCTCTCCGGTGGTGTCGGTAAACGTCAAGTTTTTCCCATTCGTCCGTTGACGTCTGGTTGTATCCTTTTCCATTCATCCGTTGATGTCTGGTCACATCTCCGTTGGTGTCGGTAAACATCAAGTTTTCCCATTCGTCCGTTGACGTCTGGTTGTATCCTTTCCATTCATCCGTTGATGTCTGGTCACCTCTCCATTGGTGCCGGTAAACGTCGAGTTCTTCCCATTCATCCGTTGACGTCTGGTTGTATCCTTTTCCATTCATCCGTTGATGTCTGGTCACCTCTCCGGTGGTGTCGGTAAACGTCAAGTTTTTCCCATTCGTCCGTTGACGTCTGGTTGTATTCTTTTCCATTCATCCGTTGATGTCTGGTCACCTCTCCGTTGGTGTCGGTAAACGTCAAGTTTTTCCCATTCGTCCGTTGACGTCTGGTTGTATACCTTCTTCCATTCATCCGTTGATGTCTGGTCACCTCTCCGTTGGTGTCGGTAATCGTCGAGTTTTTCCCATTCGTCCATTGACGTCTGGTTGTATCCTTTTCCATTCATCCGTTGATGTCTGGTCACCTCTCCGTTGGTGTCGGTAAACGTCAAGTTTTTCCCATTCGTCCGTTGACGTCTGGTTGTATCCTTTCCATTCATCCGTTGATAACTGGTCACCTCTCCATTGGTGCCGGTAAACGTCGAGTTTTTCCCATTCGTCCGTTGACGTTTGGTTGTATACCTTCTTCCATTCATCCGTTGATGTCTGGTCACCTCTCCGTTGGTGTCGATAAACGTCGAGCTTCTCCCGTTCGTCCGTTGACGTCTGGTCGAGTCTTCCCAGTTCATCCGTTGATGTCTGGTCACCTCTCCGTTGGTGTCGGTAAACGTCGAGTTTTTCCCATTCGTCCGTTGACGTCTGGTTGTATCCTTTTCCATTCATCCGTTGATGTCTGGTCACCTCTACGTTGGTGTCGGTAAACGTCGAGTTTTTCCCATTCGTCCATTGACGTCTGGTTGTATCCTTTTCCATTCATCCGTTGATGTCTGGTCACCTCTCCGTTGGTGTCGGTAAACGTCAAGTTTTTCCCATTCGTCCGTTGACGTCTGGTTGTATCCTTTCCATTCATCCGTTGATGTCTGGTCACCTCTCCATTGGTGTCGGTAAACGTCGTGTTTTTCCCATTCGTCCGTTGACGTTTGGTTGTATACCTTCTTCCATTCATCCGTTGATGTCTAGTCACCTCTCCGTTGGTGTCGATAAACGTCGAGCTTCTCCCGTTCGTCCGTTGACGTCTGGTCGAGTCTTCCCAGTTCATCCGTTGATGTCTGGTCACCTCTCCGTTGGTGTCGATAAACGTTGAGCTTCTCCCGTTCGTCCGTTGACGTCTGGTCGAGTCTTCCCAGTTCATCCGTTGATGTCTGGTCACCTCTCCGTTGGTGTCGATAAACGTCGAGCTTCTCTCGTTCGTCCGTTGACGTCTGGTCGAGTCTTCCCAGTTCATCCGTTGATGTCTGGTCACCTTTCCCTTGGTGTCAGTAAACGTCGAGTTTTTCCCATTCGGCCGTTGACGTCTGGTTGTATACTTTTTCATTCATCCGTTGATGTCTGGTCACCTCTCCGTTGGTGTCGGTAAACGTCGAGTTTTTCCCATTCGTCCGTTGACGTCTGGTTGTATCCTTTTCCATTCATCCGTTGATGTCTGGTCACCTCTCCGTTGGTGTCGATAAACGTCGAGCTTCTCTCGTTCGTCCGTTGACGTCTGGTCGAGTCTTCCCAGTTCATCCGTTGATGTCTGGTCACCTTTCCCTTGGTGTCGGTAAACGTCGAGTTTTTCCCATTCGGCCGTTGACGTCTGGTTGTATACTTTTCCATTCATCCGTTGATGTCTGGTCACCTCTCCATTGGTGTCGGTAAACGTCGAGTTTTTCCCATTCGTCCGTTGACGTCTGGTTGTATACCTTCTTCCATTCATCCGTTGATGTCTGGTCACCTCTCCATTGGTGTTGATAAACGTCGAGCTTCTCCCATTCGTCCGTTGACGTCTGGTCGAGTCTTCCCAGTTCATCCGTTGATATCTGGTCACCACTCCGTTGGTGTCGATAAACGTCGAGCTTCTCCCGTGCGTCCGTTGACGTCTGGTCGAGTCTTCCCATTCATCCGTTGATGTCTGGTCACCTCTCCATTGGTGTCGATAAACGTCGAGCTTCTCCCGTTCGTCCGTTGACGTCTGGTCGAGTCTTCCCATTTCATCCGTTGATGTCTGGTCACCTCTCCGTTGGTGTCGATAAACGTCGAGCTTCTCCCGTTCGTCCGTTGATGTCTGGTCGAGTCTTCTCAGTTCATCCGTTGATGTTTGGTCACCTCTCCGTTGGTGTCGGTAAACGTCGAGTTTTTCCCATTCGTCCGTTGACGTCTGGTTGTATCCTTTTCCATTCATCCGTTGATGTCTGGTCACCTCTCTGTTGGTGTCGGTAAACGTCGAGTTCTTCCCATTCGTCCTTTGACGTCTGGTTGTATCCTTTTCCATTCATCTGTTGATGTCTGGTCACCTCTCCGTTGGTGTCGGTAAACGTCAAGTTTTTCCCATTCGTCCGTTGACGTCTGGTTGTATCCTTTCCATTCATCCGTTGATAACTGGTCACCTCTCCATTGGTGCCGGTAAACGTCGAGTTTTTCCCATTCGTCCGTTGACGTTTGGTTGTATACCTTCTTCCATTCATCCGTTGATGTCTGGTCACCTCTCCGTTGGTGTCGATAAACGTCGAGCTTCTCCCGTTCGTCCGTTGACGTCTGGTCGAGTCTTCCCAGTTCATCCGTTGATGTCTGGTCACCTCTCCGTTGGTGTCGGTAAACGTCGAGTTTTTCCCATTCGTCCGTTGACGTCTGGTTGTATCCTTTTCCATTCATCCGTTGATGTCTGGTCACCTCTACGTTGGTGTCGGTAAACGTCGAGTTTTTCCCATTCGTCCATTGACGTCTGGTTGTATCCTTTTCCATTCATCCGTTGATGTCTGGTCACCTCTCCGTTGGTGTCGGTAAACGTCAAGTTTTTCCCATTCGTCCGTTGACGTCTGGTTGTATCCTTTCCATTCATCCGTTGATGTCTGGTCACCTCTCCATTGGTGTCGGTAAACGTCGTGTTTTTCCCATTCGTCCGTTGACGTTTGGTTGTATACCTTCTTCCATTCATCCGTTGATGTCTAGTCACCTCTCCGTTGGTGTCGATAAACGTCGAGCTTCTCCCGTTCGTCCGTTGACGTCTGGTCGAGTCTTCCCAGTTCATCCGTTGATGTCTGGTCACCTCTCCGTTGGTGTCGATAAACGTTGAGCTTCTCCCGTTCGTCCGTTGACGTCTGGTCGAGTCTTCCCAGTTCATCCGTTGATGTCTGGTCACCTCTCCGTTGGTGTCGATAAACGTCGAGCTTCTCTCGTTCGTCCGTTGACGTCTGGTCGAGTCTTCCCAGTTCATCTGTTGATGTCTGGTCACCTCTCCCTTGGTGTCGGTAAACGTCGAGTTTTTCCCATTCGGCCGTTGACGTCTGGTTGTATACTTTTCCATTCATCCGTTGATGTCTGGTCACCTCTCCGTTGGTGTCGGTAAACGTCGAGTTTTTCCCATTCGTCCGTTGACGTCTGGTTGTATCCTTTTCCATTCATCCGTTGATGTCTGGTCACCTCTCCATTGGTGTCGGTAAACGTCGAGTTTTTCCCATTCGTCCGTTGACGTCTGGTTGTATACCTTCTTCCATTAATCCGTTGATGTCTGGTCACCTCTCCATTGGTGTTGATAAACGTCGAGCTTCTCCCATTCGTCCGTTGACGTCTGGTCGAGTCTTCCCAGTTCATCCGTTGATGTCTGGTCACCACTCCGTTGGTGTCGATAAACGTCGAGCTTCTCCCGTGCGTCCGTTGACGTCTGGTCGAGTCTTCCCATTCATCCGTTGATGTCTGGTCACCTCTCCATTGGTGTCGATAAACGTCGAGCTTCTCCCGTTCGTCCGTTGACGTCTGGTCGAGTCTTCCCATTTCATCCATTGATGTCTGGTCACCTCTCCGTTGGTGTCGATAAACGTCGAGCTTCTCCCGTTCGTCCGTTGATGTCTGGTCGAGTCTTCTCAGTTCATCCGTTGATGTTTGGTCACCTATCCGTTGGTGTCGGTAAACGTTGAGTTTTTCCCATTCGTCCGTTGACGTCTGGTTGTATCCTTTTCCATTCATCCGTTGATGTCTGGTCACCTCTCTGTTGGTGTCGGTAAACGTCGAGTTCTTCCCATTCGTCCGTTGACGTCTGGTTGTATCCTTTTCCATTCATCTGTTGATGTCTGGTCACCTCTCCGTTGGTGTCGGTAAACGTCAAGTTTTTCCCATTCGTCCGTTGACGTCTGGTTGTATCCTTTTCCATTCATCCGTTGATGTCTGGTCACCTCTCTGTTGGTGTCGGTAAACGTCAAGTTTTTCCCATTCGTCCATTGACGTCTGGTTGTATACCTTCTTCCATTCATCTGTTGATGTCTGGTCACCTCTCCGTTGGTGTCGATAAACGTCGAACTTCTCCCGTTCGTCCGTTGACGTCTGGTCGAGTCTTCCCAGTTCATCCGTTGATGTCTGGTCCCAGTTTAACAAAAGAGTCAAGAGACAGGTGTATCAAATTGGCGATTTGGTAATAAAGCGCATCATTCTACCACAAGGTGATTCCAGAGGCAAATGGACTCCCACATACGAAGGGCCATTTGTGGTTAAGAAGGTATTCTCTGGAGGAGCCATGATACTTGCTACAATGGATGGCAAAGATTTCCCGCATCCTGTGAACACGGACATAGTTAAAAAATACTACGCATAAAAGAGACCCGCTAGGTCGACGTATCTAGGAAAAAGTAAGGGCATCCCGGCGAACCAAAAGGGTTCGGGCAAAAATTAGGGATAAACATATAAAAATGTATACCCAGCAAGTCGAAAACCTGAAAAGGCGGCTTGGGCAAAAAAGGGTATCCTGGTGGACTGAAAACCTGAAAAGGCGGTCCAGCAAAAATTAGGGATTAAAAGCGTATGACTATGTCCCGTTCTCAGACAGCTTCATCCAAGTTCAAGGGACTGAACAAGCCAATCACTTCTATCCGACAGTAGGGGATGAGATACTTGAAGACATAATGACAGTGGCAGAATTAAAATCAATAGGACTTTTTCTTCATAGCTTTCCTTTGTTGTCTCGACGATTTCCTCTTACTAGGATTTCTGTCTCCTTGTGCTCAAATTGCCGGTTTATAGGCCTTCTTTCAAAATCAATATAATTTTATTTCCAAAAAGATGCTTTTGTTTTACTTTTTCTGTTTTGTTTGCGTAAACGTCCATTGATTTAATTTGAATTAATATATGCATTTGAATATGATCGATGTTTACCAAAAATGCATGCATAAAATAGAAATAGCGATTACTACAAGACTTCGGGATCGAGGATAAGGTCTAACCATGCTTTCCAATGAATCCGTTGCCAATTCTATTCCCCAGCAAAGCCGATTATTCCCCAGACAAATTGATCATCTCTTCCACCCCCAGCCAGGCTTTGTTGAGTGTTTCCACCATCAGACAGAAATCAACTACCCCTAGTTAAGAAAGGGTCATCGATACAAATATCTCCAACCAGAATATGGAGATTTATTTTTCCCCGGCAAAAGTTTCAGACACATAATCCATTCATGCATCATTTTGCATCATATACATGCATACAATGCTCGCATTTATTTCAGACGCATAATTCATTCATTACATCATTTCACAACATACGCATGCATACATTGTTCGCATTTAGTCTCAGAAGCATAAAACATCTCATGCATCATGACATGGCATGAAGCTAACTTTATTTTTCAGATTAATTATCCTCCTGATATAGTCAAAATAAAAGATCCATTCAGACGGACATCTTTATCAATTACATTCAGGATTCGACTACATCTTTCCGATATACTCCATGTCCACAGTCATTCTGACATCCTCCCAATGGTGGCATCTCTAAGGCCCACCCCAGATGTTCATTGCAAATACAACATATACAAATACTATCAGATTTAGCCTAACGTACGGTTCATTCTGATTCAGCTCAACATATGACTCCTTCAGCTCAGATGCGATCTAACGTACGATCCATTCTGACCTTCAACAACTCCAATACGGTCTAACGTACGACCCATTTGGATCTTCAAATCCTCAGATACTGCCTAGCGTACGGTACATTCCGAGGATTGGTCTAACGTACGACTACTTTCTTCTTCAGATACAGCCTAACGTACGGCTCATTCTGCAACTCCAATACGGTCTAACGTACGACCCATGTGGATCTTCAAATCCTCAGATACTGCCTAGCATACGGTACATTCCGAGGTGTAGTCTAACGTACGACTACTTTCTTCTTCAGATACAGCCTAACGTACGGCTCATTCCGCAACCCCAATACGGTCTAACGTACGACCCATTTGGATCTTCAACTCAGATACGATCTAGCGTACGATCCATTCTGATTCTACCTTCGTCAGATACAGTCTAGCGCACGGCTCATTCTGCAACTCAGATACGATCTAGCACACGATCCATTATGATCTTTCATCCTCAGCGAAGTCACCAGCCTAATAGATGGGTCATTCTGCGATTCAGACACGATCTAGTGTCTGATTCATTCTGATCCTTTATCCCTAGCAGTGTATGATCCATTCTGATTCTTCATCATCAAACTACCTGGATGGCATCTGTAAGCCCATCTCCATCAGGAATAACTTCTGATTAACAAGTGCAAATTTTTGGGGCATTCTAGTGTTCAATAATCTTCCCCCTCCAGACCACGAATGGCGTACATACCATTCTAACTCTCTCGGTTCAAGAATATTGAACAGGGGCAGCTGTCATACCCCAAAATTTGCCCATTAATATTACAAGGCATTTTTAAGGCACTCCAACTTGTTTTTCAAGGCATTGATCCTAAAAGAACAAAGGCCCAGCTCACAGATGGCCAAATCCAGAAAATGGCCCAAACTGGCTTGCTCGCTAGGCGAGCAGTTCCTTCGCCTAGCGAACCCTTCGCTATACAGCTCGCCTAGCGAAGCCTGCGAATAACAGAAAATTCTGGGCTTCATTCTGAGCCCATTAGGTCACAAAAAGAGTATTATAAATACCCCAACTTCAGTCAGAAAGAGGGGGAGGAAGAAAGGGAGAAAGAGAACGAAAACGGAGAAAGGAGAACCCTAGCAAGAAAACCCTAGCACTCACGGGAGGCAAACCCTGAAGGAACTCGGCGGCATCAAGGTTCACCTCTGCCCAATTCAATCCGATTTGCCGATTCAAAGTCGCAATTCAATTGCAAACAGGTTTACATTGCTATTACTGTCTTATGTTCTTAATTTGCATAGGGCATTATGATTAAATTTATGAAAATATCTTAAGTTTGGCATGTGAATTTTAGTATGTACCTGAATACCCTAAATGATTAACCATATAATTGCTGTAATGAAAGCCATAAGGCATAAAATTGGTTGAAATTATACTGATATCAAAACCAGAATCCGCAGCCGCTCGCTAGCACATCGCTAAGCGAGCATGCAGCGAGTATTCGCTAAGCCTTCGCTAGGCGAGGCAGGAGCGAACGTGACAGTAGCTGACTTTTCTGTTCTGATTTTTCACTCATGTTTTATCATAGCCATGCATCATTTACCCGACCCTATTTACTGTTGTGATTTTTTTTTGGTGGTGTAATCCTCGATTGCACCTTGATTTGGTGTTCTGACATGTTTTGTTGAGTTTTGTAAAGGTTCACATACCCCAGGAAAAGATTGCTTGTTAGGTATTCCACTTTATTTGTGGGATACCCTTGTGGAGGTTCACCCTGGATTACTCAATTGATTTTAATGTATTAGTTTTATGGCAAAGATCCACCCTAAATTGCTTAATTGATCTTAATGTATTAATTTTAATGTGGGGATTCCTCCTAATTACCTAATTGATTGTAAAATACGGCCTTTGAATATGTGATCTTGGACCTCTCTTTGTTGCTTTACGGTACTACGGTATTATGGTCATGTCCCGCGAATGTGGGGATACACTTAGCAAAGACCCCTCGATTAAATCATCATGTCCCTATAAAATAAATCATAGTCCCTCGGATGTTGCCTTCGAATATATAATTTTGTCCCTCGATGACCCTTCGGTGTAGCTTACGGTTAAATGATGATCGTCCCTCTGAATGCTAAGGTATCCTTACAAATGTTGCCTTCAATGACCAATCGATGACCCTACGATGACCCTTTTTACATCCAAAGGGATAAGACTACTTACTTCTCAATAGTAAGGACAGTTTTACCCTCATAAGGATAGGAAATACCCATAAAGACCTTGGGTAGGTATAACTCTGAATTGCTGACTCACAACTAAAAATATTTTTCATACTTCACCCTGTGCAAATACTAGAAAATCACCACTTGGTATACATTCGTACTAGAATCATTGCCAAGTTATATTTTTCTAAACCGCTTTCAAAACTAAACGAGATAAACACTTTGTATACATTCGTACAAGAATCATTACAAAGTTAAACTCTCTTTCCAAAGCATTTTTAAGCAATTCACAGACACTTTTTTCAGACAAACATAAGTGATCCAGCAATTAAGAGCCCATGGATAACCATGGATACAAAGGGTGCTAACACCTTCCCTTTGTATAATGTACCTCCCGAACCCAAAATCTAATTAAGGTCTTTCCTGTTCTTTTCCACCTTTCCTTATTGGATAAAAGAAAAGTCGGTGGTGACTCTTGCTATCCGTGACATTGCGATTAAACGCAAAACACAAAAAGTCAGTTCACCGTATGACAGAACTGGCGACTCTGCTGGGGACCACAAAGAGAGGTCATCTTAAAAAAAAAAAAAAAAAAAAAAAAAAAAAAAAAAAGATCACTTATTTGAATTGTCTGATTTATTTTTAAGGGATTATATGCTTGAGTGAAAGATCCTACATCCGGATCTAGTGTACCTTAGGTAGGTAGCAATAGATCATCGCGACTATCCGGCGTATACTGGAATGTTTAAAATGATGGCTACGGTTAATGTGACACTTTGGATGTCCTGATGTTCCTCATGTTTATTTGAGGAAAAATTTGGCTTCCGCGTGGTGTCATCAAAGCATTAACCAGACCTGTAGAACCCTAATTGACTCATCCTAGCCATTAGAAAGTAGTGAGATAACTGACTTCGGTTCCGACTGGGGTTGGTTGAGACTCGATACTACACTCTTTGAGATTGGACTTTAGGGAAGCTTCGGTCAACCACTTGGTGTTGCACTGAAGTGGACTTAAAGGAAGGTCAATGATTGGAGATCCTTCTAGAACCCAGTTACTATTCTAGGACAGGTTGAACCAACCAAACTTCAGTAGGGAGGGTACTTACCTATGGAATTCATGCAAGCCTTAAAACCTAGGAATGATTGTTGTGTGACTTGCTTGTGCTTGTTATTTCCATAACATCATAACATCATAACATCATAACATTATACTAACCATTTCAAGGACTTAGGGATTTAGCTTTGCTCTGTTAAACAGGTTATGGCTTCCAGGAAGACCATCCGGATCAACTTTGTAGCCATCTCTCCTCAACTCAAAGATTTAGTGTCAGAACTTCCTGATCAGGCCCAGTTCATCAAGAAACATGGTTCTCTTCTCAATTTGGTTACCACTGGTTTCAAAGAAGATATGATGAGAGTTTTATTCCAGTTCTTTGATCCTAAACATCACTGCTTCACATTCCCAGATTATCAGTTGGTACCCACGTTAGAAGAATGCTCCAGGCTGCTGGGGATACCTATCCTTGATCAAACACCTTTCAGTGGTTTAGAGAGGATTCCGAAGTCTGAAGAGGTTGCCGCAGCTCTACACATGACAAAGTCCGATATTGAAACCAATTGGGTAACAAGAAGTGGAGTTAAGGGTTTACTTGCCAAATTTCTGATAAATAAGGCGCGAGAATTCTTAAAAGTTATGAATGTCCATGCTTTCGAAGATGTCCTAGCATTACTAATCTATGGTTTGGTGTTATTTCCTAACCCAGACCAATTCATAGATATGAATGCTATTAAGATATTTCTCACTCATAACCCTGTGCCTACCTTGCTTGGGGACATTTTGCATTCCCTCCACACCCGTACTATGAAGAGGCAAGGGACCCTCATGTGCTGCGTACCTTTGTTGTCTAGGTGGTTTATTTCGCACCTTCCTTAATCAGTCTTGAAGAATGATCAAAATTTGAAATGGTATCAAAGGATAATGTCGCTCTCCCATTCAGACATCCGTTGGTGTCCTCATCTCAAAGAAGATATTATCCTCATCGACCGTTGTGGAGAATTCTCTAATGTACCACTCTTGGGGATAAGAGGAGGTATTACTTACAACCCAGCTTTAGCCCTACGCCAGTTTGGCTATGCTCGAAGAGATGGTCCACATGAGATAATTATCCAAGGCACCGTGTTTGACTATGACGACGATTCCCAAGGTCTCCGCCAAAGGTTTGTACGAGCTTGGGGCATGGTGAAAAGAAGTACTTTAGGACAGAAAAACTCTATTCCTATGGAACCTTATCTCAGATGGGTACGCGCCAGAGCTCGTGAACTTGTCATGCCATATCTTGCAATGGGACCTCAGATTGTCGAACCAGAAGGTGAAGGAGGTATTCCTCAGATCATTCCTTATCCAGATATGCCTACCAATGTTGAAGAACTGAAGAGATCCTGGATCCAGTTGAGAGAGGAAAGGGATACTTTTGAGACCCAGTTCGTTGCAGAAAGGAAGAAAGTGTTAGAACTTACCAGTCAGCTTAATGAGGAACGAAGACTCAATACAAAAAGAAATCGCCCCTGGGAGACTTGAGCTTTCATTGTATTTTTATTATTATTCTTTTTGTAATGAACATTGATTAAAGAAATTAGTAATAAAAGTTTCTCTCTTGTTGGTGGTTTACGCAAAGTTAAATTCCAAAAGTCCTTGAAAACATTTCATACATTGCATAGCATAACATTGCATGACAGGTATTCTCAAAGATCAATATTCTTACGGTCTTCCTTCTAAACAGAAACATGGCCCTCGAACAAACTGTCAAAGACCTCCAGGCTCAGAATGCTCAATTCCAGGAGATGATGTTAAGCTTATCCAAGGGGCAGGAGGAACTGAAGGCCCTCTTGCTCGAGAAGAAGAAAGACCAGAAACCTGTGAGTTACATTAACCCGGGAAGAAGGCTTAAAGGACAGACTGCAGGAGTCAAGATTAGAATTCCAAAGGATCAAGAAGAGGGGACAGATTCAGAAGATGAGAATGCTGATCCTTTCAGCCAGGAGGACGAAGATGAAGACTATGAGAATGAACAGTACTCTCCAAAAGATGACAAGTACAAATTGCTAGAAGAGCGTATGCTAGCTATGGAGGGTCAGAAGGCGCCCGATCTGGATTTCGAAAGCTTGGGACTGGTCTCTGATGTGGTCATTCCTCGCAAATTCAAGATCCCCACGTTCACTAAATACGATGGGGCATCTTGTCCTCAGATGCATCTGAGAGCTTATGTGAGAAAGATTCAGCCGTATACCACTGATAGGAAGCTATGGATCCATTTCTTCCAAGAGAGTCTGTCTGGCACACAGTTGGAGTGGTATTACCAGCTCGAGAGCTCTAACATCCGCACCTGGACTGATTTAGCGACAACTTTCTACAAGCACTACCAGTATAATTCTGAATTGGCGCCTACTCGGATACAGTTGCAGAGTATGACTATGGGATCTAAAGAAAGCTTCAAAGAATATGCTCAAAAATGGAGAGATTTGGCTGGCAGAGTCAAACCCCCTATGACTGATCGAGAATTAGTGGATATGTTCATGGGGACACTGACTGGTCCGTTCTACAGCCATCTACTGGGAAGTTCTTCATCGGGTTTCACTGACCTGATATTGATAGGGGAACGTGTTGAAAGTGGTATTCGAAGTGGAAAGATACAGGCAGCTACCTTCGCAAGCACCAGAAAGACCCATCAGGGAAAGAATGAATCAAATGCTGTGTACGGTGAAAGGAGTCATAACAAGAAAAATCGTGACCATGCCGTTGGAGTAGTTACGATTGCAGCACCGCCATCTCAAAACTTCCAGCACAGGCAAGACAGTCCAAGAAGGCAGTTTACTAAGATCAATATGACTTTAGCACAAGCACTGCAAAGTATGCTAAAGGCAAATCTAATTACCCTCAGAGGCCCTCCTGCAAACGTTAACACTGCTTCTCCTCGTTATAATCCTAATGCCAGGTGTGCATATCACTCCGATAGCCCTGGGCATGATACAAATGATTGTTGGTTGTTGAAGAATAAGATTCAGGATATGATCGACGCTGGAGAAATTGAATTTGACCCGCCAGAGACTCCTAATGTCATCACTGCCCCCATGCCTAATCATGATAAGACTGTTAATGCTGTGGAGGGTATTCTCACATTCCTAATGTAGCTGACTTAGCATCTCCTCTCCTGATCATCAAGAAGAATTTAGTGCAAGCTGGTTTATTTCCAGGTTGTGCTGAAAATTGCGATCTCTGCATACTCCGACCCAATGATTGTTTGGAGTTGAAGAATGGTATTCAACAGCTGATGGATGATCGTACAATTCTCTTTGAAAAGGTTCCTAAGGCGGAGAAACCTATTGAAGAAATATTTGTGATTGCCAGGTCCAAAGTTCCAGTGAAGATTACCGCTACTAGGGCGCCTGTGAAGATTACTGCTGAACCCAAGGTAGCTCCCCTAATCATTACTGCACCTGGCCCAGTGCCGTATTCCTTAAGCAAAGCTATTCCGTGGAATTATGGAGGTGATGTTTACATCCATGGCGTAAAGCAAGTTGATAATTCTACTAATCCTAATGGCATTGTTGGGACTAGTAAAATTACTCGAAGTGGAAGGATATTCTCTCCAGAAATCTCACCTCCTGCCCCTGAAACTCGAGGAAAGGAACCAGCCCACCCTTCTCAGTCAGAGACCCCGGTCGAAGTTACTACCGAAGATGTTGCCAAACAAGAAATGGAAGAAGTGCTGAAAATCATCCGCAAGAGTGACTTTGATGTGGTAGAGCAGTTGGGGCATACTCCGTCTAAGATCTCGATGTTATCCTTGCTGTAATCTTCTGAATCTCATGCCAACACGTTGATAAAATTCTTGAAGACCGCCCATGTACCTCAGGAGACATCTGTCGACCAGTTCGAAAATTATGTCGCTAACTTGGCTGTTGACAATGGCCTAGGCTTTTTCGATGCTGACCTGACACCAGCAGGAAAGAATCACAATAAAGCTCTGCATATCTCCATTGAGTGTAAGGGGATCACTTTGTCTCATGTGTTGATCGATAACGGCTCTTCTTTGAATGTGCTGCCGAAAGTTGTGCTTGATAAACTTGACTGTAAAAACACCGAACTGAAACCTAGTGACATTGTGGTACGTGCTTACGATGGTGCGAAGAGTGTTGTCTATGGCGAAGTAGTTCTCCCTATCAAGATAGGACCTCAAGTCTTCAACACTACCTTTCACGTGATGAACATTCGTCCTGCCTATTCCTGCTTGCTGGGACGCCCTTGGATTCATGGGGAAAGTGCTGTAGCTTCGTCCCTCCATCAAAAGCTGAGGTATCCAATAGAGGGCAAGATTGTCACCGTGTGTGGAGAAGAAGAATACCTTGTCAGTAGTGTACATGCCTTCAGATACGTCGAGATGGATGGCGAATTCTTTGAGACTCCTTCTCAATCATTTGAAGTAGTTCCTCCGACTAGTCCTGTCCTTAAGCCAACTTCCTGTGTGCCCAAGGCTATTCGTGCTCCTCCTGCTATGATTTCTCTGAAAGATGCTCAAGTCGTGGTTGAAGATGGTGGTCGTACTGGCTGGGGTCAACTGATCAATGTACCGTACAAGTCTGATAGATGCGGCCTGGGATTTAGCTCTGAGAAGAGGGCCAAGGATCACATTAATGCTGTAGAAGATGCTGATAGCGATTGTGACCTGGATAGCTGGATTTTCCCAACAATTGGTGACAGACTCAACAATTGGAAGGCTGAAGACACTATCCCGATTTCCTTTAGTCATGAGTAATTGTTATTGTCTATTTTAGTGTTGCAAATTTTTTAGTTTTTACAATCGAACTTCTTAAAGCATTGTGTCTAAGCCCGGGGCACAATAGCTAATTTGTTAAGGGTTTTGTCATTTTCATAAGCATATTCACATTCAATAAATCAATGGACTTTTTGCATTCAAATATTGCGCTCTTTATCTTTCCTGTCATCTTCCAAACAAGCTATGTTTTCTTACACACACTCACGTAACGAATTGCAGATCCATACCCACTCTGGATCCTGTTGATAGTAGTTCTACTACTGTTCATTATGACTTTGAAAATCCGATCTACCAAGCCGAGGATGGAAGTGAGGAAGATTGTGAAGTACCTGGAGAACTTGCCAGATTGTTACTGCAAGAAGAAAGAACTATACAACCGCATGAAGAGTCAATCGAAATTGTAAACCTGGGTACTGAAGTGGACAAGAAAGAAGTCAAAATAGGAGCAGGCTTGGAAAACAGTGTCAAAGGAAGATTGATTCAGATGTTACATGACTACATAGAGATTTTTGCCTGGTCCTACGAAGACATGCCAGGACTGGATACTGACATAGTAGTGCATCGTTTGCCGACGAAGGAAGATTGTCGTCCCGTCAAGCAAAAGGTTCGGCGCATGCGTCCTGAAATGTCTGAGAAAATCAAAGCCGAGGTTATGAAACAATTTAATGCAGGTTTTCTGGCTGTTACTTCTTATCCGCAATGGGTTGCTAATGTGGTACCAGTGCCAAAGAAGGATGGTAAGGTGCGAATGTGTGTAGATTACAGAGATCTGAATAAAGCTAGTCCCAAAGACGACTTTCCACTCCCTCACATTGATGTTCTGGTAGACAACACCGCTCAACACAAAGTATTCTCCTTCATGGATGGATTCTCGGGTTATAACCAGATTAAGATGGCACCTGAAGACATGGAGAAAACTACGTTTGTGACGCAATGGGGCACTTTCTGCTATAAAGTAATGCCATTCGGTTTAAAGAACGCCGGGGCAACATACCAGCGTGCTATGGTGGTTTTGTTCCATGATATGATTCATCATGAAATAGAGGTATATGTGGATGACATGATAGCCAGATCTCATACTGAAGAAGAACATCTCGACCATTTGTACAAATTGTTTGAGAGGTTGAAGAAATACAAGCTGAGATTGAACCCGAACAAATGCACCTTTGGAGTAAGATCCGGTAAACTCTTGGGATTTATTGTCAGTGGCAGAGGAATCGAGGTTGACCCGGCTAAGGTGAGAGCTATTCAAGAAATGCCAGTTCCTCGTACAGATAAAGAAGTCAGAGGTTTCTTGGGACGTTTGAATTACATCGCCCGGTTTATCTCCCATTTGACCGCTACCTGCAAACCCATCTTCAAGTTACTGAGGAAAAATCAAGAGATGATATGGAATGATGAATGTCAAGAAGCTTTTGACAAAATCAAGAAGTACCTCCAAGAACCTCCAATTCTGATGCCACCAGTTGAAGGAAGACCTCTAATTATGTATTTAACTGTGTTAGAAAATTCAATGGGGTGTGTGTTGGGGCAACATGACGAGTCTGGTCGAAAAGAGCATGCCATATACTACCTGAGCAAAAAGTTTACCGACTGTGAAACAAGATACTCACTGCTCGAGAGGACTTGCTGTGCTTTGGCCTGGGCTGCTCGCCGACTAAGACAGTATATGTTGAATCACACCACTTTATTGATTTCTAAGATAGACCCTATCAAATACATATTTGAGAAACTTGCCCTCTCCGGAAGAATAGCAAGATGGCAGATGATTTTAACAGAGTATGATATCCAGTATACTACCCAGAAAGCAATCAAAGGAAGTGTGCTAGCGGATCATTTGGCTCATCAAGCAGTGGATGATTATCAATCTATAAATTTTGAGTTCCCAGATGAGGATGTCATGCTTGTTACTGATTATGAAGAACCTGGACCGGAGGAAGGACCCGAACTGGGATCCCGATGGACTATGGTTTTTGATGGATCTTCTAATGCATTGGGCAATGGTGTTGGTGTCGTAATTATTTCTCCCAGGGGTTGTTATACGCCTTTCACTGCTAGATTATGTTTTGATTGTACCAATAATATGGCTGAGTATGAAGCATGTATTTTGGGACTCAGAGCTGCTATAGACCTAAGAATCAAGTTTTTAAGTGTGTACGGAGACTCAGCCTTAGTAATCAGTCAGATCAAGGGAGAATGGGATACTAAACACCCGAATCTCATCCCTTATCGAGAGCAGGTGTTAACATTAATCCCATACTTTGAAGAGATTACATTCGAACATATTCCACGAGAAGAGAATCAGTTGGCAGACGCGTTGGCTACCATGTCATCTATGTTCAGAGTCAGATGGGACAACGAAGCTCCCATGATCACCATTAAACGATTAGATGAACCAGCATACTGTTATGAACTTAATGCTGATGAAGTAGAAGAGAAACCTTGGTTCCACGAAGTAAAAAGATATTTAGAAGCTCAGGAATACCCTGAAGGGGCATCCATCAATGACAGAAAATTTCTGAGGAAGTTCTCCGCTAAATTCTTTCTGAGCAACGGAGTATTATACAAACGTAATCATGATTCGACTCTGCTTCGCTGTGTGGATAAAAAAGAAGCAGAAAAGATTATGGAAGACATGCATGACGGTATTTTTGGGACTCATTCTAGTGGACATACAATGGCCAAGAAGATTCTGAGATCAGGGTATTATTGGTCTACCATGGAAGCAGATTGCCACCATCACTCCAGAACTTGTCACAAGTGCCAGATCTATGCGGATAAAGTACATGTGCCTCCTGCTCCATTGAACGTGTTGACAGCACCTTGGCCCTTTGCAATGTGGGGCATTGATATGATTGGAGAGATTAAACCTACCGCTTCTAATGGACATCGTTTCATTCTTGTTGCTATTGATTACTTTACGAAGTGGGTAGAGGCAGCCTCATTTGCTTCCGTCACCAAGATTGTGGTGGCACGGTTCATCAAGAATAGTCTCATTTGTCGGTATGGCATCCCTGAAAGAATTATCACTGACAATGGTACTAATTTGAACAACAAGATGATTACTGAACTCTGCACGCAATTCAACATAAAACACCATAACTCTTCTCCGTACCAACCAAAGATGAATGGCGCCGTAGAAGCTGCTAATAAGAATATTAAGAAGATTATACAAAAGATGACAGTAACATACAAAGACTGGCACGAGATGTTACCCTTTGCTCTTCATGGTTACCGCACTTCAGTACGCACTTCGACAGGGGCAACTCCCTTCTCTTTAGTCTACGGAATGGAAGCCGTTTTACCAGTGGAAGTTCAGATTCCCTCTCTAAGAATCATGAAAGAGGCAGACTTAAATGAGGATGAATGGATTCAGACTCGACTCGATCAGATAAATTTGATTGATGAAAAGAGACTCGCGGCTGTTTGTCATGGGCAGATATATCAGAGGCGTATGACTCTGGCATTTAACAAAAGAGTCAAGAGACAGGTGTATCAAATTGGCGATTTGGTAATAAAGCGCATCATTCTACCACAAGGTGATTCCAGAGGCAAATGGACTCCCACATACGAAGGGCCATTTGTGGTTAAGAAGGTATTCTCTGGAGGAGCCATGATACTTGCTACAATGGATGGCGAAGATTTCCCGCATCCTGTGAACACGGACATAGTTAAAAAATACTACGCATAAAAGAGACCCGCTAGGTCGACGTATCTAGGAAAAAGTAAGGGCATCCCGGCGAACCAAAAGGGTTCGGGCAAAAATTAGGGATAAACATATAAAAATGTATACCCGGCAAGTCGAAAACCTGAAAAGGCGGCTTGGGCAAAAAAGGGTATCCTGGTGGACTGAAAACCTGAAAAGGCGGTCCAGGCAAAAATTAGGGATTAAAAGCGTATGACTATGTCCCGTTCTCAGACAGCTTCATCCAAGTTCAAGGGACTGAACAAGCCAATCACTTCTATCCGACAGTAGGGGATGAGATACTTGAAGACATAATGACAGTGGCAGAATTAAAATCAATAGGACTTTTTCTTCATAGCTTTCCTTTGTTGTCTCGACGATTTCCTCTTACTAGGATTTCTGTCTCCTTGTGCTCAAATTGCCGGTTTATAGGCCTTCTTTCAAAATCAATATAATTTTATTTCCAAAAAGATGCTTTTGTTTTACTTTTTCTGTTTTGTTTGCGTAAACGTCCATTGATTTAATTTGAATTAATATATGCATTTGAATATGATCGATGTTTACCAAAAATGCATGCATAAAATAGAAATAGCGATTACTACAAGACTTCGGGATCGAGGATAAGGTCTAACCATGCTTTCCAATGAATCCGTTGCCAATTCTATTCCCCAGCAAAGCCGATTATTCCCCAGACAAATTGATCATCTCTTCCACCCCCAGCCAGGCTTTGTTGAGTGTTTCCACCATCAGACAGAAATCAACTACCCCTAGTTAAGAAAGGGTCATCGATACAAATATCTCCAACCAGAATATGGAGATTTATTTTTCCCCGGCAAAAGTTTCAGACACATAATCCATTCATGCATCATTTCGCATCATATACATGCATACAATGCTCGCATTTATTTCAGACGCATAATTCATTCATTACATCATTTCACAACATACGCATGCATACATTGTTCGCATTTAGTCTCAGAAGCATAAAACATCTCATGCATCATGACATGGCATGAAGCTAACTTTATTTTTCAGATTAATTATCCTCCTGATATAGTCAAAATAAAAGATCCATTCAGACGGACATCTTTATCAATTACATTCAGGATTCGACTACATCTTTCCGATATACTCCATGTCCACAGTCATTCTGACATCCTCCCAATGGTGGCATCTCTAAGGCCCACCCCAGATGTTCATTGCAAATACAACATATACAAATACTATCAGATTTAGCCTAACGTACGGTTCATTCTGATTCAGCTCAACATATGACTCCTTCAGCTCAGATGCGATCTAACGTACGATCCATTCTGACCTTCAACAACTCCAATACGGTCTAACGTACGACCCATTTGGATCTTCAAATCCTCAGATACTGCCTAGCGTACGGTACATTCCGAGGTTTGGTCTAACGTACGACTACTTTCTTCTTCAGATACAGCCTAACGTACGGCTCATTCTGCAACTCCAATACGGTCTAACGTACGACCCATGTGGATCTTCAAATCCTCAGATACTGCCTAGCGTACGGTACATTCCGAGGTGTAGTCTAACGTACGACTACTTTCTTCTTCAGATACAGCCTAACGTACGGCTCATTCCGCAACCCCAATACGGTCTAACGTACGACCCATTTGGATCTTCAACTCAGATACGATCTAGCGTACGATCCATTCTGATTCTACCTTCGTCAGATACAGTCTAGCGCATGGCTCATTCTGCAACTCAGATACGATATAGCACACAATCCATTCTGATCTTTCATCCTCAGCGAAGTCACCAGCCTAATAGATGGGTCATTCTGCGATTCAGACACGATCTAGTGTCTGATTCATTCTGATCCTTTATCCCCAGCAGTGTATGATCCATTCTGATCCTTCATCATCAAACTACCTGGATGGCATCTGTAAGCCCATCTCCATCAGGAATAACTTCTGATTAACAAGTGCAAATTTTTGGGGCATTCTAGTGTTCAATAATCTTCCCCCTCCAGACCACGAATGGCGTACATACCATTCTAACTCTCTCGGTTCAAGAATATTGAACAGGGGCAGCTGTCATACCCCAAAATTTGCCCATTAATATTACAAGGCATTTTTAAGGCACTCCAACTTGTTTTTCAAGGCATTGATCCTAAAAGAACAAAGGCCCAGCTCACAGATGGCCAAATCCAGAAAATGGCCCAAACTGGCTTGCTCGCTAGGCGAGCAGTTCCTTCGCCTAGCGAACCCTTCGCTATACAGCTCGCCTAGCGAAGCCTGCGAATAACAGAAAATTCTGGGCTTCATTCTGAGCCCATTAGGTCACAAAAAGAGTATTATAAATACCCCAACTTCAGTCAGAAAGAGGGGGAGGAAGAAAGGGAGAAAGAGAACGAAAACGGAGAAAGGAGAACCCTAACAAGAAAACCCTAGCACTCACGGGAGGCAAACCCTGAAGGAACTCGGCGGCATCAAGGTTCACCTCTGCCCAATTCAATCCGATTTGCCGATTCAAAGTCGCAATTCAATTGCAAACAGGTTTACATTGCTATTACTGTCTTATGTTCTTAATTTGCATAGGGCATTATGATTAAATTTATGAAAATATCTTAAGTTTGGCATGTGAATTTTAGTATGTACCTGAATACCCTAAATGATTAACCATATAATTGCTGTAATGAAAGCCATAAGGCATAAAATTGGTTGAAATTATACTGATATCAAAACCAGAATCCGCAGCCGCTCGCTAGCACATCGCTAAGCGAGCATGCAGCGAGTATTCGTTAAGCCTTCGCTAGGCGAGGCAGGAGCAAACGTGACAGTAGCTGACTTTTCTGTTCTGATTTTTCACTCATGTTTTATCATAGCCATGCATCATTTACCCGACCCTATTTACTGTTGTGATTTTTTTTTGTGGTGTAATCCTCGATTGCACCCTGATTTGGTGTTCTGACATGTTTTGTTGAGTTTTGTAAAGGTTCACATACCCCAAGAAAAGATTGCTTGTTAGGTATTCCACTTTATTTGTGGGATACCCTTGTGGAGGTTCACCCTGGATTACTCAATTGATTTTAATGTATTAGTTTTATGGCAACGATCCACCCTAAATTGCTTAGTTGATCTTAATGTATTAATTTTAATGTGGGGATTCCTCCTAATTACCTAATTGATTGTAAAATACGGCCTTTGAATATGTGATCTTGGACCTCTCTTTGTTGCTTTACGGTATTACGGTATTATGGTCATGTCCCGCGAATGTGGGGATACACTTAGCAAAGACCCCTCGATTAAATCATCATGTCCCTATAAAATAAATCATAGTCCCTCGGATGTTGCCTTCGAATATATGATTTTGTCCCTCGATGACCCTTCGGTGTAGCTTACGGTTAAATGATGATCGTCCCTCCGAATGCTAAGGTATCCTTACAAATGTTGCCTTCAATGACCAATCGATGACCCTACGATGACCCTTTTTACATCCAAAGGGATAAGACTACTTACTTCTCAATAGTAAGGACAGTTTTACCCTCATAAGGATAGGAAATACCCATAAAGACCTTGGGTAGGTATAACTCTGAATTGCTGACTCACAACTAAAAATATTTTTCATACTTCACCCTGTGCAAATACTAGAAAATCACCACTTGGTATACATTCGTACTAGAATCATTGCCAAGTTATATTTTTCTAAACCGCTTTCAAAACTAAACGAGATAAACACTTTGTATACATTCGTACAAGAATCATTACAAAGTTAAACTCTCTTTCCAAAGCATTTTTAAGCAATTCACAGACACTTTTTTCAGACGAACATAAGTGATCCAACAATTAAGAGCCCATGGATAACCATGGATACAAAGGGTGCTAACACCTTCCCTTTGTATAATGTACCTCCCGAACCCAAAATCTAATTAAGGTCTTTCCTGTTCTTTTCCACCTTTCCTTATTGGATAAAAGAAAAGTCGGTGGCGACTCTTGCTATCCGCGACATTGCGATTAAACGCAAAACACAAAAAGTCAGTTCACCGTATGACACGTCCGTTGATGTCTGGTCACCTCTACGTTGGTGTCGGTAAACGTCGAGTTTTTCCCATTCGTCCGTTGACGTCTGGTTGTATCCTTTTCCATTCATCCGTTGATGTCTGGTCATCTCTCCGTTGGTGTCGGTAAACGTCAAGTTTTTCCCATTCGTCCGTTGACGTCTGGTTGTATCCTTTCCATTCATACATTGATGTCTGGTCACCTCTCCGTTGGTGTCGGTAAACGTCGAGTTTTTCCCATTCGTCCGTTGACGTTTGGTTGTATACCTTCTTCCATTCATCCGTTGATGTCTGGTCACCTCTCCGTTGGTGTCGATAAACGTCGAGCTTCTCCCGTTCGTCCGTTGACGTCTGGTCGAGTCTTCCCAGTTCATCCGTTGATGTCTGGTCACCTCTCCGTTGGTGTCGATAAACGTCGAGCTTCTCCCGTTCGTCCGTTGACGTCTGGTCGAGTCTTCCCAATTCATCCGTTGATGTCTGGTCACCTCTCCGTTGGTGTCGATAAACGTCGAGCTTCTCCCGTTCGTCCGTTGACGTCTGGTCGAGTCTTCCCATTCATCCGTTGATGTCTGGTCACCTCTCCGTTGGTGTCGATAAACGTCGAGCTTCTCCCGTTCGTCCGTTGACGTCTGGTCGAGTCTTCCCAGTTCATCCGTTGATGTCTGGTCACCTCTCTGTTGGTATCGGTAAACGATGAGTTTTTTTCCCATTCGTCGGTTAACGTCTGGTTGTACCTTTTTCCATTCATCCGTTGATGTCTGGTCACCTCTCCGTTGGTGTCGGTAAACGTTGAGTTTTTCCCATTCGTCCGTTAACGTCTGGTTGTATCCTTTTCCATTCATCCGTTGATGTCTGGTCACCTCTCCGTTGGGGTCGGTAAACGTTGAGTTTTTCCCATTCGTCCGTTGACGTCTGGTTGTATCCTTTTCCATTCATCCGTTGATGTCTGGTCACCACTCCGTTGGTGTCGATAAACGTCGAGCTTCTCTCGTTCGTCCGTTGACGTCTGGTCGAGTCTTCCCATTCATCCGTTGATGTCTGGTCACCTCTCCGTTGGTGTCGATAAACGTCGAGCTTCTCCCGTTCATCTGTTGACGTCTGGTCGAGTCTTCCCAGTTCATCCGTTGATGTCTGGTCACCTCTCTATTGGTGTCGATAAACGTCGAGCTTCTCCCGTTCGTCCGTTGACGTCTGGTCGAGTCTTCCCAGTTCATCCGTTGATGTCTGGTCACCTCTCCGTTGATGTCGATAAAGGTCGAGCTTCTCCCGTTCGTCCGTTGACGTCTGGTCGAGTCTTCCCAGTTCATCCGTTGATGTTTGGTCACCTCTCCATTGGTGTCGGTAAACGTCGAGTTTTTCCCATTCGTCCGTTGACGTCTGGTTGTATCCTTTTCCATTCATCCGTTGATGTCTGGTCACCTCTCCATTGGTGTCGGTAAACGTCGAGTTTTTCCCATTCGTCCGTTGACGTCTTGTTGTATCCTTTTCCATTCACCCGTTGATGTCTGGTCACCTCTCTGTTGGTGTCGGTAAACGTCAAGTTTTTCCCATTCGTCCGTTGATGTCTGGTTGTATCCTTTTCCATTCATCCGTTGATGTCTGGTCACCTCTCTGTTGGTGTCGGTAAACGTCGAGTTTTTCCGATTCGTCCGTTGACGTCTGGTTGTATACCTTCTTCCATTCATCCGTTGATGTCTGGTCACCTCTCCGTTGGTGTCGATAAACGTCGAGCTTCTCCCGTTCGTCCGTTGACGTCTGGTCGAGTCTTCCCAGTTCATCCGTTGATGTCTGGTCACCTCTCCCTTGGTGTCGATAAACGTCGAGCTTCTCCCGTTCGTCCGTTGACGTCTGGTCGAGTCTTCCCAATTCATCCGTTGATGTCTGGTCACCTCTCCGTTGGTGTCGATAAACGTCGAGCTTCTCCCGTTCGTCCGTTGACGTCTGGTCGAGTCTCCCCAGTTCATCCGTTGATGTCTGGTCACCTCTCTGTTGGTATCGGTAAACGTTGAGTTTTTCCCATTCGTCCGTTGACGTCTGGTTGTAGCTTTTTCCTTTCATCCGTTGATGTCTGGTCACCTCTCCGTTGGTGTCGGTAAACGTTGAGTTTTTCCCATTCGTCCGTTGACGTCTGGTTGTATCCTTTTCCATTCATCCGTTGATGTCTGGTCACCTCTCCGTTGGTGTCGGCAAACTATGAGTTTTTCCCATTCGTCCGTTGACGTCTGGTTGTATCCTTTTCCATTCATCCGTTGATGTCTGGTCACCCCTTCGTTGGTGTCGATAAACATCGAGCTTCTTCCGTTCGTCCGTTGACGTCTGGTCGAGTCTTCCCATTCATCCGTTGATGTCTGGTCACCTCTTCGTTGGTGTCGATAAACGTCGAGCATCTCCCGTTCGTCCGTTGACGACTGGTCGAGTCTTCCCAGTTCATCCGTTGATGTCTGGTCACCTCTCCGTTGGTGTCGATAAACGTCGAGCTTCTCCCGTTCGTCCGTTGACGTCTGGTCGAGTCTTCCCAGTTCATCCGTTGATGTCTGGTCACCTCTCCGTTGGTGTCGATAAACGCCGAGCTTCTCCCGTTCGTGCGTTGACGTCTGGTCAAGTCTTCCTAGTTCATCCGTTGATGTCTGGTCACCTCTCCGTTGGTGTCGATAAACGTCGAGCTTCTCCCGTTCGTCCGTTGACGTCTGGTCGAGTCTTCCTAGTTCATCCGTTGATGTCTGGTCACCTCTGCGTTGGTGTCGATAAACGTCGAGCTTCTCCCGTTCGTCCGTTGACGTCTGGTCGAGTCTTCCCAGTTCATCCGTTGATGTCTGGTCACCTCTCCGTTGGTGTCGGTAAACGTTGAGTTTTTTCCCATTCGTCCGTTGACGTCTGGTTGTACCTTTTTCCATTCATCTGTTGATGTCTGGTCACCTCTCCATTGGTGTCGATAAACGTCGAGCTTCTCCCGTTCGTCCGTTGACGTCTGGTCGAGTCTTCCCAATTCATCCGTTAATGTCTGGTCACCTCTCCGTTGGTGTCGATAAACGTCGAGCTTCTCCCGTTCGTCCGTTGACGTCTGGTCGAGTCTTCCCAGTTCATCTGTTGATGTCTGGTTACCTCTCCGTTGGTGTCGATAAACGTCGAGTTTTTCCCATTCGTCCGTTGACGTCTGGTTATATACCTTCTTCCATTCATCCGTTGATGTCTGGTCACCTCTCCGTTGGTTTCGATAAACGTCGAGCTTCTCCCGTTCGTCCGTTGACGTCTGGTCGAGTCTTCCCAGTTCATCCGTTGATGTCTGGTCACCTCTCCGATGGTGTCGATAAACGTCGAGCTTCTCCCGTTCGTCCGTTAACGTCTGGTCGAGTCTTCCCAATTCATCCGTTGATGTCTGGTCACCTCTCCGTTGGTGTCGATAAACGTCGAGCTTCTCCCGTTCGTCCGTTGACGTCTGGTCGAGTCTTCCCAATTCATCCGTTGATGTCTGGTCACCTCGCTGTTGGTGTCGATAAATGTCGAGGTTCTCCCGTTCGTCCGTTGACGTCTGGTCGAGTCTTCCCAGTTCATCCGTTGATGTCTGGTCACCTCTCCGTTGGTGTCGATAAACGTCGAGCTTCTCCCGTTCGTCCGTCGACGTCTGGTCGAGTCTTCCCAGTTCATCTGTTGATGTCTGGTCACCTCTCTGTTGGTATCGGTAAACGTTGAGTTTTTTCCCATTCGTCCGTTGACGTCTGGTTGTACCTTTTTCCATTCATCTGTTGATGTCTGGTCACCTCTCCGTTGGTGTCGGTAAACATTGAGTTTTTCCCATTCGTCCGTTGACGTCTGGTTGTATCCTTTTCCATTCATCCGTTGATGTCTGGTCACCTCTCCGTTGGTGTCGGTAAACGTTGAGTTTTTCCCATTCGTCCGTTGACGTCTGGTTGTATCCTTTTCCATTCATCCGTTGATGTCTGGTCACCTCTCCGTTGGTGTCGATAAACGTCGAGCTTCTCCCGTTCGTCCGTTGACGTTTGGTCGAGTCTTCCCATTCATCCTTTGATGTTTGGTCACCTCTCCGTTGGTGTCGATAAACGTCGAGCTTCTCCTGTTCGTCCGTTGACGTCTGGTCGAGTCTTCCCAGTTCATCCATTGATGTCTGGTCACCTCTCCGTTGGTGTCGATAAACGTCGAGCTTCTCCCGTTCGTCCGTTGACGTCTGGTCGAGTCTTCCCAGTTCACCCGTTGATGTCTGGTCACCTCTCCGTTGGTGTCGATAAACGTCGAGCTTCTCCCGTTCGTCCGTTGACGTCTGGTCGAGTCTTCCCAGTTCATCCGTTGATGTCTGGTCACCTCTCTGTTGGTGTCGGTAAACGTCGAGTTTTTCCCATTCGTCTGTTGACGTCTGGTTGAATCCTTTTCCATTCATCCGTTGATGTCTGGTCACCTCTCCGTTGGTGTCGGTAAACGTCGAGTTTTTCCCATTCGTCCGTTGACGTCTGGTTGTATCCTTTTCCATTCATCCGTTGATGTCTGGTCACCTCTCCCTTGGTGTCGGTAAACGTCAAGTTTTTCCCACTCGTCCGTTGACGTCTGGTTGTATCCTTTTCCATTCATCCGTTGATGTCTGGTCACCTCTCCGTTGGTGTCGGTAAACGTCGAGTTTTTCCCATTCGTCCGTTGACGTATGGTTGTATACCTTCTTCCATTCATCCGTTGATGTCTGGTCACCTCTCCGTTGGTGTCGATAAACGTCGAGCTTCTCCCGTTCGTCCGTTGACGTCTGGTCGAGTCTTCTCAGTTCATCCGTTGATGTCTGGTCACCTCTCCGTTGGTGTCGATAAAGGTCGAGCTTCTCCCGTTCGTCCGTTGACGTCTGGTCGAGTCTTCCCAGTTCATCCATTGATGTCTGGTCACCTCTCTATTGGTATCGGTAAACGTCGAGTTTTTTTGCCATTCGTCCGTTGACGTCTGGTTGTAACTTTTTCCATTCATCCGTTGATGTCTGGTCACCTCTCCGTTGGTGTCGGTAAACGTTGAGTTTTTCCCATTCGTCCGTTGACGTCTGGTTGTATCCTTTTCCATTCATCCGTTGATGTCTGGTCACCTCTCCGTTGGTGTCGGTAAACGTCGAGTTTTTCCCATTCGTCCGTTGACGTCTGGTTGTATACCCTCTTCCATTCATCCTTTGATGTCTGGTCACTTCTCCGTTGGTGTCGATAAACGTCGAGCTTCTCCCATTCGTCCGTTGAGGTCTGGTCGAGTCTTCCCAGTTCATCCGTTGATGTCTGGTCACCTCTCCCTTGGTGTCGATAAACGTCGAGCTTCTCCCGTTCGTCCGTTGACGTCTGGTCGAGTCTTCCCAGTTCATCCGTTGATGTTTGTTCACCTCTCTGTTGGTTTCGATAAACGTCGAGCTTCTCCCGTTCATCCGTTGACGTCTGGTCGAGTCTTCCCAGTTCATCCGTTGATGTCTGGTCACCTCTCCGTTGGTGTCGATAAACGTCGAGCTTCTCCCGTTCGTACGTTGACGTCTGGTCGAGTCTTCCCAGTTCATCCGTTGATGTTTGGTCACCTCTCCGTTGGTATCGGTAAACGTTGAGTTTTTTCCCATTCGTCCGTTGACGTCTGGTTGTACCTTTTTCCATTCATCCATTGATGTCTGGTCACCTCTCCGTTGGTGTCGATAAACGTTGAGTTTTTCCCGTTCGTCCGTTGACGTCTGGTTGTCTCCTTTTCCATTCATCCGTTGATGTTTGGTCACCTCTCCGTTGGTGTCGGTAAACGTTGAGTTTTTCCCATTCGTCCGTTGACGTCTGGTTGTATCCTTTTCTATTCATCAGTTGATGTCTGGTCACCTCTCCGTTGGTGTCGATAAACGTCGAGCTTCTCCCGTTCGTCCGTTGACGTCTGGTCGAGTCTTCCCATTCATCCTTTGATGTTTGGTCACCTCTCTGTTGGTGTCGATAAACGTCGAGCTTCTCCTGTTTGTCCGTTGACGTCTGGTCGAGTTCTTCCCATTCACCCGTTGATGTCTGGTCACCTCTCCGTTGGTATCGGTAAACGTTGAGTTTTTCCCATTCGTCCGTTGACGTATGGCTGTATCCTTTCCCATTCATCCGTTGATGTCTGGTCACCTCTCCGTTGGTGTCGGTAAACGTTGAGTTTTTCCCATTCGTCCGTTGACGTCTGGTTGTATCCTTTTCCATTCATCCGTTGATGTCTGGTCACCTCTCCGTTGGTGTCGGTAAACGTCGAGTTTTTCCCATTCGTCCGTTGACGTCTGGTTGTATACCCTCTTCCATTCATCCTTTGATGTCTGGTCACTTCTCCGTTGGTGTCGATAAACGTCGAGCTTCTCCCATTCGTCCGTTGACGTCTGGTCGAGTCTTCCCAGTTCATCCGTGGATGTCTGGTCACCTCTCCCTTGGTGTCGATAAACGTCGAGCTTCTCCTGTTCGTCCGTTGACGTCTGGTCGAGTCTTCCCAGTTCATCCGTTGATGTTTGTTCACCTCTCTGTAGGTTTCGATAAACGTCGAGCTTCTCCCGTTCATCCGTTGACGTCTGGTCGAGTCTTCCCAGTTCATCCGTTGATGTCTGGTCACCTCTCCGTTGGTGTCGATAAACGTCGAGCTTCTCCCGTTCGTACGTTGACGTCTGGTCGAGTCTTCCCAGTTCATCCGTTGATGTCTGGTCACCTCTCCGTTGGTATCGGTAAACGTTGAGTTTTTTCCCATTCGTCCGTTGACGTCTGGTTGTACCTTTTTCCATTCATCCGTTGATGTCTGGTCACCTCTCTGTTGGTGTCGGTAAACGTTGAGTTTTTCCCGTTCGTCCGTTGACGTCTGGTTGTCTCCTTTTCCATTCATCCGTTGATGTTTGGTCACCTCTCCGTTGGTGTCGGTAAACGTTGAGTTTTTCCCATTCGTCCGTTGACGTCTGGTTGTATCCTTTTCTATTCATCAGTTGATGTCTGGTCACCTCTCCGTTGGTGTCGATAAACGTCGAGCTTCTCCCGTTCGTCCGTTGACGTCTGGTCGAGTCTTCCCATTCATCCTTTGATGTTTGGTCACCTCTCCGTTGGTGTCGATAAACGTCGAGCTTCTCCTGTTCGTCCGTTGACGTCTGGTCGAGTTCTTCCCATTCATCCGTTGATGTCTGGTCACCTCTCCCTTGGTATCGATAAACGTTGAGTTTTTCCCATTCGTCCGTTGACGTATGGCTGTATCCTTTCCCATTCATCCGTTGATGTCTGGTCACCTCTCCGTTGGTGTCGGTAAACGTTGAGTTTTTCCCATTCGTCTGTTGATGTCTGGTTGTATATCTTGTTCCCCAGTCATCGGTCAATGTTGGGTCATGTATCTTTTCAAAATCCCCAGTAGAGTCGTCGGTGAACGTCTTGTCTGGTCCCGTGATAAGTATCAGATTGCAGTGGAAGTGGCCATTGGTGAAAAGTCTGTTCTTGGATCCCCGCAGAGTGCAAATTTCTATGGTTCTTTGGTATTCAATCCCTGTTTACCTTGAAGGTCTGACAGCCGTTGCTCTCATCCGTTCAGGTTCCCAGTTGATTGAATAGGGGCAGCTGTAGCACCTCAAATTTGCACCTCCCATTTGTACATTCATTTCATTTTTAGGTCATTAACATTGCATTTACATTGCATAGTCCATTGCATTGCATCAATCAAAACTGATCAGGAGAATCCATCTGTGCAAGAGAGCAAGGGTTTTTCCATGAGATGAGGGCCTTATGGTTGTTCTAGAGAGCTTACATGACCCAAGGATCATTTTGAAGCAACTTGACCAAGGATTGAAGGCTCAAAGTCCATAGTGCATGACCAGGTCATCTAGGGTCCATAAAAGTCAACTGCAAGTCAACTGAGGGCTAGGAGATGGAGAAATGGTTTGAGACACTTCATTCATGTTCAAAAGAAGGTTATTCAACATTTCAAACATCTACCTTAAAGATTTTGAAGCCAGATCAAAAGTTTCCAAAAATGGAAAGTGACCTGTAATTTCAAGTTTCCAAAAATGGCAAGTTTTTGGACCAACTTCAACTCAACTTTCCAACATCAAATAAGCTTCAAATGAAATTTTGTCCAACATGAAAGTTGAATATCTTTCTCTCCCATTTCCAAAAAGTCCAAGATCATGAATTTCTAATGAATGGTTAAGGAGTTATGATCAAATCATGACAAAGTGTGCATGGAACTTCAAATGGCCATATCTTTTAAACCAAGACTCCAATTTGAGTGCTTCTTTTTGCATTGTTCTTCTCATGTCACGAGGTTTCCAAACCAACCATCACATTGCTTGAAGTGTTATCACATGAGCATTTGTATATCCAAGTCAATTTTGGAGGGAAAATTGGAAATTTAAAAATGGTGCATTGTATGGACTTTCTACCATTGCCATTGTGTTTGAAATGTAATTTTGAGTGAATTTGGGCCTTGGTATGCACTGTTCACGTGTGCATCTCATGCATGGAGTGAAAATGCAAATTTGTGCATGCATCTTATATCCTTCTAATCTCATTTAGCTTTGGCCTAATCATGATTTCAGGTTGATTAAGAGGACATATATAAGGTTAATCATAACTGTATTGATGATAACACACATTTTTCAGATTTAGATTTGGAATTTTGATCAAATTTTTCTCTCACAAAGAACTTCCAAATTCTTCACACAAACCCTCATTTCCTTGCATAATTCTTGATCCTGGTGAAGTTTAGAGTGTGATTCAACGTGCATTTTGAAGAATTCGTGCCAGATTCAATCATGCTTGAAGCTTGAAGGTGTTAATGGAGTTTTCAAATTAAGCTGGATTCACACGTGTTGGAGCTTCAATTTCTTCATCAATCATCTCTACAAGCATCCTGGAATTGATCTGGATCATTTAGAGCTTTGGATCGTGCAAAACAAGAACCTGCTCTTCAAGAGGTAGGATTTTTGACCTTCACAATTCTCGAATCCATGCGTATATTTGTGTAGATCTTTGTTTGCTGAGAATTCTGAGCTAAAAATCGTGTGAAATGGTGCATTATTCATTGAGTTATGTGCGTTTGAAGTTTTGTATTCAAAAATGATTTTGCTCGATTCTCCTTATTCTTGATGAATTAGCATGAATGATTGTTTGATCTGTGATCCTCATGATGTAACCGTTCCAATGATACAATTTTTTTTGATTTCTGGACATTTCTGGAATTTTCTGGAAAATTGATACATGAAGTTCATCATGTTCATCTTCTTCCTCATGAAGAAGATGAAGATCATATGCGCTAGCGACGGTTTCTGGACAATAGCGACGGATCCTGGTCATTTTCCAGGCTTAGGGTTTTAAGTGGAAACGGTGCGTTTCATACGCAATGGCGCGCCACTTTTGAATTTGGACAGTGATCGATTCCCAGCGAAGGCATAATTCAAATCTTCATTCCATTTGACCATTTTCCCTCCTCTTTTGCCATGCTTGATCATTTTTGAATTTCATTTTTTATGCTAACTTCAAAAATCCATATCAAATTGAAAAATGCATCAAATCATTCCCAATTTTTTGCAAAATGATCCTTAGAATGTCTAGTTTTTTATGATGATGAATTTGGAAGTCGTGCATGGCTGGAATTTTATTGGCTCTAGGTTGATTGATCATATGTGCATGTATGACCTTGCTTTGTTCAAACTCTCATGAAATGCTTGATTTTAATCCAATGGACTTGAAATTTTACATGCTGATTCTAGACATGTTAATGGATGTTTTAGGCTTGGTTTGGTATTTTTCCCATTTGCCAATTCTGTTTTATGCTTGTGTTTGAATGGTGTGACAATTTGTGTCACACATTTGGTTGATCAACTTGTGCAATTTGATTTCCATGCCAAATGACCTCCAATGCTTCTGATTTTTTGTATGATGGATGTTTGGGATGTCTTGATTGCTCATGAATTTTTCCAGAATTATTTGAATCATTTCTGTTTTGATTGGGAATTTTCATTCTTAATGATCAAATGTGTGCCTTGAATTGGTCATTGACTTCTCTTTCCTATTACATGGACTTTCCTAGTGATTTTGCTTTGATCCTTTTTAGGACTTGCTCTTGATTGATTAAATATGATCTATGTTGAATATCAAGTTCTGTTTTGGGTTTTTGATCCACTTTTGACCCTAGGCTTTGACCTAGTGGTTTGTTACTTACATTTGAGTTGTGAGTTTCAGGTTCAAGTGTGCATTTCCATGATTGATGTTGCTCCTTCATTTGAGATTGACCATTTGTTGTTATTGGCTAACATTTGCTTGTTTCGTAGGCTTTGAGAACAATTCACCTGTGCTTATGGTTTATGTGTTGCATATTGGGTTGTCTGTCTGATATTGACTGTTGACTGTTTGTCTGAGTATTGTACTGATTGGTTTAGCTGTTTCCACAGGTACCTAAGTTGCTTTAAGTTCATTTGAACTTTGCTTTGCTTGCTTGTGGTTGGCATACCACTGAGGTATAATTCCTTGATCTTCATGTAGTATGGAAGACCTGTCATGTTACTTTGGCAGGCACCTGTCTGAAGCCCTCCTTAAGAGGCAATGTTTGTGGTTGTTTATTTTTGTGCCAAGCAGGTAAAGACCTCTTAAGAGGAAATTGGCAGATAAAAGGGATGTGCAATCCATCCCCTGCTATTCAGTTGTGTCATTCACTTTGCTCACACACCATGTGTTGATGCATTGTGAATAAGAACCCAAGATCTTGTTGTGTCAGTCATGTGGAGAAGAGTTCCCTCATTCTGAACTCCCACACTTTCTATTTTGATTCAAGCTCTCCCAGGCCAGGGATAAGAGCTGTGAGGTCTTACCCTCACTTCCCATTTCATCTGCTTCACCCTAACTCTCAATGTTAGGGTTAAGAGCTAAAAAACACCCCATTCCATTTGGCTTGTTTCTACAGCCTAGCCTTGTATGAGCCAATTGTTTGCATATAGTGTGTGTGCTTGCTTTATTGTGCTTGTATTTGTTTGATTGTGCTGTTTAGGATAGCTTGCTTCCTGTGCAAGTTAGGATAGAGACCTCAACATAGGGATCGTATGCATGACAACTTCTAGGCTCGAGTCGTAGTCTCCCTAGTAGCTTGTTATATCCCTTGTCTCTGGTTAGGTTAGAAGTTCTTTCCCTGTTTAGGGGAACTACGTCGCCCTGATCCTCATAACAGATGAGGTACGTAGGCAGGAGATGAGCTGATCTCTCTGGGCGCCCTTTTTCTTTTTCACCCCTTGTGTGCGTTTGGAGTCTGACATAAGTCCAGCGATTGGCAGTCGGTTTCCTGTATGTGTGTTTGGTGGTTCGGAGTCTGATGTAAGTCCAGCGATTGGCATTCGGTTTCCATGTTTGCCTGTTTGAGTGGAGTCTGACATAAGTCCAGCGATTGGCAGTCGGTTTCCTGTTTGTGTTTTGTTTGGCATGCGTTAGCCTAGCTACGAGTGCTCTGATTCTTTCTCTGGTTAGAGAAGATACGTATGCATAGGATGCGACATCCTAGCAAGCACGTTTCCCCTGTCCCCAAACTACGTTGACTCTGATGTCTGTGTCTGACAGACTACGTAGGCCCAGGATGCGATATCCCGCCGAGTCCCGTTTCTTCCGTCTTTCATCTGTGTTTCCTTCCAGTGTGTGTGCAGTGTTTGAGCAGTCTTTTAGCAACCTTCTTTCTATCCTTTCTGAGTGTAGATCCCGTCGAGTACGACGGATGCGTAGGGGTGCTAATACCTTCCCTTCGCATAACCGACTCCTGATCCTATCAATCTCTGGTCGCGAGACCATTCCTTTCCAGGTTTACTTCGAGCGTTTCCTTTCCCTCCTTTGGGATAAATAACGCACGGTGGCGGCTCTGTTTCTTTTTTCCCGCCGGTTTTTCGCGTAATGCGACACTTGGTAATTCTGTTTGCAGGACATATTCTGATAAAGGAGAGGAATAATTTGGCCGTCGAAGTCCTGTATTCAGACCATTCTGGGCCATGATTCTCTCTATCATACTGGTTAAGTCATTTTCCATCATGTTTTCCCGCCTGACCCTATGAATTACTTCGTCTGCATCCTGGTCTCTATTAACCATTATCACTCTCCTAGGTTGTTCTTCAGGGACTTCCCGTCGAATTGGCTGTTGTTCCAATCTTGCCCCCATGACTCTTTTGTTAGGGGCTTGCCTTTATGGTCAAACCTGATCTATCGTTGGTTCTTCTCCCTGGATTATAACCTGGTTTGCCCTGCGTCGAACAACAGATTGTGGGGCGCCTAGAAAATCTGCTATGCGTCCCATCTGCGCTGACAGTTGTTGGTATGTTTGGGCATTGTCAGTGTTAGTACTATTCACATTTTGTATTAAGGGAGAAAAAATGGTATTCATTTCTCTGGCCAGAACTCCTACCATATCATGGTTACTAGCATCCATTTGTTGTCTAAAGGCTGCCTGATTATTCGTTGTAAGGGTAGGTAATAGGGTGGGGACTCCTTGTGATTGGTTATTTTGACCTACATGGTTCATGCCAGATCCAGAATTTTGAATTGGCGAAATAACCGTATTATGTGGTTAAGTATATATGGAAGAATTGTTTTGAAGTCCTGCCATGGCGGTAGATGGCATTCCATATGGGTAATCTTTCACAGGCCTGTAGTTCTCGAATCCTGGTGGCCTAGGGGTTGAAATTGCAGGAGTATCTGCCACGCCTGACATAATAGGCATTGCTGTCAAATTATGCAAGGCCATGGATCCAGACGTTGGTATGGCCTGTGCATTAGGGATCTCAGTGGATACATCAATTTGCTCTGATTATGCCTGTTCCCTGGGGAGAGAATTGTTCCCATTGACTGGTTGTATTAACCATCTTTTTTGTGTTTTTTCTGTTGGTTATAGGTTGTGAATTGTTGGCTATCCTACCACTTCTAAGGATCATACAACACTAATTTTTAAACCAAAAGAATAACAACAATTTTGCGAATTGTAAAAACAAACTATTGTAATCAACAATTCTTTTGACACCGTCCCACTGGGTGTGCCAATTTGTTTACCAGTGATTTCTGATAAACAACCGCTAGTCTTCCAAATTTATATATTTTTGGTAACTTACAGGATCGACTAGATTGATCCTAGGACATGTGTCTCAAGAACTATTATTACGGTGATTTGACTCATGGTTAGGTTTGTTTCTAATTTGTGGACGACGAAAAGTGTTTTGACAACAATTCTGAACGAAACATATGACTTTATAAACAAAGTAAATGACGATAACTTTATAGTAAAATGTTTCTTAAAGATAACGAAAATACTCGTGAAGGGTAAAGATAAGTGACTCGAAGTAAATGCTTTAAGTTTTGAGAAAGTACTGAAAATGAAGACTTGGCGAAATGTAAATACAAAAGTAAAAGTGATGATAAACTACTGAAAATAAGGGCAATTCAACAGAATAAAAGGCAATGAAATACTTTAATTTAAATAATTGGTATGAAATAGATAACATGAACGAAACTTATGGTGTTCTTCATACATACATTTTCAGCGTAAAACTTTTTTCTCTCGGTCTGGTACTTCGAGTATATTTTGTGAATTTCTGTATATCTGTTTGAACACCCCTGAATCCAAAACTAAGACCCCTATTTATAGCAATTTGACCCTAACGGCCTCTACATATATGACTGCCACGTTTGCCATTCTCAAGCGTTGTATGTCTCAGATGTTTCCACATGTTGGCCTGACGAAAACGACTTGGTTTAAATTTCAAATGCTTCCCGCTTGAAGCTTCGACTCTGTGAGCGCCTATGTCGAAGAGAGCTTTATGGAAACCCAAAAATATTCTAAGTCTCAGGCTTCGACAACAAAGAATTGTTCACCCACGAAAAGAATTAAACAGCTTCGACACAACCATCTTTTATTTATTCTCCAAAACGTAACACTTCCAAAGAACTTCAACTATCTGTCGAAATCTCCAGCTAACAATGATGTAGCTTATAAGTACACCAAGTATGAAAAATTTGGGCATAATTCTTTGTCATGCAAGAGCCTTACACAAGACCCAAATGCTTTGAAAAGAAAGGTAATAGAATTTTATATGTGTGCACTTTGTTATTTCTCCGCATTGTGTTGATATGATTCTAACAAAAATTTGATGATTTTTTTTATTATAGGAAACCAAAGGCATCCCAGGCTGGAGTTGGGCTAAAACACAAGAATGCTAATGTGCAGACAAATGTTAATGTGCAGTCAAGTGTGCAGACAAATGTTGATGTACAGTCAAGTATGCAGACTAATGTTGATGTGCAGGCTAATGTTGTTGTTCATGCAAATGCTAATAGGCAAGACCATGTTGATGCAAGTCAAGCTGTGAACAATGTTGTATCTTAGAATAATGCAATCCATATTTATGCAAGTCAAGCTGAATCGTGTGTGGTTGACATAAGTCAGATTGAGGCAAGTCAAGCTAAGGGAAAATAAAAGAAGAAAAAAACATGTTATGAAGATGAGAAAAAGGGTGAGTGAAATATTGAAGTTGAAATGCTTTCAAAAACCAATTACAGGCCAAGGTTCAACTTCTGAGCAGCCAATCACTTTGACTAAACATAATGAAGGAACAAGTACACATGGAAAAAGTGCTTATGGACCTGGTTCAAAACTAGGGGTGTGTACCAGGTCCTTGAAATCTTAGAAGAAAAATAAATGACAGATGATGCAATTGCCATTTGTATTATGTACTTTAGAGTTAATGTTTAAGTTATGTTTATAATGATTCACTTTAAGTTATGTGCCATTTTGTTATGTCTGTAATGACATATAATAGTTATGTATGTTATGATGCACTTTAAGTTTCATTTTCTGTCTGTCTTAAATCTGATGTACTTTAAGAGTCACTTTGTAGTGACTTATGCATTTTAAGTGCTACTTACTATCTATGCACTTTAAATTCCACTTTGTTTTTACTTATACACTATATGCTCCATAATTATTACTCAAATATGCATTTTGTTATGTGTTAACAAAATTTTAAAACAAATCACAATTGTATATAACAACTTTTCCATTACATAGAATACCAATTGATACACTGATACATCACAGTAACATTGTTGATACACAATAAATTACATTAACTTAACAACAATAGATAACAAAATCCAAGACAATACAAGTGAAATCATCAACCAATAGCTTTTGTTCTTCTCCAATTCAAGCTTTTTCTTGGTCTTTTCAAGCTTCATCAAATTCAATTTTGCACGAATCTGCTTTCCAAATTCAGTCTCACCTAACTTGCCAAGGTCATTTCCATATTCCCTCAAATAAGCCATTGTCATTTCACAGTTGCAGCAATTTTCAGGAATCTTTTGAGTTGTTTGAACCTGACCAATTTCATCTTCCACATGAAAAATTCACAGCTTACCCCATTCTGCAATTAGGTTCAGAACAATTGTAAGAGAAAATGTTAAGCGGAGAGGGAAGAACAACATGAACTGAAACTTACTCCTAAATGTCAATATTTTCATTATTTTAAGCGAAAAGAGAAGAACAACATAAACTGAAACTTACCCCTGAATATCGACATTTCTAGAATTTTCTATTAGGGTTATCTATGGTGTTTGATACCCATATCTTCATTGGTTCATTACATCCACATCTGGGAAAACTCAGTTCACTTGAGTTACCAATGGATGAAGTCTTGCTTCCACCCATGTTTTCTTGCACGAAGAGGATGAATATCAATAAAATTGGGAACGAAATACGCTAAGTTCAACTGGTAACGATGAATGTTCGAAAGGGAATTAGGGTTGAAAAAGATGAATGTTCAACAAACTGGTAACGATGAAGAAGGGAATTAGGGTTGAAATAGTGACCAAAGGGCCACACTGGCTTAAGGGGGAACAAATAATCCACGTCATGTTCTGTTTGGATGCCACGCTAGATTAAATATGAAATTTGGGTTGAAATAGTGCACTCGGGATCCATAAAGAGTGAATCTTCAAATTATAAGGGGGGGGATAAAAATATATTTTATAGGGGTGCAAATCAAATCTCGCTAACATTGTAGGGGTGTCGTATATTTAATCCTTTATTATAAATATCTAAAATATATAAGATTATCAATGTAATTTATTTAAAATCCTTCAATTGAAATTAGAGTTTGATTAAATACATGTTATAGTTATAATTCAATTTCATGAAAATTATGTATATTTTTTTAAAAGCCAGTACAAATTATATTAATAAACAAGAAGAGGCATAAGGAATGCCTCAAACACAATACACCAATTCCAGTATACAAAACAGTCAGCAGTACAGGAAAAAAAACCCACACAAATGCTTCGGCTATATTGAATCTAATTTTGTTGAATCAGACCTAATTTTTTGAAAAAAAAAAATCATATACAAGATTGTGCGGTTGCGGATAAAAATTAGTTAGAAGGTTCAGGATTTTAGAATTTTTTTCTTTTAACATGTTATAGTCTATTATTAGTATAGGTTTTGGAAAGTTATTAAAAGATGAGATGGAATTGGTTGCACACGTAAATAAAACTCTCGTCGAATTACTTCTAGTGGAGAAAAAAATATGTAGAGTGAGAATGTATTATTGACACAATAAAATGTTTTGTTGGTTGGTCAAACATTAACCAACCTATTTTTCTGATTATACTAAAGTTAGCTTTTTTATTTTTTCTCTACAAGAAAAGCCCTAACTAAAGTTCACGTCTGAGTTTATATTCCCAAAGAAAAATCTTTACATATATCTAGAGTTTCTAAAATTTATTTGAAGATAGTTGTGCACACTTTATATAAAGAAAATTGTATTAATATTTCAAAAGATATTAACAACATAAACCACTTGGAGCCTGAAACTAGTGGTATTAACAAGGTTTCTTTGGTTGAAAGCCTAGACCAGCCTGAACTTGATAATACGGGCAACCTGAAGCTAAAGGTGCTTTGTGGTGCCTCCAAGGATGTTTTGGTTAGTCTTGCGCAATATGTGGCAGAAGTTGATGATACATCAGATGAAACAGTTCACACGCAAAATATGTAGATGCAACTCAAGTTAATGAAGTTGAGGATTTGAGCCATAATATGCAGTTCCTTCAAAAATGTGTGGGTTAATACGACTGAAGAAAAGAAGAGGAAATGGAAGATGAAACAGATTTTGCTTAACAAGATTTTCAAATGGTGTTATCCAAGTCAAATAAGAAGAAATTGAGACAGAAGGCTAAGGCAAATAATTATGAAACCAGATCAAAATCTGGTAATATCAAACACTTTCTATGAAGTGTTTCTATTGGAACGCCAAAGGTCATGCTAATAGACCATCTAGATCCTTAAGTTAAATAAACCTGATTTATGTTTTCTTTCTAAATCTTAGATGGATCAATGTTATCTTCCACCAAGATTTTTTTACTCTTTGAATTTGAAGTTCTTTTCTTTCAACAATAGGCATGCTTTAGCTGCCAACCTTTGGTGCCTTTGTTCAAAAGATCTTAATCATTTTATGGTTTGAAATTCAAATAAGTTTGTGGCCTGCATCGTAGAGATTGGGAATAAGAATTTTGGTATTGCTTCTATTTATGCTTTAACTTCCTATATTGATAGAAGAGAGTTATGACTGATCTCTCTTAGCTTATTATGGATCATCCTATTCCTTGGAGCTTTATTGGGGATTTTAATTGCATCTCCGAGGCTCATTAGCATAAAGGGCTTCTTTCTCCTAATAGAAGTCCCATACAAATTTTAATGTTTGGTCAGACTCAAATAATCTCATAGATCTCCCAACCAAAGGTGCTTCTTTCACTTGGTCAAAATGGTAGACAAGGATCAAGATTGGTTGAGAGAAGGCTTGATAGAGTCTTTTGCACTCAAGAATGGCTATTTGATTGTGCTTATTTCTCAGTTTCCATTATGACCAAGTTAAGGTCAGACCACTATCCTATTCTCTTTGAAACTATTCTATCTAATTGAAGTCGGACGAAATGTACCAGAATGCGTCGCACGATCGAACATACAATAGAGTTGCCACCGAAATTTATTTATCTCAAAAGAGGGAAGGGAAAATATCGATAAAACCCAATGGGGAGCAGAGAAACGGTTAAGGAAGTCGATTATGCAAGGGGAAGGTATTAACACCTCTCACATCCATGATACTCCATGGGAACCGTTTTGAATGCTCTTGCTTGGATGAGTGTTGATATCTTCACGTACCTATAAAACAGAAAATGGGTTAGAAAGAGAGTGTTCAAGGAGGATTAGGGTCATCATGCCTACGTATTCTCATGGTGTAATGAGAAAGTCATAGCCTCGTAGTTTGTGGAACCAGAGAGAGAAAGGGGGAAAAGAAATAAAAATGATCGCCAAGGATTCACATCCTTGTGCCTACGTATCCTTATACTGCAATAAGGAAGTCAAAGCTTTGTAGTTCGAAGGACAAAGACTGAAAAAGAAAAAGATTAAGGGTGGTGTTTAAACTGGAAGGAAGGCTTACCAAAACACTGGGACTGATATGGTAAGTAAATGGTGTCAAAACCAACAGGGAATGTTTATAACCATAAAGGTGTCAACCCAAAAAGAGGAAAGATAAAGGTGTATAACAAATGAAGGTGTTAACTTAAAATGTGGTGTCAAAACTAAGAAAAAGGGGTTAACTATAAATGTGTGTCCCTTAATTGTGATGTCAAAACCAAGAGGAGAGACTTACCAAAACACTGAGACTGGCATGGTAAGGAAAGAAAGAAGGAACTTGTCAAAGCACGAGGACTGATGTGACAAGGATCTTACCAAAGCACGAGGTCTAATATGGTAAGGGAATGGTGTTGAATCTAAATGAATTATACCCGAACTTATCACACGCTCAAAGATACAAGAAAGTCTCCATTGAACTTTATTCATTCCCGAAGGAAAGGGAAAACCTCGATAAAACCCGGGGAATAGAAAAGGGTAAGGAAGTCAGTTATATAAGGGGAAGGTATTAGCATCACTCACATCCGTTGTACTCAACGGGAACCATTTTGATTGTTCTTTGCAAGAACGAGTGTTATTATCTGAATATTACTCGCGAAAGGGGAAAGAAGGTTAATAATTACTGTGCTCTTCGAGGATTGGGGCCCTTGGGCCTACGTATTCTCACTGTGCAATGAGAAAGTCAAAGCTTTGTAGTTTGTGGAACTAAGACGTGTGTGTTAGTTGTTTTTAGTGAACAGTATCAACATTCTCATTCTATTGTCAACTTACTTGTATGCTCGAGCATGAGAGTCTTAAGTGTTTGTTTGTTTGCGGTAGAATGGATGAATTCGGATCGCACTCTAGCAATTAAACATTTCTTTCTCACACATGAAGGCTTAAGCGTTGTTCACGGTAAAACGAAAGTAAACGTCCTTTCTGGAAAGGTTCTTAACTAAACATGAAACCTAAAGGCAAAACTGAGTTTGATGAGGTGAGTTTTCTTTTATTCTAAAAAGAGAGTCATGATTCGAATCATACTAAAGTCTATGAATGAAGGTGAATATGATGAGCAATTAAGTCATTCGTCTCGTACCCAAAGATATTCAGAATGAGGATGAGAATTGTCCACTCTCATCCCTTCTCCATTGCTTAAGGCTCGTAGCGTACAATCTTTATCGTATTGTTAATTATTTTTGAGTTTATACACAAAATCGTTTTAGTTCTGTTGAGAGAGAAAAAAAGGGAGAAGAAGAAACCCTAGAAGGTTGATGTCTGATCTTCAACCTGCATCCCATATCTTTGTAGAAATACTTATCAATTATTCGATTTAAATTGCACTAAAGTCTATGAATAGAGGAGAATACGATGAGCAACTGAGTCATTCATCCCATACCCAAAGATATTCAGAATGAGGATAGGAATTCTCCACTCTCACTCATTCTCTATCACTTAAGGCTCATAGCATGCAATTTGCATCATAACTAATGAGTATTTAAGTTGAATTTCCTCGCAGCTTCCTGTGATGAAAGGTTGTCTTTGAAGAAGAAGACTTAACAATCAACTTGAATCAAATTGTGATAAAATCTATGAATAGAGGTGAATACAATGAGCAATTGGGTCATTCGTCCCGTACCCAAAGATATTCAAAATGAGGATAGGAATTCTCCACTCTCACTCTTTCTCTATTACTTAAGGCTTATGGCACACAACTTGGCTCATGATTGATAAGTATTGGATACACCTTTTTTATGCTTGAATAGTAGCCCACTCTGTCTTGTACTGATTTGAGTTGAATGACGTCTTGAATCTTGATCTTTGAATCTTGAATTCTTGTACAACTCTTGAGATCCAGTATTCAGTACAACTTGAACATAAGGGACTTGCCCTATCAAGTGATTAAGGGTCTTTTGATCACTTGAATAGGATTGGGGAACTGAGAGCAGTCAAAGGATTTAATTGGTCAAAAAGAACTTTGATCAACTTAATCAGTTGGGGAAAAATCAGTTGAAAATTCAAGCATAAAACATACCTAAAGATTAATCAGTTAATCAGATGATTTACAAGTCCTAATCTAGGGGAACATGAATATCAGGCTATTTCTAAATCCTATGGGTACTAAAGTCAATTTGCAAAAATTGATCAATTAGGGAATAGTTTCTAAAAAATCAAGAATCTAATTAAAAACTAATTAAACCTAATTGTAGCGGTAAATTCATGACCATTAAGCGATGGGTAAACTTAACGTCAATAAAACCAGAGTCGCCGCTGTGCTTTTATTGTTTCTAAAGGAAAAGGGAAAAGTACGAACAAAACCCAAAGATAAGAAGTTTTTAAATCAAAACTAATAAAATGCCAGAGATTACAGGTAAGGGGGTTGGTTACACAGAGGAAAGGTGTTAGCACCCAAAGTGTCCTAGGGAGCCCTTTTTTATGCGTGTTTGTGTTTTTGGTATAAAATATGTTTGAAATAAATAAAGTGTGGGGATGAGAAAAGAATTCATTAATTATATTTTTGTGTTTGACAAGACCTTCAGACTTGTGCCTACGTACCAACATAAAAATGAGGGATCAAAACCTCATAGTTCATGGTATCAATTTCAAAATGAGTGGATTGCTTTTAATTAAAAGTTAAGTTTAAAAGCGACACAAAAGACCCAAAAGTTTGAATGAGTGTTAGTTCTTTTTGTCTTTTGAAATTTTAAGTCAATATGATTAGATTCATTTACAAGTTTGATTTAAGAAAAAAGTTTAAAAAAAGCAATGACATAAGACCAAAGTTTCTAATTTGCAATAAAATATAAGTTTTGAAATCACAAGCAAAGAAAAGTTTTTGAAAGAGGGGGAAAGATTTTGAAATTTAAGAAGTGGGAGGAGATGAAGAGACTAATCCTAAGCATAAAATTAAAAGTTAAGAGTTGAAAAGATCTGACCAATGGGATGCAATCCAACAAACAAGAATGTCATATAGAAAACCCATTTTCCCTTTGGACTTTGAATCGAGCAATAATCAGCAATAACTTAGCAATATGAAGAGCAAGGCATCAAATAAATATAACCACATCCAAGCAGACAAATCCATAGCTAACAATCTTCTTTGTCTTCTCATGTATCAGATGAAATACTTCTTGATTTTTGCTCAGAATAAGGTGTAACATTAGATCAAAATAATAGTTGCATAAAGACCATGTAGCAGATGAACTCAAGTGGATCCCAATACTTGCATCATATGAAAGCTCAAATCACAATAACTTGGTCTCAGAAATGTTGGCATTGACCAAGTCCTTTTGCACATGGAATATTGCCTAAATCTAAGTCCAAAAGTTCAGATCAAATCCAACAGTCCACACAAACATTTTTTAGGGTTTTGTTGTTTATTAAGTATTTTAAGGTCCTAAGACCACAAGCACTAACAAATATATACAATCACAATATATGGCTCAAATGAGCAAAGTGAAAATGACATAAACATAAACAATTTAAAAGTATGTAAATGAAAAATGAATGGTAAATAATTTGAATTTAAATTGCATAAAGTAAATGACTTGAAAGTAAAAGCAATATTAATACAAGTTAGTCAAATGTTAGTTGATTAGATGTTAATGGTGTTTTTCTTTTCAATTGAATAAGTCATTCTTTGGAGAACACTCAACCATCTATTCACAAGCATGGATCCTTGAACCAAGACATCTTCCAAAGGAAGGAAAAAAGGCTAAGTTTCCATACAATACCATGAAAGATGGGAGACTTACCATCTCACTTATTAGAATGATATGCCTTTAGGGTCAAAATTTAGCTCTACGTTAAGCAATCATAATTAGACTTATGTAGAAGTCACAACTATCTAAGGTCGGGCAATAAAAATTTAGGTGCTAATGCATGTTAGAGATTTGGTATAATGAATAAAACTCCTAAAACATACCACACACTAAAAGAAAACAAATCAAAGGGTGGATCTATCTCATCCATACTTGTATTGGTTCATCTAACACAAGGTTATTGATGAAACAATTAGCCTTCGGATCTTGAGATCTCATTGGTCAATTAAAGGGATAGGATAGAATGGGATTGAATATGAAGAGAGAAGGGAGATGAGAGAAACACAAATTGGTCATGGGAGGAATTTTATCAAATTAAAATCATTCATTCATTTTGGGAGATGAAATGTACATTTCATCAATGATTTTAACTTAACAAAAGTCAAATCAACCTTGACCAAGGCCCAAACACATATACAAACATCACAAGTCAATAAAAATGGCTCAACATAATTTTTATACAATTGATCAATTAAAAATCAAATAAAAAATGCATTTTAATTAAATTTAGTTTGGTCGAAACCTAAAACCTCTTCAAAACACTAAATAAATGACCAAGAGATTTATCTTAGGTCAAACAAGGTCAAATGACCTTAAACAATTTTTTTCATGATTTTTGAAAAGTCAGAAGTATTTTTAAATAATTTAAAATATGCACAAAAACAATTAATTCATGAAAAGTATCAAAATTAATCCAAAAAATAATTTTAATTCAGAAAAAGAAAGAGGAAAATATATAAATATTTTTGGTGAAAGTCCCATATTTTTTGGATTAAAAATAAAATTAATATGAATTAATCAAAATAACATAATTAAATGAAAAATCAGAAAATACAAAAAACAAGGGTCATCAGATCTCCCTCATTAATTGAGGTGGTAGATCTGATGGCCACACGTGCGCGTTCCACCATGCACCAAGTCAAATGCGTTGTACGCGTGGTAATCAGAACCAAGGACTGAGATTAAAACATTTTGAATGGATCATGTGGTTGAGAGGTGTGACAACACACCACCAGAGCTAGGGCTCCGGTCTTTTTTTCTCCGGTGGACCTCACCTGATTGGTCCACCATCAACCATCACCAAAATGAAAAATAAAGACATGGATTTAAAGAAAAAAATGCTTAGGAGCTCGAATCTGGACTCAATTTTCTCCAATTCCGAGTATACAAAAAGATACAGGGATTTGAATTTTGAGGATCATGAACTGAGTTGCTTCGATTTGACCTCAAAACAACTCAATCTTGTTGCCTACATTGGTAGGACTTCAACCAACACAAAAACACAAAGAATGGTGAAGAATTGAGAGAGAATCGAAAAGGTGAAGTTTCTGAAAAATCACCTTCGAGTTGATCTAATTTCACTTGATCTTGATCTGGATTTGCTTGCTTTCTCTTCCTCTTGCTTGCAGAAGCCAATTGAGATAAAAAAGAAAGTGAATTTCTGGAGTTTGAACTTCCAAACAGAAGATGAAGTTCAAGCTCGATTTCAAGAGAAACCTTCAGAAATTCTATGAAAATGAGGGTTTGGATCAGTCTAGTAAAGCTTGGGCAGGGTGTGGATGCCGTTTCTGAAGCCATGAGCTTGTTTAAATAGGCATCGAAATTGATTTTTGCACCACTTGAAATTTGCCAAATTTGGAAACTAACTTGCATGGATGCATGGGCAATGATTTGGGCCTAAGGAATGATGAAATCCATCTCCAATTCGTGTGTAATTGATGCTGGCATCATTACAATGAAGCATGCAAAGAAGAATGATCACTTGAATCCAAAACTTGCCAAAACAAATCCCACAATGGAGCCATATACAAGTGCCTCAATTTTGATCCAAATGAGATGATCGTAGACTTTTTGGAAAGGTGAGATCAAGGGGGAAAACTTTAATGTTGAACACTTTTTCATTTGAAGCTTGGATCATGATGAATTTTGAGGCGGAATTTTGGGAAATCAAACATATTTGAAAATTTTCTAAGTCCCAAGTCAAATGTTCACTTCTTCCACCTTGAATACCATTTTCTATGGACTTCAAATGAAAAGAGTTCCTTCATAAAAGTTGTAGATATTTCAAAACTCTTCAATTTAGTCATAAATGTGACCTCATTTGGATTTGTCATGAAGGAGTTATGAATTTTAGAAGTTGAGGAGAATCACTTGTTCAATGGTAATGGTCCAAAGTGACCTATAACGTTTCCTCTTGGCACATGCATTTGCAAGTTGAATCTGAACTTCCTTCAAACATAAAAGTTGAATTAGACGTCTTGAATTTTATCATGTAATTTTAATGGATTTAATATCATAAAAATTGAGCAAGTTATGATCTTGGGGAGTTGACCTCCTAACTAGGGTTCAAACAAAATGACATATAATCGTTCACTATAAAAAATGACTTTCCAAGCAAAACTAGCTCTAGACTTCAACATTAATTTTTTTTGGAATGTCATTTTGAGTAACATTTATCTTGGAATCATCTTCATATGACAAACAATATAGGAGATAGGGTCTAGGAAACCCCAGTTTTGACCAGTTGACTTTCTCTAGTCAACCACCATGAACCATCTTGCTAGCTTGATATTCTCTTGACTTTTGGGACTCATGGAGGATCATATATGCATAATATAATTTAATATGAAGTATACTTTGAAATATTTGATCAAATGTTGAAGAAACTTGCTGAGGAAGTCACACAAGATACCCAGATGAATTAGGACTTCCAAGACAAACAAGCTTCAAACTCTTGGTGATTTCTTGATCAAAATGACATGTGAAGATCATGGGGATCCATATATGATGCTTAGAACCAAAGTGAACCATTTCTTGATTGAACTCCTTGCATTGGGGGTCTCGAACCCTAGATATGAGCTTGATAGAGCATGGGTGAACACACACACTACCTACAAAAGTAACAAACTATATATTGACATATTTTTGGTATTTTGGTTAGTGAATAATGAAAAACAAAGTATGATACAATCAAAAGTTCTTAGTGATCTCTCCCAACGTAAACCCAATGAATGAGGGGTAAGAAGGCTACCGATGTGTGATCCCAAAGCTAATGCATATAATGAGATAACATGATGGATCTTAGGGTCAAAATTGGAGTCTTACACTAATTATATCTAATTATAATCCTAATTATTTATAATGATATGACATGATAGAAAACAAATTAAAACTAACCTAATATTAAACTAAGCTACTATTAACAAATGGTTAATGTATGAAAAACAATAGAAAATGAAAATTAATCCAAAACTTCAATTAAATTAATTAAGTTAAATGGAATCAAATTAACGAAAATGAAGTAGGGGAGGGTGTGTGCATTGTGGCAGGTGTTCCTGAAGAAAAAGTTTTGGCTTGAGCCCAAACTGAACCAAGCTACGAACAGCCGAAACAGTTTATCCATAGCAAACAAGTCCGATACAAACGAACCAGGTCTCCAAATAGCAACGCAACATAAAAACTTCATCGCCACCGAAATTGAATAAACCATCATTCAAACTCAATTCATCTTCGTGTGTGCATAATCAGAAAGAAATGAAATCGAATTGAAGCAAAAAAACTCACCGAATCAGAGTTTCAAAACGAACAGGTACAAAATTCCTCTTTTTTCTTCTTCTTCGGTTTCTTCTTGTTGTTAAATCTCTGCTATGATGTGCATTATTATTTGTTTCCATAATGATTTGTTTAGAGATTGAGAGAAGAACGAATCGTGTGAATGTCGAAGAATAAATTTCTGAGATTCAGAGAGTTTGTAAAGAGTGAATTTCTGAGAGAAAATGGAGGATGAAAATTGTGTGAATTGAGAAACTGAAATCATGCCCTTGTTGAAGTTGCAGTGTGAATTTATAGGGCGTGATTCTGTTACAATTCGTTAATTTCCGTTAGTTTTATAACACTGAATTAACAGTGAAGTTAGTATGAATCTGTTAGTTTAGTTAAGAGAAGGTTCTGGTTAGTGAAAATGAATGAAATTAGTTTTTGTTAAAGAGTGAAGTTAGTGATTGAAATTGGTTTTGTCAATTTGGTTAGTGAAATGAAATTGTATGTCAGTTGGTCTTGTTTTGAAATACAGGTGAGACTTGAGCTGCTGAGTTTTGAATTTTGCCGATTAACATGAAATTAGCAAATGAATTTTATTGGAATAAATTTTGCTTTGTTATGTTTGTAGGTTGGATGGTTTTGACATGTATTTGGATTTGTGAAATTTTGCAGGTGGATGAATTTGGAATATTGTAATTGAGCTGTTTGGAATATGATCATAGGCCATGTGGAATTGTTTGGGAGCTGCTTGGGAAGTGCTAATGGAATGGATTGCTATGGAACTTAAATTGTGTATTGGTTGAAATTGTAATTTTTGGATTAAAATTGTATTTGCACATGGAATATATGGTTGAATGTTTGGCTTGTGTTTGAAATTTGAATTAATTGTTGAATGTATGAGAATATAATTGAAGACGTGAATTGGTTTGTGGTTGTAATTGGAAATTGAATGATTGAAATTTGTTATGGGATTTTGAAATTTCAATTGAAATTTGAATGGAAATGGATGGTATTTGTACATGGTTGAAATAAGATTTTTGGATTCAAGTATTGTATTGTAATGTGGTTTCAAATGTACTTGGAATTTTAATTTGATTGAATGGTTGTATGAAATTATGATTTACAAGGTTTAACAAAACGGTTTGAAAAGGAAACATGTGACTATGGCTTGAATTGAAAAAATGCAACATCAAAATGGATATGAGCGTAAAAATAGTTAAAAAAGATATAAGGTTTGAACAAATTTACAACGAATCATGGCTTATGTAATTTGAAATGGACATAACAAAATGAGCATGGTCTAAAAAAGGGAATGTTGTCTTCGGATTTTAGTTAAATCATGAACAAATTTACAATGAATTATGGTTTTAACATGACATCAAATTTGAAATGTAAACATGAACAAGATTTGAAGATGAGCATGCATAAAATGGAATTGGGGTCTTAGGTAGTTGATGGATAACAAGAACAAAATCATAATGATTGAGGGATGGAAGAATGGTAAGTTGACTTTGGTCCACTGGTTGACCAAAAAGTTAACAGTTGACCAAAAGTCAATTGATGCAAAAGGATGATGAAATGGAATTCTTTGATTAAAAATGCATGTTCAAATGGAACCATGAACCAATTGGATTCAACTTGATCAACTTCCCCAATTCAAAACCATAAAATGGGAACGGATAACTTAGACCAATGAATAGTGAAACTTGGATTGATGAATAGTGAAACTTGGATTGATGAATAGTGAAACTTGGACCAATGGACCTCAAGCACACCTTGACACACTATGGTAACAATGAATGAACCTTGGACCAGATGATGACCAAGAGAGCCAATGGATTGAAGTGAATTAGATCAAATTGGACCAATGATAATATGCAATAAAACATGAATGTAAGCATGCCTCTAGGCCAATCCCGAGGCACCAAGGGCTAGGGTTTATCATGGACTGAACTTCAAGATCCAAGCTCTAAGACCATAAGCATCTATCAACTAGGGTTTTGATGAATCCCAAGTCCAAGAGTCAACCAAACAAGGCACTAGAGCACCAACTATCCTTGATTAAGGCTTCAAACTAAGCACAAAGCTCCACAAGCAACATCTAAAACCATGTGCCCATAATTAGGGTTTAGAAGTCAAGTTAATTGCACAGAAAGTCAAACATAAGATACCCTAATAGCAAAGTCAAAAATTAGGGTTTGGGTGCCCCGATGAATACCGTGGTGTGGGCTTCATGAATCAAAGTCCTAAAGAATCAAGAAATTAGGGTTTCACCCCCTATGAGGAGGAATACCATAATCTTCAAACAAACAAACCTTCCACTAACCATAAACCTTGAATCTATGATGCTTGTTAGCAAGTGTTAATCATGAATGAATGATGCACATGAATAAGGCATGAATGAGTATTGATGAATCTAAAGTCATAGGTTAGATGAAAAGTGAAAAGGGGAGGGAAAATTTTGGGGTATGACAGATGCCCCTATTTAATATTCTCGGGCCTGAAGGTATGAATAGTAATGACTTTCAAACATTCATGGTAAGAGAGGATTAAATACCAAAATAACCATGAAATTTTCCCGCAGGGAATTAATGGAAAATTGTTCAATGGATGATGTATAGGCTTTTGTATATCGTTATCTGTTAGGGATAAGCTGAAATATCTGTGTGGGACAATGGGTCAACTGTAAAGAGATGTTTTGTAAAGGCATGCATGAAGTATGTAATATGCTATGCATGCAGTGCGTGATGTATCTTTTTTTTTTCTCCGTCTTTTCTATATCTTTCTCATTATTTTTTTCTCATTTTCTTTTTCTTTTTCTGCCCTTTCTTTTCTTTCTTTTACGCTTTTTTCTTCTTTGCCTCCACTAACCGGTTTTGGCATTCACCAGTGGCCGAGGTATTCCCGTAGGACTCCACGAAGGTAGAAGAATCATGTGTTTGTAAAAGACAAATAACACGAAGGTAGAAGAATCATGTGTTTGTAAAAGGAAGAGAGATGTCTTGTAAAAGGCAAGTAGCTCAACTAAGAAGCGACCTTCTCGTACAACTGGTAGCAACGACTCCTTATCAAGAGAAATATGAACTTCCAAATATTGTTAAGAAAAAAGGATGGACAAATTTCTCACACAAAATGTGACGATAACTTCTTAACAAAAGGTTAAGAAGAAAATGGAAATGAGGGACAAATTCGCTAGGGAATATGATTTTCTGGAACAAGAGGTAGCAACGGCTCCTTAGCAAGAGAACGTGAATCTTCTAAACAAAAGGTTAAGAAGAAATATAGACAAATTTCTCACACAAAAGGTAATAAGAGTTCCTTAACAAAAGGTTAAGAAGAAAATGGGAATGAAATTCTTGTACTAAAGGTAACGAGATCTCTTAGACACAAGGTCTGCTGGGGATTCTTGTAACACCCTTCTAAAATACCCCAAGTATTTAATTAAAATAACAATATGTCAATCAGAGTAACTATGCAATTAAGGGTGTCACACAATTATTTCACACCATTCACCATAATAACTGTCATGCTCTTTTATTAATTCAAAACATAAGCATTTGCATAATACGCAGCGGATAGAAATCTCATCAATCATGTAAAACATGTAACACACTACATGTAAAATGGTTCACAACCAACGATAAAACATTTAAAACATCCCATCCCGATGTTACATCTATCAGAGCACGACCCACTAAGGAGACTACACTAGACTCCAAGCACTAGCTTCTACTCAATCACTGCTCGTTACCTGAAAAATAGTTGTAAGGGTGAGTTCCTCAATCGATATAATAAGCATTATAAAATATCATGCAATGTTAAGTAATTTAACACATTTCATCACCCAAATCAGATTACACATTCAGCAACGGCAATATCAACTCAATCATACTCAACATCAACACAACACACAACACACAACACACGTATAATACTAGAATACATCCATTCATATTATACGCCATACATAAATTATGCAATGAGACTCTATGCATGCGGTACCGACTATTCGTGAACATATAGTTCACCTCACCGATCAAATCCAGATACGGCTACCAAGCTCACTAGTCCCACTCATTTGAGACCTAGTGACTCACTCACTAATTCCTCACCATGGGAATTAGCTACCACCCCAAGGGCCATGCTATGCACGCTAATCACCTAGCATGTAAACATCAACAACAATCCACAATGATTAACTCACTAATTCCTCACCATGGGAATTAGCTACCACCATAAAGGCCACAATATGCATGCTAATTCACCTAGCAATGCAACATCATCAACAACAATCCACAATGGACATATGCTCACACTCTAAGCCATAAAACAGTCCATTCACAAACACATGCATAATATATACATTCACAGCATTATGCATACCATCATACATCATCAACACATTTATCAAAACATCCTATCATGTCAAATAATTAATCACAGTATTAGCACACTCTACTAATACCTATACTGCTCAAAACAGCGGGAAATGATCCCTACTATATCACACACCGATATAGGCCAACCATCAACCATGTGCACAACATTAAAATATCAATTTTTCCAATTTCCAACAGTGTTAATCGGTTAACGCCATGGGTTAACCGGTTAACGCAGGACAGAACACGCTTCCTGGCAAAATTCAACAGTGTTAACCGGTTAACACCCTGGGTTAACCGGTTAACGCAGACAGAACAACAATTCTCACAACACACAATAGTGTTAACCGGTTAACACCATGGGTTAACCGGTTAACGCAAGGCAAACAACAATATTTCATAATTCAATACAGTGTTAACCGGTTAACACCCTGGGTTAACCGGTTAACGCAAGACAGAAAGTTGTTCCTGCGCTAACACGAAGCAGAATGCAGAATTCTCCGCCTCTTCCGCCGTTGGAGGACTTCCGGACCTCCGATTTCAATTCCGTAAAAAGCTATACGTTCGGGAAATCACAACTCACACAAATACAGATTCAATTACAGCTTTAACACAACTTATCCAACACAATTTTTCAGCATTCAACATCCCAATTAGGGTCAATTCAACGGTTTATCACTACCCATTACATGCTAACCCATAATACCCATTAAACGACGATAAACCCCCCTTACCTGAGTTAATCCGGCGAATCTTTTAGCTTCAAGCTCTTCTCTTTTCCAACCTTTGCTCTCTTGCTCTTCCTCTTTGTCCTTTCTCCCTTCAGCCGCTTCTCTGCTTTTCACGTGAAACTCTTTACCAAAATGAAAACCCTTTTTCTTATTTCCAACTTATATACCAACTCCAATAATTATTATTCCAATAATAATAATAATAATAATCCAATAATTCTAATTATTTAATTAAATTAATAAAATATAATATTAACTTAAATTAAATAATTATCTTATTTTTATCGGGGTGTTACAACTCTCCCCCACTAAAAGAGTTTTCGTCCTCGAAAACATAGCTCAAGCGAATAACTCTGGATAAGACTCCTTCATCTGACTCTCAAGTTCCCAAGTCACATTGCCACCTGCTGGTCCTCCCCAAGCTACCTTTACTAAAGCAATCTCTTTACCCCGCAACTGCTTCAACTCTCGATCCTCTATCCTCATAGGTGATGTTTCAACAGTCAGGTTATCTCTCACCTGTACATCATCTACTTGGACCACATGCGACGGATCAGAAATGTACCTCCTCAACTGAGACACATGAAAAACCTCATGCAAATTCGCAAGCGACGGCGGTAAAGCGATACGATAGGCTACCTCCCCTATCCTCTCCAAAATCTGATAAGGACCAATAAATCGAGGTGTCAACTTCTTCGACTTCAAAGCTCGACCAACCCCAGTTATCGGAGTAACACGAAGAAACACATGATCTCCCTCTTGAAACTCAAGTGACTTCCTCCTCTTGTCGTGATAACTCTTCTGACGACTCTGAGCAATTCTCATCTTCTCCTGAATCATCTTAATCTTTTCCGTAGTTTGTTGAACAATCTCCGGTCCAACCACAGCACTCTCACCGGACTCATACCAACATAAAGGTGTCCGACATCTCCTACCATACAAAGCTTCAAACGGTGCCATACCAATGCTCGAATGAAAACTATTGTTGTAGGTAAACTCAATCAAAGGTAAATAACAATCCCAAGCACCTCCCTTTTCCAAAACACAAGCCCTCAAAAGATCCTCTAGTGACTGCGGATGATATGCAGAACTCAATCTCAGCTTAGTTCCCAAAGCCCTCTGCAAACCTTCCCAGAATTTCGATGTAAATCTAGGATCTCTGTCCGAAACAATACTCGACGGAATACCATGCAAACTTACAATTTTCTCAATATACAACTCAGCTAATCTCTCTAACGGATAATCCATTCTGATCGGAATGAAATGAGCCGATTTCGTCAGTCTGTCAACAATCACCCAAATAGCTTCAAAATTCTTACTTGTCCTCGGTAAACCAGAAACAAAATCCATTCTGATACTATCCCACTTCCACTCTGGAATAGCCAACGGTTGCATTAGCCCAGACGGCTTCTGATGCTCAATCTTTGACTTCTGACAAGTCAAACAAGAATAAACAAAACTCGCAATTTCTCTTTTCATTCCCGGCCACCAAAACAACTTTTTCAAATCATGATACATCTTCGTAGCTCCAGGATGAATACTCAGGCCACTACGATGTCCTTCCTCAAGAATACTCTTCTTAAGTCCGGTAACATCCGGAATACACACCCGATTACCAAATTTCAAAACACCATTCTCATCAACTCTGAATTCACCACCTTGACCTTGATTCACTAGCGTCAACTTATCAACCAAAAGCACATCGGATTTCTGACCCTCTCTAATTTCATCCAGAATACCAATCGTTAACTTCAACATTCCCAATTTAACACTATTGTGAGTACTCTCACACACCAAACTCAAGTCTCTAAACTGCTCAATTAAATCCAATTCCTTAACCATTAACATAGACATATGCAATGATTTCCGACTCAATGCATCAGCCACTACGTTTGCTTTACCCGGATGGTAATTCAAACCAAAGTCATAATCCTTCAGAAACTCTAACCATCTCCTCTGTCTCATATTCAGTTCTTTCTGATCAAACAAATACTTTAAACTTTTATGGTCACTGAAAACCTCAAATCTCGACCCGTACAAGTAATGCCTCCATAACTTCAGAACAAACACCGCAGCTGCCAACTCTAAATCGTGCGTCGGATAGTTCCTCTCATGAACCCTTAGCTGTCTCGAAGCATAAGCTATAACCTGCTTATTCTGCATCAACACACCACCTAAACCCAACAATGAAGCATCACAGTAAACCTCAAATGATTCTGACGGACTCGGTAATATCAGAATAGGAGCAGTAGTTAACCTTCTCTTTAACTCTTGGAAACCTTCTTCACATTTTGAGTCCCAAACAAACGCTTGCCCCTTTCTAGTCAACATCGTCAACGGTAACGCCAACTTAGAAAATCCCTCAATGAACTTCCTATAATAACCAGCCAAACCAAGGAAACTTCGAATCTCAGCAACAGACTTAGGAGCTTCCCACTTAGATACCGCTTCTATCTTAGAAGGATCAACAACAACACCACCTCTTGAAATCACATGACCAAGAAAACTAACCTCTTCTAACCAAAATTCACACTTGGATAGTTTAGCAAATAACTTCTTTTCTCGTAGAACTCCTAAAACCACTCTCAAATGTTCAGCATGCTCTTCTTCAGATTTCGAATACACCAAAATGTCATCAATAAACACCACAACAAACTTGTCTAGGTACGGATGGAAAATCCTATTCATATACTCCATAAATACTCCAGGCGCATTAGTCACACAAAAAGGCATTACAGAATACTCATAATGTCCATACCTTGTTCTGAAAGCAGTCTTCTGAATATCCTCAGTTTTCACACATATCTGATGATATCCCGATCTCAAATCTATCTTGCTGAACACACTCGCACCAACCAACTGATCCATCAAATCATCAATCCTCGGCAAAGGATACCGATTCTTGATCGTCACTTTATTCAGTTGCCTGTAGTCCACACACAACCTCATAGTACCTTCTTTCTTCTTAATCAATAACACTGGTGCACCCCACGGTGACACACTCGGACGAATAAATTTCTTATCCAACAGATCTTCCAGCTGACTCTTCAATTCAGCTAACTCAACAGCAGACATACGGTACGGAGCCATCGATATCGGCCTAGTACCAGGTACCAAATCAATCGAGAACTCAACTTCACGCTCTGGCGGTAATTCATTCACTTCTTCCGGAAATACATCAGGAAAATCACACACCACGGCTAGATCGCAAATCACCAGTTTATCTTTAGCCTCCAAAGTCGCTAACAGCATAAACAACTCTGCCCCATCTGCTACTGCCTCATTCACCTGCCTTGCTGATAGAAACAAATCCTTTCCTTCCTCAATCTCAGGAAAGATCACAGTCTTATCAAAGCAGTTGATATAGACTCGGTTAAACACCAACCAGTTCATACCCAGAATAACATCAATCGGCACTAGTGGAAGACACATGAGGTCCATCCCAAAGTCTCTACCAAAAATACTCAAAGGACAATTTAAACAAACTGAAGTAGTAGTCACTGAACCCTTCGCAGGAGTATCAATCACCATACTTCCATGCATCTCAGATATCTCTAATTTAAGTTTCACAGCACAATCCAAAGATATAAAGGAATGAGTCGCACCTGTGTCAATAATAGCTACAAGAGGAAAGCCATTAATATAACACGTACCTCGGATCAAACGATCATCTGCAAAAGTCTCAGAACCCGATAAAGCAAAGACCTTGCCTCCCGACTGGTTCTCTCTCTTCGGCTTAGGACACTGTGGACTGATATGACCCACCTCTCCACAGTTAAAACAAGTCACAGTCTTCAACCGGCACTCTGCAGCCAAGTGACCACCTTTTCCACACTTAAAACACTTCTTCTCATTACTGGTACACTCATGGATACGATGCCCAGCCTGACCACATCTGAAACACTTAGCAGGGGCACTAGAGTCTCCCCCACTAGGCCTCTTCATCCCACTCTGCCTCTGGAAACCTTTGCCAACTGCATATGGTTTCCCACGATCATTCTGATTCTTGCCTTTCCTATCAACCCTCTGCTGATAGCTCTCCGCTCTGGCTTTGGAATCCTGTTCAAAAATCCTGCAACAGTCAACCAAGTCAGAAAACACTCTGATCCGCGGATATCCAGTAGCCTGCTTGATCTCGGGACGTAACCCGTTCTCAAACTTCACACATTTCGAAAATTCTCCAGTAGCCTCATCATAGGGAGTGTAATACTTCGACAGCTCTGTGAACTTAGCAGCATACTCAGTAACAGACCGATTGCCCTGCTTCAATTCTAAGAACTCTATCTCTTTCTTTCCTCTGACATCCTCTGGGAAATACTTCCTCAGAAATCTCTCTCTGAACACCGCCCAAGTGATCTCAGCATTCCCAGCAGTTTCCAACTCAGTGCGGGTAGCAACCCACCAATCATCAGCTTCCTCAGACAGCATATGCGTACCGAACCTGACCTTCTGGTTATCGGCACACTCAGTCACTCGGAAGATCCTCTCGATTTCCTTCAACCACTTCTGAGCGCCATCTGGATCGTATGCTCCCTTGAACATTGGAGGATTGTTCTTCTGGAACTCACTCAGTTGACGAGCAGCTCCCATTCCCACAACATTCGGATTCCCTCCAAGTACTCCAGCTAGCATACCCAGAGCCTCAGCAATCGCAGCATCGTCTCTACCTCTTCCAGCCATCTCTATTCTGAAAACCCAACAAGCTAAAACAATAAGTACTGATAGGGTTACACAACACCTATCCCGTACAGGGGAACAAAATAATTACGACTCGACTCGACCGACTATGCTCTGATACCACTAATGTAACACCCTTCTAAAATACCCCAAGTATTTAATTAAAATAACAATATGTCAATCAGAGTAACTATGCAATTAAGGGTGTCACACAATTATTTCACACCATTCACCATAATAACTGTCATGCTCTTTTATTAATTCAAAACATAAGCATTTGCATAATACGCAGCGGATAGAAATCTCATCAATCATGTAAAACATGTAACACACTACATGTAAAATGGTTCACAACCAACGATAAAACATTTAAAACATCCCATCCCGATGTTACATCTATCAGAGCACGACCCACTAAGGAGACTACACTAGACTCCAAGCACTAGCTTCTACTCAATCACTGCTCGTTACCTGAAAAATAGTTGTAAGGGTGAGTTCCTCAATCGATATAATAAGCATTATAAAATATCATGCAATGTTAAGTAATTTAACACATTTCATCACCCAAATCAGATTACACATTCAGCAACGGCAATATCAACTCAATCATACTCAACATCAACACAACACACAACACACAACACACGTATAATACTGGAATACATCAATTCATATTATACGCCATACATAAATTATGCAATGAGACTCTATGCATGCGGTACCGACTATTCGTGAACATATAGTTCACCTCACCGATCAAATCCAGATACGGCTACCAAGCTCACTAGTCCCACTCATTTGAGACCTAGTGACTCACTCACTAATTCCTCACCATGGGAATTAGCTACCACCCCAAGGGCCATGCTATGCACGCTAATCACCTAGCATGTAAACATCAACAACAATCCACAATGATTTACTCACTAATTCCTCACCATGGGAATTAGCTACCACCATAAAGGCCACAATATGCATGCTAATTCACCTAGCAATGCAACATCATCAACAACAATCCACAATGGACATATGCTCACACTCTAAGCCATAAAACAGTCCATTCACAAACACATGCATAATATATACATTCACAGCATTATGCATACCATCATACATCATCAACACATTTATCAAAACATCCTATCATGTCAAATAATTAATCACAGTATTAGCACACTCTACTAATACCTATACTGCTCAAAACAGCGGGAAATGATCCCTACTATATCACACACCGATATAGGCCAACAATCAACCATGTGCACAACATTAAAATATCAATTTTTCCAATTTCCAACAGTGTTAACCGGTTAACGCCCTGGGTTAACCGGTTAACGCAGGACAGAACACGCTTCCTGGCAAAATTCAACAGTGTTAACCGGTTAACACCCTGGGTTAACCGGTTAACGCAGACAGAACAGCAATTCTCACAACACACAACAGTGTTAACCGGTTAACACCATGGGTTAACCGGTTAACGCAAGGCAAACAACAATATTTCATAATTCAATACAGTGTTAACCGGTTAACACCCTGGGTTAACCGGTTAACGCAAGACAGAAAGCTGTTCCTGCGCTAACACGAAGCAGAATGCAGAATTCTCCGCCTTTTCCGCCGTTGGAGGACTTCCGGACCTCCGATTTCAATTCCGTAAAAAGCTATACGTTCGGGAAATCACAACTCACACAAATACATATTCAATTACAGCTTTAACACAACTTATCCAACACAATTTTTCAGCATTCAACATCCCAATTAGGGTCAATTCAACGGTTTATCACTACCCATTACATGCTAACCCATAATACCCATTAAACGACGATAAACCCCCCTTACCTGAGTTAATCCGGCGAATCTTTTAGCTTCAAGCTCTTCTCTTTTCCATCCTTTGCTCTCTTGCTCTTCCTCTTTGCCCTTTCTCCCTTCAGCCGCTTCTCTGCTTTTCACGTGAAACTCTTTACCAAAATGAAAACCCTTTTTCTTATTTCCAACTTATATACCAACTCCAATAATTATTATTCCAATAATAATGGGTGTTACAATTCTCACACAAAAGGTAGTGAGAACTTCTTAACGAAAGGTTAAGAAGAAAGTTGGAAGGGATTTTCAAACAAAAGGTAATGAGAAACTTCTCAATGAAAGGTTAAGAAGAAAGATGGATGAGATCTCTCATGTGAAAAGTAATAAGAAAAATTCTCAATGAAAGGTTAAGAAGAAAGCGGGAAAAGATGATTATCTCATACAAAAGGTAGCGATGACTCCTTAACAAGAGAAAATTTATGATGCAAAAGGAAAAGGGTACTTACAAAAGGTAAGCAGGTTTAGGAATAGGAATCCTTAAGCAAAAGGCTGAGGAGAATTACAAGAGGTAAGCAACCGGGGATAATAGTATTTATGCAAAAGGCATAAAGGGGACTCATAAAAGGTAAGCAAAAGGGGAAATGCCTCCCATGCAAAAGGCATGGGAGTACTTACAAAGGTAAGTAATTGACGAAAGGTCACAAACATTTGCAAAATGAAAAAACAAAGAGTTGGACTGGATTTGCTAGGTAAAACCTAAACTTAAAGGGATTTTCCAGAAGAATTTGGGCTTTATCACACTCCGACAGGTGGGGAACTTTGAAATAGGCACAAAAACCTCATATCGTCCCTCAGGCACAACGACGGAGATGAAGCTTTTCGAACAGTGGTTATCCAAACCCCGAGACTCACCAAACCTATATCCAGCGTTTCAGAATAAAACGGGATGCAAAGATCTAACATGGGTACCCCTCTCGTGCAAAAGCCAACGAGAGGGAGACACGATTTCATGCACAAAGCAACGAAATAAACTCACAAAAGGTAAGTTATCTCAATAACCTTCTCCATGCGAAAGGCAAACGAGAGCTGGCACAAGGCCGAATGGACTTACAAAAGGTAAGTGATTGGTTAATAATTCAAAAAGTACTTACAAAAGGCAACCCGAAAGAAATATGTTTAGGGAAAACCTGTTGGAAATACCACTCAAGAGTTTCATGATAAAGTTCTTAATTGGGGAGGAAGAATGTCCCAACGGAGGATTCTTTTATGCTTTCGAGAAGGACTTTCATGCAATTATACATGTTTATTTCTGCAGAGCATAATGCTCCATCTCAATGGAATATGCTACATGATTCATGACGCAATGTTATGTAATGAATAATTGCTTATGCAAGATGCAGATGCATGGTCAGGATTTGGTTATATACAATTATGCATGGTTGGATGTATTCTGCAGATTGAGAACTTAGGATGCTAATAATCATTGGCTTTATCAATCAAGACCAGTGTTCTCTGTCGAAAGGTTAGGGGGCGTGTTTAGTGTGACTCCCCAACATTCATCTTGAATTTAGAAGTCTCTTATGCACAATGGATCTTACTCTGAACGACCTCAAAAGTATAGAGAGGATCTTCCTTCCCTAGTCAGTCATGCCTCAGTCTATTCGTACATGGATTTCCCCAGTCACAAGTTATGATGCAGCTTTATCATATAATGATCTTGATCCGGCCTGCCCCAATATCTTGGAATTGTATACCTCTGATTAACCATCTCAGAGATATTGACTTCTTGGGCTTTTGGGGTAACTTTCCCTAACACAAGTCTCAGAATAACTTTGCCTCCAGGTGGCCAGTTTTTGAGGAAATGCTCATGACTAACATGTCTTGTAGAGATTTGTTAAATCTCGACGTAACTTCCCTAAATCAATTGAATCTTGTGGAGATTTATCGACGTGATTACTTCAGATTGACTGAAAATTGAAGCGTCTTGCCTTTTTGCTCAACGGAGTTCTTAGACATTATTCTCCTTGATATGATCAAATGATGTGGCTTGCCCCTACTCAACGGAGTCTCAGGCGTTCCGCATTTTTGGTATGATCAATCAAAATAATTTTCCCCTGCTCAACAGAGTTCTCTGGCGTTTGGTCTTCTGATGCAATCAACTGGAGTGGTTTACTCCTTGACTATCTGATCTTTGGAGAGATTCGTTAAATCTAGACATAACTGACTCAGACTAATTGAATCTTGGTGAAATTTCTTGATGTGACTATCTTAGATGGACTGAAACAAAAGTGTCTTGTCTTTCTGCTCAACGGTGTTCTTAGACATTCTGCTTCTTGATATGATCAAATTAAAGTGGCTTTCCCCTACTCAACATAGTCTCAGGCATTCTGCATCTGTGATATGATCACTCAAAATAATTCGCCCCCTGCTCAACGGAGTTCTCAGGTGTTTAGTCTTCTGATGCGATCAAATCAAGGTGACCTGTCTCTACTCAACGGAGTTCTCAGGTGTTTTGTCTCATGATTCAATCAGTTGAAGTAATTTTCCTATGCTTAACAAAGTCTTTAGGCATTCTTCTCTTCTAGTGTAATCAAGCTTTCATTCAAGTCCATTATGGAAGTTTACTTGATATCAAATGCTTACTCACGAGTAACACATGTTCATTTTTAGGAATGGTAATGGAAATTTTATGTTTATGCTAGTTTTGAAATCCAAGTTTGTCCACTGGAATTATGACATACAATGAATGTATCATGATTGGGAATGTCATATCAATATCAACACAAATGATGGGCGAATCATTAAGGAGTCAATTAGGTCTTTTGAGGGTTACAACGTGGCCTGGTTCACGGTTTCAGAAAGAAAGGATATAAGGCTCAAACCTATGCTAACCCACCCATTCTCCATAATGTTCTCCAGTCCTACGTTCAACTAGTTCGACATAAACGCTCATCTTCCAAAGGGATTTTGAAGTGACGATTAATGAACCCACAAAGTTTTCTGAGTGGTAGTCACCTTTCTTTTGGTTTGTAGCAACACGAATTTGTTCTTGCTAAGCATTTTCTTTTTATTCCTCTTTCTGGTTTATATATTTTTTATTTCCCTACTTTTGCTGAATTGATTTCAAATTTGCAATCCACAGGTTAAGCTAGCGGAAATATACCCGAACGTATCGCACGCTCGAACATACAACAGAGTCACCATCAGACTTTATTTATCCCCAAAGGGATGGGAAAACATCGATAAAATCCGGGGGAAAGAGATATGCTGGGTAAGGAAGTCGGTTATGCAAGGGGAATGTATTATCATCCCAAACATCCATGGTACTCCATGGGAACCATTTTGATTGTTCTCGCTCAAATATGTGTTATATATAAAGATTACTCGCAAAAAAATGGGAAAAGGAAAATAAATAGATAGAGTGCTCGGTGAGGATTATGGCCCTCATGCCTATGTATCCTCATAGTGCAATGAGGAATTCAAAGCTTTGTAGTTCAAGAAACTATAGGCGGGAGATGAAAAGAAATGTGATCGAAGTATGGTTTGAACCAACAAATAATGTTTTGAGCTCCAACAAGGATGAAAAGATGAACCAAAGAGTAAGGTGTCTATTACCAGTACGTAGGCTAGTAAGACAGCCACTATAGGGTAAAGCCCAAAAGACGAAGAAATAGGTGTTTGGGCACAGTCCCAAACATCTCTTGATTCACAAGATGATGCAAGAAGGATCACAAAGAGGTAGTGCATTTGGCTCAAAGATAACTAGTATATCACATGGAGTGAAGGAAGGTAGAATATGAGTGAATCATGAAGATGAATGGAGTGAAGTGACCGAAGTCACAAAAATGAATATCTGGTGATAAGTGACTGAGGAAGTATTGTTTGAAATCGAAAGGTGAAAGTGTATTCGAATCCATAATAGAAATGAGATTTGTACCATAGAGGGAAACGTATTTAACCAATACGTGGACTAGTAGGACTGCCACTATAAGGTGTTTAGCCAAAAAAGGAGGAATTAAGTGTTTGAGGGTGTAGCCCAAACAACTCTAGGTAGAAATGTGGACTTTACATTAGGTGTCCTAAAAGGGTGTGTATGGAATTCCAAATAAAGTGTATTTCGATGTCAAATGATTAATATGTCACTAGGTGAACGATTTATGATCGAAGGTAGATAATGAATAGTGGAAGATATGAATGATTCCCTAAGGTGGAAGGAGGAATAATTAGAAGTATGCTCGCCAAGGATTCACATCCTCGTGCCTTCGTATTCTCATTGTGTAATGAGAAAGTCAGAGCAATCGTAGTTCGGAACCACGAGAATAGAAAGAGACATTTGTCTAAGAAACGGGGGACTCACAAGATAAACACCAATTCAAGGAATGATTGCAGTGCTGGATAATATAAGGAATAGTGTAGCATTGGGTGGGGAACAAACAATTCGAGATCACATAAGAATAATATCTTGGATCCAAGAAGAGATAGACTCTTAATCTAAGAGCAAGGTATGCATTTACCAATATGTGGACTAGTAAGACCATCATTATAGGGTAAAGCCAAAAAGAAAGACTGAATTAAGTGTTTGGGCATAGTCCCAAACAACTCTCAATTGATGAGATGGACTGTCGTTAAGGCGTCCCAAAAGGATAGACAAGGAGTCCAAGGAGAAGTATGATTGATCTCAAAAGGATGGTATAGATTGAATGAATAGAGAATGATTGATTGATAAATAGGGTAGCAATAGATAAGGTAGCTCACGAAGAATATGATTTCTCCTTCCTACATATCCTTATAGTGCAATAAGGAAATTAGAGCTTTCGTAGTTCAACCCACTAGGTCTGAAAGCAAGGTGATTAAAGGCAAACAAATGATTGGACGATTGAATTGAAATGATTATAATGGAAAGTGAGTAGACTTGACAGTTATAGGATAAGAATCACACTAAAGTATATGAGTAAAGGGGAGAACGCTTTGAATATTTGAGGCCTTTGCCTCATACGTAAAGTCGCTCTAGACGAGTATGGGAGAGACTCCGTCTCGTCATTCCCTATTACTTAAGGCTCTTTTCACATGATACTTCTCTTAACTGACAAGTTACTGGTGAAGAATCTTCATTGTTGATCCTTGTGTTGATGTTAATCCTGTGTGAAGATGACTTGGTAGTTTAATCGATTCGCATTGCACTAAAGTCTATGAATAAGGGCGAACGCTTTGAATATTTGGGGCCTACGCCCCATACACAAAGTCGTTTTAGACGAGGATAGGAGAGACTCCGTCTCGTCATTCCCTATTGCTTAAGGATCATTTTGACCAAATTGAATCGTGTTTACCAAGTGTTGACCTTTGATTTATCTTGTATAATCCGCTGTTTGATGTGACTGAGGATGCCTTGATTGAAGATTTTGACTTGAGGCTTCGAGCTCCACAACTTAGAATAAAAGTCTTATTAAGTGACCAAGGGTCTTTTGGTCAATCACATTAGACTGTGGGATTATACAAGTTCAAAGGATTTAATTGATCAAAATTACTTTCGATCAATTTGAATTGGAGGGCTTGAAATGATTTGGAATTTTAGGTTAGAACCTAATCCAATGGATAGAGTTAGTCAAACTATCCTAAGGGTATATGTTGTGGTTGATCAAAGTTGATTAAAAACCCTAGGGGAGCATGTTGATGTTGGTAAAAAATCTATGTTAATTCTATTCCTAAGGGAGCATGTTATTATAGTAAAAATGACGAAATAACTCCTAAAGGGCAAAAATAGTCAATTCACAAAAATATGGTTATTGAATTAAAATCCTAATCATGAAAATCCTAATTAACTCAATTATATTCTAAACTATTCTATTATCTAAAATTCAATTAAATTCTAAAATATTCTAATTTCTAAAATTCTATTTAAATCTAATTAAGACTCATTAAAATTCACATTCTAAAATCTTAATTAAACCTAATTAGACTAATCAATAATCTAATTTACCTTTAACACCCTAATGGAATTGATTAAATCCTAGTTCTACTAATCTAATTCTGAAAATTAATAAACCTAATGGAATTGAATAAATCCTAGTTCTACTAATCTAATTCTGAAAATTAATAAACCTAATTGACTAATTCATTCCTAATAATACCTAACTAAACTAATTAGGATTTACTATCTAACAAACCTAAATCTAAAAAACAGTAAACAAGTAGAAAAATCCCAAAAGGAATGGGCCTCGTGGGGGGTGAGTTCTAGAGAGGTATGGGTGAGACCTTGACCTATGACGCATGGGCCTTCCAAGCAAGCCCAATGTAAGATGGTTCTGGCTCTGGGGGTGTAAATGGAAAATAGGGAGTTTCATTAGGCTAGGACGAGGCAAAGCCCAACTACAACCAAATGGACTTAAAAATGAAGTCCATGTTTTTTGAATTCTTTAGCAAAGCGTGCCCTTCAGTGTCAAGTCACCTGAAACAGAGCTCTTCTGAGGGCCACTGCACTGGTCGTCGCTCCCGACGGCGGTGGCCACCAAAAGCCAAAATTGAGCCATCAAAACAACCTCTTCGCTGTGGTCTCTATAAATCCAACCTCAATTTTGACCAAAGGCTCTCCCAAAATTCCAACCGGAACAAATTGTATCATGAACCCTAACCATTCAATCTCAAATTAAACTCTGGAAGTGTTGATTCAAAGCCCCTAGGATTGGGGCTTTGGTTCCACTCCTCACGTTCTACCGTCTATGCACAAGAAATGGAAGAAAACAAAGGATCAAGAACTCACCATGACCAGAGGTTTCGCAGGAGTCAGGTAAGCTTTTCTATGTCCTCGCTTTTGGTTCGCCTATCACTTCTTCTTTTTCTTCTGGATTGAGTGAGACCTTGAAGGAGTTTAAGCATAACATGTTTGAAGCTCTAATGGTGAGCTTCAATTGTTTTGGAAGAGTGTGTGTAGTGAGGGTGAGGAAGAGGATTCACAAATGGTGAGAGTGCAATGATCGCCAAGGGTCCAGAAATGAGGGAGGTGGTTCTAATTTATAGGGTTTAGGCTTGGATTGATGTAGGTTAGGAGTTAGTTATGACTTTGGTTTGGAGTTGGCTTGTGAAACAATTAGGATGAACTCAGTGAGTTCAGTTAGTTAGCTCACTGAGTTAGAGGTTGGTGCAATTCTTAAGTTGGTTAATTGGTTTTTTTGAATGACTGGATGCAGCAGATTATTCTGAATGAATTATGTGGAACTGTTGTACTTGATGACCTACTGAAGTGGTAATTCCTTGATTCAATTGCAGCTTGGTCATTTCCTCTTTGGTTTTTTGTTAGGTCTGCTGGTTATTTCATGAAGTGTAACTTGAACTTCCTATCTTGGTAACGTTCTCTTTGATAGAATCAGGTTGAATCTGCTGCAATAACTGTCACGTGCCCTATTGTAGTGTAAGTTGCAGTTACATGGCTTCTTGCTTATAATGACCCTTGTTGATATGCATGGCCACTAATGGATTTTGCTTGTGAAAGTTGCAGGTTGTGTGCAGTTGTAGGTGATGAAAGAGTAGGTCAGGTTTATTAAACATTGGCTCAATAGTTCAGATGAATTGGTTTTCTTATTGTGATGTTGCATCCTTAGATTTGAGCCACAGGTAGCCTGCAGGTGAATAACCTTTACAAGCAAGTCAATTCCTTATTGCTGCTATTGATGGTGATGACGTGGTATGCGAATAAGCTCCATGTTGGCTCATGCTTCTTGTACTAGCCATGAGTATGTCCTTTTGGTTGCCACACCCTTGTAGACATGTTTGTTCTCTTTCATTTCCTTTGGTCTTGAGAAAAGGAAAACTTGATGGTTATGTTTTATCCATTACATTGCAGTTTTCCTCGTGCTGGTTCCATGATAATTCAAGATGGTGGTATGGAGTTTCAAAGTCTGGTTCACACACTATAGGATCTTGTTTACAGAAGTTGGTATGCTCCTTATATTCTACTATCTCACTGCTGACAATGACTGAACTATTTGCATGATGATTGCTATTGTAAGATGTCCATTTGGCTTGCTATGTGTTGAGGTGGTTTGGTGCATCTCATGGGATATCTATCTTTGATTTAACAATGCTTTAGCCTGTAACTTGTAGCATTGCAACCATGGCCTTATGGTTTTGTTTTGATCATGTCTTGGTTGATGGACTTTTCTAGCAGGTTTGTGGATTCATGACCATCTAGCATTCTGATTCTACTTCAAGTCTTGTATTTTGGTATTCAATTTGGAAGGCAAGGCTTTTGGGTATTTTGTTTTGGCTTATGGGGTGATGATATCACTGACTTGTAACTAGCTTCATTGAAGGGTGGTCTTAGGTCTAGTATGGGCAAGATATAGGGTTCCAGACCATGGTGTGGTATGTTGTAGACCTCATGTTGTTGGCGTTTGATGCAGAATTCATAGCATGCATAGTTCTGCTTGGACTGATGGTATGTTAATGTGTGCTGCTAGAAAGTGAAGGGAACTACAGGATGCATGTTTGGTGCTGCCTATTATTGGCTTGATGCCTGCTGCAGATGTGTTGTTCTTGTGCAAAATAGTTCCATTGGTATCTAACCAACTCAACTCCATTTCTGGTTTTGGTTTTGATACAACATGGCCTCATGTTTGAATTGCTGAAATGTTTGGATGCATAAACCATATTTTCTCAAACCATGCTTGCATACATGATTGTCATGATGATGTTGGCTAGCAAAATGTATTTTGGTTCTGTTACATGACTAATGATTGGTATCCTTGACAGTTTGTAGGCACATTCCATGACAGGATCATGGCTACTACAGGATGCTTGTCATATTGAATCCAAGACCAAACTCATGTGTGTTCCCTTGTCCAAATGGCCAATGTAAGTATAGTATTTGATCATGACTATGGTGTTTGGTTGTGGTAGATTCAGGTCCTATTTGGCAAGGTGAGAAATGGTTGGCAAGGAAAAATGTCCAAATAATGGCATGGTGAGCACGAGGTTGCAAATAGGCCAAGTTACTTGAAAATGAAGAAACAAAGCAAAAGCATATCAAATCATGACTTTTGGATGATGAATCAAGGCCAAGTGGGTTAAATTAGGTCTTAGGTGGCCAAAAATGGATGAGTTGACTGATCGTGTTGATTCGAAAGTGCACGAATTACGTCAAAGTAATATAAAAGAATATCGATCCCACAGAGACCAATCGTCAATCTATCGATTACTATCGTTACGGTGTTTATCTAAGGCGGTATAAAAGAGATATTGGGTTTGCAAAATAACGGTAAATAATAAATGCAGGTAAAGACAGGTTGAATGTAATTCACGTCAGTTAAGTGATGTTTCGATTATCTAAATAGAACTACTTATGAGGCAATATTTTCTACTCTTGAAAAGAATCCGTTTAACAGGAACTGTCGCTTTCGCGTATTCAGAACCGATTTTACCCTTAAATTAAGGCCTTTTATTGTCACTTATAAAAGGTGCGCAGAACGCTAAAGTAGTAAACCTATTTTTAAGAAATGAGACTCGTAAACTTAGTTGAAAAGTGATTTTGATTTGGAAAGTTTACCCAAGGAGTTTGCTGATTTTAAACCTATCAACGCATCCGAAAACAGTTTCAAAAATAGCTTTTCCTTAAAGTGATAAAGATTCCTAGTTACTAAGCCAGGGTGCTTTCGCGCTCCTTAAATAATTAAAACTAACCAAGTTTGTTTTAGAAAACTCAAGTTAAAAATCAAAACAACCTTTAAAGTATTTCTACATATTTCAATATGTGAAACATTACTTTAACCGCGATCCTTACATTCTAACCTTTAAAAGATTTAGCCAGACATGGTAACATAAACGAACATAACGGTTTAATCATGATGAAAAGTTTGTTTTAAAATGTGAGGCGTAGAGAGCGAGTAAAGTGCGTAAGATAAATAAAGTAAAGTGAGTGCGGAAAGAATATAAAATAAAGCGAGTGCGGAAAATAAATAAAGTAAAGCGAGTGCGGAAAATAAATAACGTAAAAGCAATGCGGGAAATAAATAAAGTAAAAGCGATGCGGGAAATAAATAAAATAAAAGCGATGCGAGAAATAAATAAAATAAAAGCGATGCGGGAAATAAATAAAGCGATAAATAAGAACCTACTCCAAACGGAGGCTTCAATTCTGGTACAAAAATAAACCTTCGACTCCTGAAGCTAAAGACGACAGCAACTCGAAGTGACCCAACTCAATCTCACAAAGGTGCGATAACCCCCCGATGTGACGGATTATCACTATTACAAATGATAAATATACCCCCCGATGTGACGGATTATCGCTATTACAAATGATAAATATATGCTTAGTGTTGTAAAACTAAGTTGGATGATTAGAAAACGAAATGGAATGAGCTATTTATAGAGATTTTCAGTAGTTTGTAAAGACCATGGTGCCCTCCAACTTCTCCTTAGTGGGAACGTGATTTCCAAAGGTGGCGCCTGCCATCCCTTCATGGCGCCCGCCATGTGTGTAAATGGGGTGGATCATGGGAACGTGGCGGTTACCTCCTAGTTGAGGGATGATGACTCATGGCTTCCCCTATAGCGGCCGCCCTGTGTGTAATTTCGCTGAAAAACCCTAATTTTAGGTCTTTTTGCTTCGTTCCTTCCAAAAGAGTCCGCAAGTGCTAAATATCTGAAAACAAGAGAAAAGAGAGCGTAATACAAACAAAATGATAATAAAGTCCTAATAAACATGTGAAATCCGAGTCAAAAACATGGTGTAATTCAGTGTGATCAAATTCTCCCACACTTAAACCTTTGCTTGTCCTCAAGTAAAACTCTTTATAGCTTATGCAAGAAAATCAGTATCAACTAGAGTTTATTCGAGGCAAAAAGACTTAAAAGTTCGTTCAAGGGGTGTATCGATAGGTACTAAAGAATCGAACTAAGGGTATTGTAGTGACACATCCCGCAATTGCGATCGTAGGCTTCGTTCCTATACAAATCAATCCACATTACCCCACCATACCTAAGCCTTCTTTTTGTTTTCTTAAAGTCCTTTTCATTCAAGTGCAATCACCCTACCAAGTTCAGCACCAGATACCTCTGAACCAACAAGCAAATAAGCTTATTTTTTATTTTTTCTAAGCATGGGGCTCCGGTACATAAGTTGGTGTAACCCCTTTATTCAACCCAATTTGCAGTTGTGGGGGATTGGATCGTAATCCACCCTACCAAGTTCAGCACCAGATACCTCTGAACCAACAAACAATAGGCTTATCATTATTTTTTTTTTCTTTTTCTCCTGCATGTTCCGCATATGTTTTTATTTTGCTGGGTTAAATGACCGTGTGAGAGTCACCTAGCCCGAATTTTCATGCGATTAGGGAACAAAGCAGGGATTTTTGTGATCATTCACTTATTTTCATCGGTCACCTACGTAGAGCATGCTTAAGCCGGAGCTGACTGCTAGGATAAACTACTTAAGGACCTATTTGGAACAAAAACTGGGGCTACAACATATGGGGTATCGTGATCGACTCTTATAATCATGAAGCCTAAGGTGTTAAGACAATACCGATTTTTAGAAAAAGTTTTCCCAAGTCTTTTACATCCTATTATAAACCTGTCTTGTAACCTGAATGTTCAAGATGTACTAGTTTCTTGGCTAATTTTTTTTGGTAAGGTTAAAGAAATGGGGGAAATAAGGATACACTTACACAGATGACTCGTCAGAGACATGTTATTTTATTAAAAGGAAAAACAAGAAACTAAAATAAACAAAACATACTAAAAGTAAAGGAAAGCGATAAAAAGAAATAAAAAATAAAGGAAAGATGAAAAGCGATAAAATCTCCTTCCACACTTAAACTGAACATTGTGCTTAATGTTTCAATATGAGATAGGGTAGGAGTAACCTGGAAGAGAGAGAGAGAGAGCTAGGGGTGAGCACCGGTAACGTCACCGTCACCGCCCTGGTCAGGATGCCTGGGTCGACGACGTCTGGTTCGAGTACTAAGTCCTTCCCGCAGCTGCTGAGAACGACCTAGGAGAGATCCTTGGGTGGCCTCGATGAGAGCGAAGTGACGCTCATTAGACTATCGTATGCGTTGTTGCTCATTAGTGATCGCAAGCAAAGACTCAGTGATAATCTGATGTGCTCGCTCACTACACTGCTGGGAAGCTACCATAAAACTCATATTATCTGACAGTTGTTGGTTTATGGTGTTCAGGAGGGTGTCACGCCTTTCCTTATGAGCCAGGTGCTCGCGCCACATCTCCTCGGTGATGTAGAAACCGGGAGTGGTACTTGCAAAAGGGTTAGAGGAAGAAGGTGTGGTGTGTGCAGGTGATGCAGCAATAATATCATGAGCTGGTGACTGGTCGCGCCGGTTGTCGCATCCGCGAAAAACAACCGGCGAGAAAAACAAACAAACAGAGCCGCCACCGTGCGTTATTTATCCCAAACGAGGGAAAGGAAACGCTCGAAGTAAACCTGGAAAGGAATGGTCTTACGACCGGAGATTACAGGGTACGGGAGTCGGTTACGCAAGGGAAAGGTATTAGCACCCCTCACGTCCGTCGTACTCGACGGGATCCACGCTCAAAAGAAAAGAATAAGGTTGCTAAATAACTGCTCAAAGAATGCATGCACGCTGAAATACACAGGCGGAAGAAGACGGAGGAGGACTCGGCAGGATGTCGCATCCTGGGCCTATGTAGTTTGTCAGACACAAACATCAGAGTCGACGTAGTTCGGGGAAATGGGAAACGGGCTCGCTAGGATATCGCATCCTATGCCTACGTATCTCATCTGGAATGAGAATCAGAGCTACCGTAGTTCGGCTAACGCACGCCAAACAAAATCACACAGGAAACCGACTGCCAATCACTGGACTTACGTCAGACTCCACACAAAACAGGCAAATATGGAAACCGAATGCCAATCGCTGGACTTACATCAGACTCCGAACCAACAAACACACACACAGGAAACCGACTGCCAATCGCTGGACTTACGTCAGACTCTACACAGAAAAGGATGATAAACACACACAAAAGAAAAGAAAGTTGCTCGGAGAGATCAGCTCATCTCCTGCCTACGTACCTCATCTGGTATGAGGATCAGGGCGACGTAGTTCCCCTAAACAGGGAAAGAACTTCTAACCTAACCAGAGACTGGGAAATGACAAACTAAAAGGGAGACTGACTCGAGCCTAATAGTTATCATGTAAATCCACCATGGTCATAGGTTGAGGTTTCTATCCTAACTTGCACAGGAAGCAAGCTAGCCTAAACAGCAACTGATCAAACACAAACACAAATAGCACACACTATATGCAATCAATTGGCTCAATCAAGGTTAGGTTTTAGTCAAGGGGTCATATCGACCTTGACAAACAAACCAACTGGAAAATGGTGTTGTTAGCTCTTAACCCTAACATTGAGAGTTAGGGTGAAGCAGATGAAATGGGAAGTGAGGGTAAGACCTCACAGCTCTTATCCCTGGCCTGGGAGAGCTTCAGACAAATGAAAGTGTGGGAGTTCAGAATGTAGGAACTCTTCTCCACAAGGGACTGACACAACATGATCTTGGGTTATTATCCACAATGCATCAACACAAGGTGCGTGAGCAAAGTGAATGACACAACTGAATAGCAGGAGATGGATTACACATCTCTTTTATCTGCCAATTTCCTCCTAAGAGGTCTTTACCTGCTTGGCACAAAAGTAAACAAACACAAGCATTGCCTCTTAAGGAGGGCTTCAGACAAGTGCCTGCCCACATAATAGGACAGGTCTTCCAGACTACATGAAGTCAGAAGAATTATACCTCAGTGGTAAGAAAACCACAAGCTAGCAAAGCAAGTTCAAAAGAACTCAAAGCAACTTAGGTACCTGTGAAAAAAATCTAAAACAATCAGTTCAACTGTACAGACAAACAATCAACAGACAATAACAAACAGACAGACAATGTTCACAATGTGCAAGCCACAAGGCAAACTGAAATGAGTTAGCATCAACCTACAAAACACACAAGTGTTAGTAATAAAGAGCACACATCAATGCTCAAATGAGGAAGCATCATCAACTATGGACTTGGAAGTTTAAACCTGAAATCAAAGCCCACATGTAAGCCACAAACCACTAGGTCAAAACCTAGGAGGGTCAAAAATCCAAAACAGAACATGTAACATGAATCATCCTTATCCAATCAAGAACAAATCTCAAAAGGTCCCACATCAAAATCATTAATCATATTCATTTCATGAGCAAAACATGGCAAGGCATGCAAATGGTGATCACATTGAGACATCAGAAGAAACAAATGCACATTAAATCAAAAATGACTCAAATAATCTTGGCAAAATTCATGAGTAATCCTAACATCCAACATGATCATTACACAAAAAATCAGAGGCATAGGACATCATTTGGCATGGCAAACACATCATACAATTTGAACATCAAAAGGTGTGACACAAATTGTCACACCAACTTAGCACATTCATAAAACAGAAATGGTAATTGAGAAAAATGCCAAACCAAAACCAAAATGTCAAGCAATGTGTCTAGTTTCATCATGCAAAATTTCACATTCATTGGATAAGAAACAAGCATTTCACAAAGGTATAAGCAAGGCAAGGTCAAATAAGCATATGTACTCAAACATCCTAGCACAAATCAATTTTTCAGCCAGGCACAACTTTGGAAATTATGATCAAAATATAATAGACATCTCAAGGATCATTATGTAAAAAACCTGGTATTTTTTGGATCAATTTTCAACTAGTTATGATTTTTACAAGATGAGAAAAAATTAAAAAATATATGAGAAGCACATAGCATGATTATGGAGGGAAAAGGAGAAAATATGAAAGCATTTGAAAATATTTCTCAGCCAGGATCGAACCTGGCGCACATTTGAAATTCCAAGCGCGCGCTACACAAAACGGTGACGTTTTGAGATTTAAACCCTAGCCTGGCGCACTCCAGAATTCGTAGCAAAAGGCATGAGTTTCCTAGCTAAATCCGTAGCAAAATCCTAGCTAATCTGGAAATCTGCATGGTGTTCAGAACTGGATTCGCGTGCTTCCAAGCCTTGCAATGACTTAATTCCTTTCCACAATGCTCATTGAAGTGCTAGATGATGAATTTGAAGTTCAAACACAACTGAATCCAGCAGATTTTGGAATCACCATGGAACCTCCAAGCTTTGAATCTGAACAGAAGTGCCACGATTTGCCTTGAATTCACGTTCAAATCTTCTCAACAATGCTTCAGGATGATGAATTGATCAATAGGAAGTGTTCTTGTTTGAAGAATTTGGAAAAAAGTTTGAGAGAAAAGTTTTGAGAATTTTGTGATTCTAGATCTAAAAAAGTGCTCATCCTCAAAAACAGTTATGATTATCCATTTATACTTCCTACTAATCATGTTTAAATCCAGCTTAAGCCAAATGCAAATGTGATTAACCACTTTGAAGGTGTATGTGCAAAAATGATATTTCACCTCACATGCATGCCATGCACGTGAACAGTGCATATTTCTGGCCCAAAACCATTTAAAACAAGCCCATGCAAACTTTGGAAGTGATGTTGTATGCTCATGATCAATCAAAAATAGTTTTATGAAATTTCCTTCAAAACTCTTCATGAGTGAACCAATGATCATGCAAATGAAATTCATGTCAAGTAATGGTATGCTTGGAAACTACATGTTATAAGGGTCAAAATGCAAAAAGAACCACTCATTTTGGAGTTTTGGTTTGAAAGTTATGCTCATTTGAACTTTTGAACACACTTTGCCATGATTGAACCATATCTCCTCAACCACACATGAGAAATTCATGATCTTGGACTTTTTGGAAATGGGAGAGAAAGATCTTCAACTTTCATGTTGGACAAAATTTCATTTGAAGCTTTATTGATGATGTAATCTTGAGTTGAAGTTGGTCTAATATCTTTCCATTTTTGGAAAGTTCAAATTACAGGTCACCTGCTATTTTTGGAAAGTCTTGATCTGACCTCAAATTCTTCAATGTTGATGTTTGAAATGTCAAATGAGACTTGTTTGAACATGAATGAATCATATCTAACCACTCCCCACCTCCAAATCCACAGTTGACTTTGCAGTTGACTTGTAGTGGACTTGGTCATGCACTGTGGACTTTGAGCCTTCAACACTTGATGAAATGGCTCCAAAATGAAACCCTAGCTTATACAAGCCCAATAAAATCATATGATGATCTCCATCTCAATAAAGACCTCATCTCCTAAAAAAAACCCTGACTGGTAGAATGCAACTGATTAGGGTTGACCAGAGGTCAAAACCCTAATCTCAAGGCACTACGCCAAAAATGACTTTTAACAGCACATCTTAGACAGCGCTTTTAAAAGAAAGCGCTGTCTAAGGTTAAAATAAAAATAAAACACGGAAAATGTTCTAAAAAAATAATGAAAGCGCTTTTAAATATAGACCTTAGTCAGCGCTTTTGAGAAAGCGCTGTTTAAAGTCTTTCAATTAAAAAAAAAATTAAAACCAAAAGCGCTGTCTAAGGTGGGGGTTTAGAAAGCGCTTTTGGAAAGCGCTGTCTAAGGCATATCTTAGAAAGCGCTTTCCACAAAAGCGCTGTCTAAGGTCTAATTAAAATTAAATTTCAGACTTCTATTTTCGTTCTCAGTTCTTTTTGTTTTCCCTCCTGCGATTAAACCCCTTCATCTCCTTCTTTCTTTCTCTATTCTCCTTCTAATATTAGGCCATATTATCACCTCCATATTATCTTCTCTTATCACCTCCACCGATGTTTATCTTTCCAATCGATCTACCACTACCATCGCCAAACCAACTGAGGAAAACCCTCTCGAAACCCTAGATACCACCTCACCCAAACCCCTATCAGATTCAATCTCCAAAGACAAAGATGCGAACAATAAGAAAACCAATGAAACACTTGCTGAAACCAAAATCGACGCTCCACTTTCCGATCTTTAAATTTAGATGTGTCGCGCAAAGCCGTATGGTATTTGCGTCCAGTTTTATGAGAAAGAGAAAAGTAATTCACGAGACGAAAGATATAATCTTGAGTTTAGGGTTTGTTTTGTTTCAGGATTGGTACTGAATTTAGGGTTTGTTTTGATCGCATATTTGGTACTACTTTTGTCTTACCAACAAAGAAAAGGTAAATTTCTTATTGTTCATCCATTCTAAAAATTCAAATTTGGATTGTGGGTATCCAGTATTCTCAACATAACCGATACTTTATCAATATGTAGCTGTTATTAAGTTCATTAAGCCTTTTGCTTGATTAGGTTTGCTCTTAAATTTGTTGAATTTATTATCTGAGTTTGACATATTGCGTTAAAGCTTCTAATTGAAGCAGGGAATATTGCCCAAGATAGTGTAGAATTTATGAATAATGCAATGTTTCTACGAGTTTTGGATTCTTAGTTCAGTTTTGGCACTGTGTATATGATTCTATTTAGTTCCAGTAGGTGTTTTTAAGATTAAACTTCGGCTGATTTTAATATGTGCTAATTACAGGTGAAGGAGATTTTATCTCACTATCCATCCAACTATAAACAATCTGCTGTGATCCCTCTGCTGGATCTTGCACAGCAACAACATGGTGGCTGGCTTCCCGTTTCTGCAATGGATGCGGTATGTTGGTCTCATTCTTGAAATATTCTACTTATTATGTATAGACAAGATAGAATTAAAATGTAAGCTTTGTAGAGAGAGTTGGGGCTAGCATTTGTTGTAGAAAGGATTGTAGAGTATTACCTTTGGTGGTTGAGGCATGTGTTGAGAAGACCTGTATAATTATAGCAAAGAGGGTAGATTAGATGTAGTATGATATACAGAAGTAAAGGAAGATCAAAGTAAACTATCGGCCCAACTATTAAAAGGGGTTTAGATTTAAATGAGTTGTCATTAGACATGATTCATGATCTTTGTTGTCAAATAGAGGCCAAAGGGTAACAATATGGTGGATTTTGAATGGTTAATCGTTGTTAAGAATCCTATAACGGACAATATATTGTCTGAACATGTCTTTATTAGTTGGGACAATCCTCACCCTGCAAGCCGGTTTTGAAGGGTTGAGTTAGGCTCAACCCCACATTCTTAACAATCCTGCCTGCCTATTTAGACATGGGGCCCATGGCAGTTTCAGCAGAAATGGTGATAGTTGAAACGAAAAGAAAAGATTGGGACCATATATTCACCCTATAATTCATGATCGATCATTCCTTAATCAGCCCCTCATACATACTTGCCTCTCATCATTTAGCCTCCCATCTCACCTCTCCTCTTTCACCTTCGACGACCCACCTTCTCTTAAACCTCCATTATTTGGTGAATGAACCCTAGTCTTTCTTAATTCTCTATCTCTCTCTGTTCTGTATTGTCTGTTCCTTTCCCCCCTCTCTTTCCATCCGTTTTCTTTTATTTTGTTAATCATTTTTTCATGAAATATTTTATGTTATAAGACTCATGACATTATCTTCCAAGTTTGTGAATTATGTATTTTATTTTATTTATTGCAACGTGTGTATTTATTGTTTCAAAGCATCCAATATATTGCGGTAAATTTTTAACTTGCAGTCCTGGATACCACCATCTATCTATTAATTCATGTAGCAAACCTTTAATTGAAATGGGCCATGGTTGTTATTGACGGTGATCTCTAGAAGACTAACCATGCTATGTTTTTAAGTCTATGATGCAGTGAGGGTTGATTATTGATGTACAAAATATTCTTCTATAGAAATAGTCACCGTCATTTAGTTGAGATTTACTGGTAGCTTCCTGTTGCTATGGCATAGCTTTGGAAGTCCTAAATTTACATTCTGTTTGTATGTTGGATTTTATCAAATTCTTAATAATGGAGGGAGCTATTTAATTCCTTTATTAACAGACAGTTTTGTAAACCATTCAGGTGGCTAAGGTTATAGAGGTTGCTCCTATTCGGGTATATGAGGTTGCCACATTATACTCAATGTTCAATCGAACTAAGGTAAAAATCATATCTTGCTGCACTAGTGCATTACTTTCATTTCTGATAATTCATATTATTACAGGCCAAAACTTGTTGGGTCAACTACCTCTTTTGAATTTTCAGGTCGGCAAATATCATCTATTGGTCTGTGGAACTACACCTTGTATGATACGTGGTTCACAAGGTATTGAAGAAGCATTATTGAAACACTTAGGAGTGAAACGAAATGGTCAGTTCACACTTATTAATTTCTCCTATTACCTATCACTGAATCTGATTTAATTCTTGATAAATTTGAACTGTATGTTTTTCTCCTAAGGGTTGGTTTCTCTTTACCTTTGATTTGCAGAAGTAACGCAAGATGGTTTCTTTTCTGTTGGTGAAATGGAATGCATGGTGAGTTTTTCTATGAACCGTATCTTGTCATAGTTTCGGCATGTTACTTATATTCAAAGTTTTAGTCTTACTTGATTTGCAGTAAAGCAATCATTGTATACTACTGATAAAGTTGCACGAGACACAAAATTGAACTTTATAGTGGTAACCATTTTGATAGCTTTTGACATCTTTGATGTTTACTATGGTGTGTATAATTTCTATATTTTGTCCTTTCAGTTCTAAGAAATTATAATGCAGCTGGCCGACCTGGTTGGCTATAGTATTTGCCAACCAGGAAGTTTAAACCGCTGCTAAACTAAGACAAGGCACAATACCAGCTCTTGACTGCATAAGTTTTCTTGGTGCAAGATAGATTGTGCCGTACATTCAAAAAAAAAGTAATATGAAGCCATCTAAATGATCCCTTAGATATTTAGCAAAAGAAAACGGCCTTTAGGTGACATCAGTATATAACTGAGAAAGATGAGAATCACCCATTGTGATGGTTTGTAGGTGGTTTATGACTCACATTCTGTTTTTGTGTTCAGACATGATTGCAGTCTTATATGAAGTCAATGTGATGTTCTTAACTGTAGTTTGATTAGCAGCTGATGCATGATTGAAGTTGTTTGTGTTATGCAGGGATGCTGTGTGAATGCTCCAATGATTACAGTGGCTGATTACTCTAATGGATCAGAAGGATATACTTACAATTATTTTGTACGCCTTTCCTCTTTTCACTCTCTTTTTGGGGTGGGAGGGGTTTATTATTGTTCTTGTACTCCTGAAAGCATTCTTAATATGTAATATTGATGCTTGATTCCAGGAAGATGTAACCCCAGAGAAAGTAATTGAGATAGTTGAAAAGCTGAGAAAGGGCGAGAAGCCACCGGTAAGGATATTTGCTATAATTTATTTCATTTTTGTCAAAGTTTAGATTCTTGGTTTTTGTTGAGAATTTGTTGTTTCCTTTTCACTTTATTTTCCATTTTCTTAAATCAAGAAGACCATAAGCTTCTCTGAATATATTATTTTTGGATTTAGCATGGCACACAAAATCCACAGCAGATTAGGAATGGACCTGAAGGGGGGAATACTACATTGTTAGGTGAGCCCAAACCTCCTCCATGCCGTGACCTAGATGCCTGCTGATGAGTGTGTGATACATTTTGTCTTCAATAATTTTCGTATACCTTAGACAGCGCTTTTGTAAAAAGCGCTGTCTAAGGGGGGGATTAGAAAGCGCTTTAGGCAAAAGCGCTGTCTAAGGGGGGGGGCTTAGACAGCACTTTTTGAAAAGCGCTGTCTAAGGTATACCAAAAAAAATTAAAATAGGAGGGTCTTAGAAAGCGCTTTTGGCCAAAGCGCTGTCTAAGGGGGTGGGGCTTAGACAGCGCTTTTCAAAAGCGCTGTCTAAGGTATACCTAAAAAATTTAAAATAAGAGGGTCTTATAAAGCGCTTTTGGCCAAAGCGCTGTCTAAGGGGGGGGGGGGGGCTTAGACAGCGCTTTTAAGATTTAAAAAAGCGCTGTCTAAACCTTTAGCAGCGGAGGTTTAGACAGCGCTTTAAAGCGCTGTCTAAGGCTAAAAAAAGCGCTGTCTAAGGTCTTGTTTGTTGTAGTGAGGAATCTGATCAGAAATAATGAACCATGATGATGATGAGGTACCATCTCAACCAAGATAATACTCAACCTCCTTGAGGAACCAAGAAACCTTAATTGAAGCACAAACCTCAGATGATTAGTGATCAATTTATGAGACCCTCAGGCTTGCATCTCTTAACCTCTCCATCTTCTGAGAAAGACCTAGGAGGATGACTTGCCTATCTTCTCATGATATGCAACATGCAAATGCCTAATGTCCTAAACAATGAAATGCAATATGCTAAGCTAGTCCCAAGAGAGGAGGGCAAATTTTGAGGTGTTACAGCTGCCCCTATTCAATCCACTGTGAACCTGTCGACATGAACAGCCTCGGCTTTCAGATGATCAGGGTGAATAATGATTGAATACCAAGAACAGACGAACAATTTGCACTCCACTGGGAAATAATTAACAACGCCTGTCAGTATCGGCAAAGAAGCAATCTCAAAAGAAGAATCCGTCTGGTACGGAGAAAGTCGGCCTGAATACCGAAAAGAAATTTGACCTGGATACCAAAATAAATGGTAACACAGGAACCATCATGGCCTGAACGCCGCTCATCAGTCTGAATACTGAGCATCAGAATATGGGAGTATTGATATCGGTCTGAACACCGAGAGATTAGCCTGAATGCCCGAAAAACTGGCCTGAATGCCATTTCAGTCTGGATATCACTTCAGTCTGGATACCACTTCGGTCTGGATACCACCTCGGCCTGAACACCACCTCGGCCTGAACACCGGAAACATGGCCTGACTGCCGCAAGCTGCATCGATCTGAACTTCGGAAGCTTCTTCGATCTGAGAATCGGAAACTGGTCTGAATACCCACCTCGGCCTGAACACCGGAAACTTGGCCTGAATGCCGCAAGCTGCATCGATCTGAACTTCGGAAGCTTCTTCGATCTGAGAATCGGAAACTGGTCTGAATACCCACCTCGGCCTGAACACCGGAAACTTGGCCTGAATGCTGCATCGGTCTGAATGCCCGAAAAACTTGTCATGCCTGTCAGCATCGGCAGAGATAAGGAACAGTGATAAATGAGGCGGCACGCGTGTCAACGACCCATGCTGGGGATAACAAGCCATGAGCCTGCTATCCTTTACTCAACCCTAGCAAACGAATAATTTGCGCTCAGCTGGGGATTTTTCTCTCTTTACTTTTCTTTTTGGACCCCGAAACTTCTCGGATTATCATTTCCATCTCCGCCTGACAGAAACTCTCCCTCAAATATTGCACTACTGGGGAATACTTATTGATTCAAAATCACGATGCCAAACTCCTCGGAGTAACATCTTCTCCTTCTGGCGAAACCACCTCGAATAGTAACCACGGCTTGAGACTAGTTTATGCTTGCGATGATGATGCATGATTTTTCTTTTTTAGCGCAATGCTCCATAATCATGGAAATGCTACGCAATTAGCTATGCAATATGCTATGCTTATCTACATGATGAATGCGTAAAAAGTATCCCCCTCAAGGGACTCTTCTGAGGAGCTCGAGGCACTCTGCTGAGGAAGTCGACAACACTCCATTCTCCCCCCTGCTGGGGAATAACGCTGCTGCTGGGGAAAGAACCACCCTTACCAGGGATAACCTCCTCTGCACCCGATCCACTTGGGGACTCCGTTGGGGACGAAACTCCCAACGCATTCTGCGGGGAAAACAACAACCTTTGACTTGCTGGGTGAAAAACTAGCAACGGACACCTCCACTGGGGAAATAGCAACCTTTAGGCCTGGCTGCTGAGGAAACACCGATCTAAAACCTGCTGGGGAGATAACAATCCCGACTCTGCTTGGGAAGACACAGACCTTGAATTTGTTGGGGAGGTAACAATCCCAACTCTGCTTGGGGAAACAAGGAAAGTTTGGCACAGAACACCCGTCGACTCGTCGAACCCTGGTGTAACACGGTGGGAGAAATGACTTTAGTTAAATGTTACGGATAGCAAGAGTCGCCACCGACTTTTATTTTATCCAAAAGGAAAGGTCATAAAAGAACAGGAAAGACCTTAAAAAGATTTTGAGTTCGGGGGGTAGGTTATACAAAGGGAAGGTATTAGCACCCTTTATATCCATGGTTATCCATGGACTCTTAGTTACTTAGCTCACTTTGTTTGTTTGCAAGAGTGTAGTGTGTGATTAGAAAAATTTCTTTAAGTACTTTGTAATGACCCTCGCATGGGTGTATACAAAGCCTAGTTTAGAAATTGTGAGGTGTAAAAGTAATTTTGAAAAGTGTGAGCAAGTAACTATGAGATACCTACCCTAGATTAAGTCTTTCGTGTTCTCGTATATTCTTTCAATGGTAAGACTGTCCCTATTATTAAGGAATAGGTAGTCATTACCTTGGATATGTTTAAGGGACGGGCGTAGGGTCATCGTATGGTCAATGAAGGCAACATAAGGGGTGTCTTTAGCAACTCGTAGGGACTATCATCATATTTACCGAAGGGACAAGATCATTATATCGTAGGCAACCTCGTAGGGACTTGATCTTTTAAGTTTATAGGGACTTGATGATTTTTTTGTTTGAAGGGACTTTGCTTAAGACACCCCTATTTTCGAGGGACTTGACCATTTGAAGAAGGCAACCAAGAGGAATACCCTAGGAAGTACAGATGGCGATCAAAGATCGACTTACGTGTGTGAGTGTTATTTTTCAGATATTTGTCTTGAATTTAATTTTCTAAGTTCAATTATTTACAGTTAGTTTTTTGCACTCCCTAAATTACTAACCACGCAATAAATATTTACAAAAATAAAAGCAAGAAAAATAAATTCCTAAACTATTACATGGCTATGGGACAGATACATAATAATCAGGCGAGAAAGAATAAATTTACAACCTATACATTTGTTCCTAATATTATAAATAAAACAAAATTAAAATAAGGAAATAATGAAGCAAAAATAGAATAGATAAAAGCAAATAATAATAAAATAATAAATAAACAATGGTAATAAAGCAATAATAAAATAACAATAATAATAAAGTGATAATAAAAAGGTTAGAATTTTAAAAGAAATTATTTTAGGTTAAACAAGTTAGATTTTTTAGAAGTTATTAGAAAAATATGAGTTTAAAATAAATTAGTAATAATAAAAGAATTTAAAATACATTAATGTACAAATTATAAAATAAAAGAGTTGTATGAACAATATTAAGTTAGTTATTTACAAAATAAATAAAGATTATAGAAAATATCAAATTATTAGATTAATAGGTTTATTATTATTATTCAATTAGAAAAATGGTCAATTAGATTTTATTTACAAAATATATAAGGATTTATTATTATAAGTAAGTAATAAAAAAAAGTTATTAAAATAGTTAGTATTTATTATTTATTTACAAAAAATATAAAGGTTATAGAAAAATATTAAATAATTAATTTAGTAGGTTTTCACGCCCTACATTACTAAACCACGCAGTTAATATAGGATCAATGGCAGGAATTTAAATGGCAGAAAAATAAATGGCAGAAAAATAAAATGGCAGAAAATAAATGGCAGAAAATAAAATCCTAATTATTACAACGCTTTGGTGCAGTTACATAATAAAGATGGCGAAAAGTAAAACTGAAAATATTACAAGTTAAAACTTAAAATATTACAAGGGCGAAGCAGTTACAGTGTATGAATAACATAAATATGAGCGAAAATAGGAAATAATAATAAGGTTTGTTAAGGTTTAAGAAAAGGTTTATGGTTTAGAGGAAATAACACCGTTAAAGTTTTAGGTTTGAAATTTAGAGTTTGTGGCGAAATTGTCAGGGTTTAGGAAAAATCAGGGTAGTTAGTTATGAAAAAAAATATGCAGATCTAAATATATGTATATAAAAAAAAATATGAATTAAAAAAACAACGGCGTTGCTAGCGCAAAATTGCGATCATCGCAACTGGATCGGATAACACAAATGTCACGCCTCATACACGTATATGTGAAAACGGCGTATTGACACGATCCGATCCGAAAACATAATCAAATTATAACATAAAATAGAAATATATATATATTTAACAAAATAGATAAAGTATATATCATATATAAACTATTACCAAACTGTGTGTACGATAGTATAGATCAGCCACTCTCAGTTTCTCTTTTTTTGTTCTCTCTTTCCGCCCCTCTCTATCAGTCATGCTAGTAAATATATATAGGAACAAATTAGGTTAATGATAATGGGCCTAAGTTTATTTTGAAACCCAATATTAAATTAAAAACTGAATAAAGTTAAATAATTAAAATAGTTAAAATTAAAATAAAAACTAATTAACCTATTTATTTATTCTAGACCCAATATAAAAATAAATAGACTCAAAAAAAAAATCGGGCACCAAAATGCTCGAAAAAATAAGATGAACACGTCAAAATAATCAGCGCGAAATAAATGACTCGAAAAAATACAGCGTTTGGTCGGATTTTGAAATAAAAATTATGACCGTTTAAACTGCTCAGACTGATCAACATATGACCAAAAATAGTCGTAAAAATATTTTTAGCATGTCAAAATTAAACCACGTGAACCGCAGATTAATGTTACCGACATTTGCAAACTTAAACTTGACATTTTTTCGTTGACTAATTTTAGGCACAGTTAAAAAGCTAATTTGACCAGTCTGTTTGTAAATTCCGAGAAATTATTCCGGCTAATATTAAGACAGAAAAAATGTTATGCTATGAAGATGATGCAAATGAATGTGAAACAAAAAATTGTTTAGAGTTAAAAATAGAGGGCAAATTTTGGGGTGCAACAGCTGCCCCTGTTCAATTTTCTGAAACCTGAGGAGTTAGATTGACCTGTGTGCCATTCGTGACTTGGAAGGTTGAAGGGGATTGAACACAAAAGCCCAAAAATTTGCACTCGCCGGTGCGTAAAGTAACACTGATGACTAGTTGTATATGCTTAAGTGGGCTTGAAGATGCCACTTGGAAGAACTGTAGATGGGCTTATAGATGCCATCCATAATATCAGGAGGTGATAATATCTTGATGTTGATACTGGATATCAGTACTAGGTCTTCGTATAGGCCGTCTCTGAATCGTATCTAAGAACATACTTTTAATTTAAGTGTCAGAACCAAATCTTCATGGTGATTTCTTTCTGAATTAAGTATCAGCACTAGACCTTCGTATAGATCGTCTCTGAACTGTTTTGAATTGTTGAATAGACCAGTAGAAATAAATCTTCGTGATGATTATCTCTTCTGGAAATATCTTGGATTAGGGAATAGATCTTCGTATAGACCGTTTGCCCTAATATCCAAGAACAAAAGAGTGTCAGGATGAAATCTCCTAAAAATATCCTGGACTAGGGAATAGATCTTCGTATAGACCGTTTGCCTACTATCCAAGAACAAAAGAATATCAGGATGAAATCTCCTGAAAATATCATGGACTAGGGAATAGATCTTCGTATAGACCGTTTGCCTACTATCCGAGGATAAAAGAGTATCAGGATTAACTCTCTTGAAAACATCCTGGACTAGGGAATAGATCTTCGTATAGACCGTTTGCCTACTATCCAAGGACACGTTGAGTAATGATTAAGTATCAGCACTAGATCTTCGTATAGATCGTTTCTGACCTGTTGTGAATTGTTGATAGTATTTTATCTGTATATAACCATCCTGCAAGGAAAAGGTTAGTTTATGCAATATGTATGCATGCATGGCATGGTGCATCTAAGTAAATGTATTATGCACTTATGGATATGCTATGGTATGATGTAAATGATGTATGTATGAATCATGCGGCCTGAAGCGTCCGGATATCTTTGTATAACAACTGCTGGCTAGGGAAAATAAATCCCGATTCGTTGCTGAAGAGTATGAGGAACTCGTTCCCATCTTGTTTGATAGTATAGTATTTGTCACTTCCCGTATTCGTTCGTCGTACTTCTATTGAAGGAATAAGTTCCTGAGTATCCCGACTGAGGATAAAAGAGATGGACATAAATTCAAGGGGAGACGTAATTCGAAGTATCTATAAAGATAGATTTGCTCTACTGGGGATTTGTAGTGGGGATGAACCGGCGAAGCTTCGTTGAACTACTACCCTCGTTCGTCCTTAGTAAATACTATTACTGCATTTTATGCATTTCTGGTAGACATCAATCGTATTCAAAAGCATACATACATTCAAACACAACCAATGGACGTTTTCGCTTATGTAAATAGAGTAAAAGTAAATCTGGATTCAAAGATGAAATTTTATTTATATCACAAAGTGACCTATACATAGGCAAGTTTGTACAAGGAGACAGAAATCCTAGTAAGAGGAATTCGTCGTAAATTTTTTATAAAACAAAGAAAACAACTATGTGAAAAATGATCCTATTGAGTTTCAATTCTACTATTGCCATTATCTTCAAATATCTCATCTTCTGCTGTTGAGACAGAAACGATTGGATTGATCTTTATCTGTTTGAACTTGATTTAGGTAGCACCATCATTTGAAGTTACATGAGTGATCCAAACGAGACATAGTCATACGCTTTAATCCCTAACTTTTGCCTGGATTGCCCTTTCAGGTTTTCAATCCACCGGGATACCCTTTTTTGCCCAAGCCGCCTTTTCAGGTTTTCGACTTGCCGGGTGTACATTTTTTTTATATATATCCCTAATTTTTGCCCGAACCCTTTTGGTTTGCCGGGATGCCCTTATTTTTGCCTAGGCCAGTCAACCTAGCGGGTCTCTTTTTATGCGTAGTATTTTTTAACTATGTCTGCGTTTACAAGCTGTGGAAAGTCTTCACCATCCATTGTAGCAAGTATCATGGCTCCACCAGAGAATACCTTCTTAACTACAAATGACCCTTCGTATGTGGGGGTCCATTTGCCTCTGGGATCACCTTGTGGTAGAATGATACGCTTGATCACCAAGTCGCCAATTTGATACACCTGTCTCTTGACCTTTTTGTTAAATGCCTGGGTCATGCGCTTCTGATATATCTGTCCATGACAAACAACCGCAAGTCTCTTTTCATCAATCAAATTTATCTGATCGAGTCGAGTCTGAATCCATTCATCCTCGTCTAAATCTGCCTCTTTCATAATTCTTAGAGAGGGAATCTGAACTTCCACTGGTAAGACGACTTCCATTCCGTAGACTAAAGAGAAAGGCGTTGCCCCTGTCGAAGTGCGCGCTGAAGTGCGATAACCATGAAGAGCAAAGGGTAACATCTCATGCCAGTCTTTGTACGTTACTGTCATCTTTTGTATGATCTTCTTGATATTCTTATTAGCAGCCTCCACGGCGCCGTTCATCTTTGGCCGGTACGGAGAAGAGTTATGGTGTTTTATTTTGAACTGCGTGCAGAGTTCAGCAATCATCTTGTTGTTCTTCCGGAGAGAGCAGGTTTCTCAGATGTATATTTGATAAGATCCAACTTAGAAATCAATAAAGTGGTATGATTCAACATATACTGTCTTAGTCGGCGAGCAGCCTAAGCGAAAGCATAGCAAGCTTTCTCGAGCTGGGAGTATCTTGTTTCACAGTCGGTACCTTTTGCTAAGGTAGTATATTGCATGCTCTTTTCGACCAGACTCGTCATGTTGCCCCAACACACACCCTATTGAATTTTCTAATACGGTCAAATACATGATTAGAGGTCTTCCTTCAACTGGTGGCATCAGATTTATAGGTTCTTGGAGATACTTCTTGATTTTGTCAAAAGCTTCTTGACATTCATCATTCCATATCATCTCTTGATTTTTCCAGCGAAAACCTCTACACAGTCACGTAACATCCGACTCAATCTTTCTTTGATACTGTTTTCCAAGCCTGCTCCTATTTTGACTTCTTTCTTGTCTACTTCAGTACCCAGATTTACAACCTCAATTGATTCCTCATGCGGCTGTGTAACTTTCTCTTCTTGTTGTAATAACCTAGCAAGCTCTACAGGTACTTCACAATCTTCATCCTTTCCATCTTCAACTTGATAGATCGGATTCTCGAAATTATAATTGGCAATAGTAGAACTGTTATCAACAGGATCCAGAGTGGATGAGGATCTGCATTTTAGTGATGTGGGTGTGTGTAAGAACACATAGCTGATGAAAATAAAATAAAAGAAAAACAAAGAGCCCAATATTTACGAAAACGAAACGTCCATTGATTTTTATTGAATGAAGTATGCAAATGAAATGACATCCCGAAACAAGCATACCATTGTGCCCCGGGTAAGGCACAAGGCTTAAAAATAACAACGCAGTAATAGTATTTACTCCTGACTAAAGGAGATAGGAATAATGTCTTCAGTCTTCCAATTGTTGAGCCCATCACCCACAGTAGGAAAAATCCAGTTATCCAGATTGTAGTCTTCATTATAGTCACCCACAGCATTGATTTGATCTTTCATGTTCCCTTGATTGGTGATACGAACAGCACGAGCACGACGAACAGCCTTCTGGGACTCTACAGTGAAACCCAGACCAAACTTGTCAGACTTGTAAGGAATGTCGGGAAGCTGACCCCAAATAGTACAACCACCTTCTTCAACCACAGCTCTAGCATCTTTGAGGGAAGCCAATGTAGGAGGTACTCTGGTAACCACAGGAACTCTTTTAACCACAGGAGGAGCTTCAGTAGCGGGAACGACCCAAGGAACTACTTCAAATGTCTGGCAAGGAGTCTCAACATATTCACTTTCCACTTCAACATACTTAAATGTATTCACATGACTGACCATATATTCTTCCTCTCCATAAACAGTTACGATCTTTCCCTTCACTGGATATCTCAACTTCTGATGTAGAGTGGAGGTCACAGCACCTGCCCCGTGGATCCAGGGGCGCCTAAGCAAACAAGAGTACGCAGGACGAATATCCATTACATAGAAGGTAGAATCGAAGACTTGAGAGCCTACTTTGATCGGGAGATCTATTTCTCCATGCACCACTCTTCTTGAACCATCAAAGGCTCTCACCACTATATTACTTGATCTTAACACAGCATCTTCAGGACTGAGCTTGTTCAGAACCTCTTTGGGATGTACATTCAATGAAGAGCCATTATCTATCAACACATGAGACAAGGTATTGCCCCTACATTCAATGGAGATATGTAAAGCTCTGTTATGGTTTCTTTTGGCAGGAGTCAAGTCAGCATCAGAAAAACCTAACCCATTATCATAAGTCAGATGTGCAACATAATTTTCAAATTGATCCACAGAAATTTCATTTGGTACATGAGCAGTCCTTAAGAATTTGATCAAGACTTTAGCATGAGCCTCAGAACACAGCAACAAAGACAACATGGAAATTTTGGAGGGAGTATGCCCCAACTGGTCAACAATATCATAATCACTCTTACGAATGATCTTCAGCACTTCTTCCATCTGTTTAGAGAGATTTTCAGCAGTCGGTGCTTCAGCTTGCACAGGTTCAACCACAGGACCTTTGCCTCGAGCATCAGTACTTGGCTCAGAAGTGGAGGTAGTAGTTGGAGGTACTGTATTTTTTGAGGTAGCTGGAGGAGAGAAAATTCTTCCACTTCTGGTGATCTTACTAGATCCAGCAATATTATCAACATCAAGGTTATCATCAGTAACAGGTGTATCAGTCAAAGGTTCCTGCTTAACACCATGGATATAAACATCAGAACCGTAATTCCAGGGTATAGCTTTATCAGAAGTATAAGGAATAGGGCCAGGAGTGGTAATAATCATAGGAGGCACTCTAACTTCAGCAACAGTCTTCACCAGGACTTCAGCAGTAATTTTGATAGGACCCTTGGAAGTGATCTTGACAGGGCCTTTGGAGGTAATCTTCACTGGCACTTTATCAACCATATCCACATCTTCAAACTTCTTACCTCGAGTTAGGTGTTCACACATACTTTCCACAGAAGGAGTTCTCTCAAACAATATAGTGTAATTGTCCATGAGGCGTTGAATACCATCTTTCAACTTCCAGCAGCTATCAGGTTTGTAGGCACAATAAAAACAGTCTTCGTTGCAACCTGGAAAGAATCCAGCCTGCACCAGCTTCTTCTTGATAATAGATAAGGGAGTAGTCACATCTGCTACTGAGGAAACATATGAAACTTCACCAACAACATTAACAGTCTTCTCATGATTGGGCATGGGAGCAGTAATCACATTTGGAGTCCCAGGAGGGTCAAATTCAATCTCCCCAGCTTCAATCATATCTTGAATCTTATTTTTCAGCACCCAACAATTGTTGGTGTCATGTCCCGGACAATTAGAATGATAGGCACATCGTGCATTAGGATTGTACCGAGGAGAGGAAGTATTAGGATTCTGAGGAGGGTCCTTCAAAGTAATGAGTTCCCCTTTCAACATGTGTTGCAAGGCTTGGGCCAGTGACATGTTGATCTTGGTGAATTGTCTTCTAGGCTTCTGTTGATTGCTCTGTGGTAGCTCTGGTGTTGCAGGAGTAGGATTAGAAATGTGAACTGCTCCTACGGATTGGTGACTTCTGTTACGGCCAGGTTGACCATACACAGCATTAGACTCCTTCTTTCCACTAGGGGGTTTCTTTGCAGTGCTTGATGAAGAGGCACCCACCTGTATCTTACCACTTCTTATACCCCTTTCCACACGCTCTCCAGTCATTATCAGCTCAGTGAAACCAGATGATGAGCTTCCAATGAGATGACTATAGAAAGGACTATTCAGCGTACTCATAAACATATCCACTAGCTCCCTGTCAGTCAGAGGAGGTTGAACTCTGCCAGCCAGGTCTCTCCATTTCTGGGCATACTCCTTGAAATTCTCCTTAGCACCCATTGACATGCTTTGTAGCTGCATGCGAGTAGGTGCTAAATCAGCATTGTATTGGTATTGCCTGTAGAAGGCCTCAGCAAGATCATTCCAATCACGGATATTGACACTCTCCAATTGATAGTACCATTCCAATTGAGCTCCAGACAAGCTCTCTTGGAAGAAATGAATCCATAACTTCTTATCAGCAATATGTGGTTGAATCCTCCGGACATAGGATCTTAAATGCAGCTTGGGACATGAGACACCATCATACACCACAAAAGCAGGAACCTTGAAACCAATAGGTATAACCACTCCAGATATTAAACTCAGATCTTCAAAATCCAGCCCAGAAGATTTTTGTAACTCCATAGCATTCATTCTATCCACCAGCATCTTGTACTTATCTTCATTAGGATCATGATAATAATTTGCTTCAGAATCAGAATCTCCCACAGTATCATGGGGACTACCTCCCTCTTTCTCAGAATTTTCAGACTCATAATCATCAACCTGTTCCTTTGTCTTGATAGGGCCTCTGAATCTTCTTCCCAGATTGATAAGGCTTCCTGATCTTCTAGTCTTCTTCTTCTTCTTAGCCAGCAATGTCTTCAACTCATCTTGCCCCTTGGACAAGTTCAGAATCAACTCTTGGAATTGTGCATTCTGAGCCTGGAGATCTTTGACAGTCTGTTCAAGAGCCATTTCTGCTGAAATAAACAGCGAGAAGATAAGATACCTGTTCATAAGAAACCTGTGATGCAATAATATGGTATGTAGATGCTTATGCAATGTTTTCAAGGACCGTAGGATTTAAATTTGTGTAAACCACCAAAAAGTAAGCTTTTATTAGTAATAAACTTGTTTGCCCCTTGGGCTTACAAAAAATGAAATGAATACAAAAAATGGGGTTTTAAGTCTCCCATGGACGTTTCCTCTTTGTGTTGAGGTATGAGTTGAGATTCCGCTCCTCGTGAAGTTGTTTTGTTAGCTCCAGGATTCTTTCCTGACTTGCCTTGTAATGAGTCTCAAAAGTATCTCTTTGCTCCTTCAACTGGATCCAGGACCTCTATAACTCTTCCATGTCAGTGGGCATGTCTGGATGAAGAATGATGTAAGAAGTATCTCCTTCAGCAACAGGCTCCATGGTAACTGGCAGGATAGCAGGATATGGCATCATAAGAGTCTGAGCACGAGATCGTACCCATCTGAGATATGGTTCCATAGGAATAGTGTACTTGGGTTCCAGAGTCTTGCTGTCAACCTTGTTCACTTTACCCCATGCTCGTATGAACCTTTGACGGTAACCTTGAAGATCGTTATCGTAGTCGAACACAATACCCTGAATAAGCATGTCATGAGGACCATCAGTCCGAGCGTAACCAAACTGACGTAGAGCTAAAGAAGGGTTGTAGGTAATGCCCCCTCTTATGCCAAGGAGTGGCACATTAGGGAACTCCCCACAACGGTCAATGATGGTAACATTCTCCATAGATCTAGAGCACCAACGAATATCTGAATGAGAAAGTGACATAATCCTCTTGGACCACCTGAACCCTTGTTCATTCTTCATCACTGATCGAGGAAGGTGAGAAATAAACCACCTAGATAATAGAGGTATGCAACACATCAGAGTTCCTCGTGCCTTCGTAGTACGGGTATGAAGAGAGTGTAAGATGTCTCCAAGTAATGTAGGCACTGGATTGCGAGTCAGAAATATGTTGATGGCGTGTACGTCTATGAACTGGTCTGGATTGGGGAACAATACTAAGCCATAAATCAATAGGGCTAAGATCTCCTCAAAAGCATCATAACTCATAGCCTTCAGGAATACTTGAGCTTTCTCCATCAATACCTTAGCAAGAATACCCTTAACTCCACTCCTTGTTTCTAGGACAATGTCTGATTTCTTTAAATGTAAGGCTGCAGCAATGACTTCAGGTTTAGGCTCTTTTTCCAAGCCTGTGAAGGGTTTCTGATCAAGAATAGGTATACCCAGAAGCTTGGAGAACTCTTCCATTGTAGGAACCAGCTGATAGTCGGGAAATGTGAAGCAATGATGTTTAGGGTCAAAGAACTGAAACAGGACACTCATCATGTCTTCATTGAACCCTGAAGTGACTAGATCCATTAGGTGACCATGCCTCTTGATGAACTGGGAGTTTTCAGAAACTTGAGAGACCAATTCCTTAAGCTTAGGAGGTATTCCTACAAAGTTGATCCGGATAGTATTCCTACGAGCAGAAGCCATGACCTGCAACAAAGAACAAAGATAAATCCTTTGGTCCTTGAAATGGTTAGTGAAAATGCTATGCTTATGATGCATGATGATGCTATGATGTTATGCTCAATCACAAACATGTGGCACACACAAACAAGTCACACAATAGCCCTAGGTTTGAAGGCTTGCATGAGGTTTAAAGGTAAGTACCCTCCCCTGAAGTTTAGTTGATTCATCCTGTCCTACAAAAGTAACCAGGTTCTAAGGGATCTCAAAATCATTGATCCTTCACAAGGGTGGTTGTTTAGTAGGCAACTTACTTGCCAACCAAAACCCTCCAAGTTTAGGATCTCAATGAGTGTAGTATCGAGTATCAACCAACTTCAGTCTTCACCAAAGCCGGTTATCTCACTACTTTCTAAAGGCCAAGATGGGATGACTAGGGTTCTAAAAGTCAGTTAGTGTATTGACAACATATGGAAGCCTCATATTATCCTCAACTTGCTTAAGGAACATAAGCACCAACCAAGAAGTCACACTAACTATGGCCACCAGATCAACCATATCGATATACGCCGTACAGTTTCCTTGGTCTATTGCCATTTACCTAAGGTACACTAGATCCGGGTTAGGATCTTTCACACATAAGAGCACCCAACAGATAAGTATAAAGCAAACAAGGCAAACAATTTTAAAGTGATCTAATTCCTAAGGGTACCCCTCTTTTATTATATCCCCAGCAGAGTCGCCAATTCTGTAACACGGTGGGAGAACTGACTTTAGTTAAATGTTGCGGATAGCAAGAGTCGCCACCGACTTTTATTTTATCCAAAAGGAAAGGACATAAAAGAACAGGAAAGACCTTAAAAAGATTTTGATTTCGGGGGGTAGGTTATACAAAGGGAAGATATTAGCACCCTTTATATCCATGGTTATCCATGGGCTCTTAGTTACTTAGCTCACTTTGTTTGTTTGCAAGAGTGTAGTGTGTGATTAGAAAAATTTCTTTAAGTACTTCGTAATGACCCTCGTTCTTTTATACAAAGCCTAGTTTAGAAATTGTGAGGTGTAAAAGTAATTTTGAAAAGTGTGAGCAAGTAACTATGAGATACCTACCCTAGATTAAGTCTTTCGTGTTCTCGTATATTCTTTCAATGGTAAGACTGTCCCTATTATTAAGGAATAGGTAGTCATTACCGTGGATGTGTTTAAGGGACGGGCGTAGGGTCATCGTATGGTCAATGAAGGCAACATAAGGGGTGTCTTTAGCAACTCGTAGGGACTATCATCATATTTACCGAAGGGACAAGATCATTATATCGTAGGCAACCTCGTAGGGACTTGATCTTTTAAGTTTATAGGGACTTGATGATTTTTCTGTTTGAAGGGACTTTGCTTAAGACACCCCTATTTTTGTGGGACTTGACCATTTGAAGAAGGCAACCAAGAGGAATACCCTAGGAAGTACAGATGGCGATCAAAGATCGACTTACGTGTGTGAGTGTTATTTTTCAGATATTTGTCTTGAATTTAATTTTCTAAGTTCAATTATTTACAGTTAGTTTTTTGCACTCCCTAAATTACTAACCACGCAATAAATATTTACAAAAATAAAAGCAAGAAAAATAAATTCCTAAACTATTACATGGCTATGGGACAGATACATAATAATCAGGCGAGAAAGAATAAATTTACAACCTATACATTTGTTCCTAATATTATAAATAAAACAAAATTAAAATAAGGAAAATAATGAAGCAAAAATAGAATAGATAAAAGTAAATAATAATAAAATAATAAATAAACAATGGTAATAAAGCAATAATAAAATAACAATAATAATAAAGTGATAATAAAAAGGTTAGAATTTTAAAAGAAATTATTTTAGGTTAAACAAGTTAGATTTTTTTAGAAGTTATTAGAAAAATATGAGTTTAAAATAAATTAGAAATAATAAAAGAATTTAAAATACATTAATGTACAAATTATAAAATAAAAGAGTTGTATGAACAATATTAAGTTAGTTATTTACAAAATAAATAAAGATTATAGAAAATATCAAATTATTAGATTAATAGGTTTATTATTATTATTCAATTAGAAAAATGGTCAATTAGATTTTATTTACAAAATATATAAGGATTTATTATTATAAGTAAGTAATAAAAAAAGTTATTAAAATAGTTAGTATTTATTATTTATTTACAAAAAATATAAAGGTTATAGAAAAATATTAAATAATTAATTTAGTAGGTTTTCACGCCCTACATTACTAAACCACGCAGTTAATATAGGATCAATGGCAGGAATTTAAATGGCAGAAAAATAAATGGCAGAAAAATAAAATGGCAGAAAATAAATGGCAGAAAATAAAATCCTAATTATTACAACGCTTTGGTGCAGTTACATAATAAAGATGGCGAAAAGTAAAACTGAAAATATTACAAGTTAAAACTTAAAATATTACAAGGGCGAAGCAGTTACAGTGTATGAATAACATAAATATGAGCGAAAATAGGAAATAATAATAAGGTTTGTTAAGGTTTAAGAAAAGGTTTATGGTTTAGAGGAAATAACACCGTTAAAGTTTTAGGTTTGAAATTTAGAGTTTGTGGCGAAATTGTCAGGGTTTAGGAAAAATCAGGGTAGTTAGTTATGAAAAAAAATGTGCAGATCTAAATATATGTATATAAAAAAAATATGAATTAAAAAAACAACGACGTTGTTAGCGCAAAATTGTGATCATCGCAACTGGATCGGATAACACAAATGTCACGCCTCATACACGTATATGTGAAAACGGCGTATTGACACGATCCGATCCGAAAACATAATCAAATTATAACATAAAATAGAAATATATATATATTTAACAAAATAGATAAAGTATATATCATATATAAACTATTATCAAACTGTGTGTACGATAGTATAGATCAGCCACTCTCAGTTTCTCTTTTTTTGTTCTCTCTTTCCGCCCCTCTCTATTAGTCATGCTAGTAAATATATATAGGAACAAATTAGGTTAATGATAATGGGCCTAAGTTTATTTTGAAACCCAATATTAAATTAAAAACTGAATAAAGTTAAATAATTAAAATAGTTAAAATTAAAATAAAAACTAATTAACCTATTTATTTATTCTAGACCCAATATAAAATAAATAGACTCAAAAAAAAAAAATCGGGCACCAAAATGCTCGAAAAAATAAAATGAACACGTCAAAATAATCAGCGCGAAATAAATGACTCGGAAAAATACAGCGTTTGGTCGGATTTTGAAATAAAAATTATGACCGTTTAAACTGCTCAGACTGATCAACATATGACCAAAAATAGTCGTAAAAATATTTTTAGCATGTCAAATTAAACCACGTGAACCGCAGATTAATGTTACCGACATTTGCAAACTTAAACTTGACATTTTTTCGTTGACTAATTTTAGGCACAGTTAAAAAGCTAATTTGACCTGTCTGTTTGTAAATTTCGAGAAATTATTCCGGCTAATATTAAGACAGAAAAAAATGTTATGCTATGAAGATGATGCAAATGAATGTGAAACAAAAAATTGGTTAGAGTTAAAAATAGAGGGCAAATTTTGGGGTGCAACACCTGGTATTCAACATCTAAATCCAGTATCAGCTTTCCACTTTTGAGAGCTCCCAAACTCGTCTGGACTTTTCTGATTCATCACCTTGTATTCTTGACTTCTCCGTACTCTACGGAGATCGAACCCCCTGGATTCATACAAACTTTCCAGTCTTCAGACTTTGAAGAGTCTTCTTGATTAATTCTCAAGGATCGCCGCACGTCTTTCGTTGTCTTTTCATCATTCTTTAACGCCTTGTCCCTGATTGGACCCCACGGGGATCTTTTTGTCAAAACTTCACATCACAACCTACAAGTGAGTGAAAATATCTAACAGCACCTGCAACAAAGATCATTAGATAAAAACGTGCCCCAAGTATGCCAAAATTTCAACACTTGGGTCACTCAACCTTCCGAATAAGATTTCAAGTTTTCAATCTTATAAACATGCATTGGAAGGGACCTGTATGTCTTAAAATGCAAAGATTCTTTATCACAAACAATTGGATGTTTTTGCAATCAAAGCGGTAATGAAAACAAAAACAAAATTATTTGACTGAATATGCATTTTATTGATTGAAAAAGTGTGGCTCGAACTGATCAATACAAAGGAAGCAATTCCTGAAAAGAGGTAATTGCGCACAAAAGGAAAATCTATCCTAATGACAATGTGAAACCGCGATCTCATCGAGTTCCAACTCGGTTACACCCCATATGTCCTCAGACTCTCCGTACTTTTCTGCCTTTTGAACAAGACGCTTCAGACCGATCCCTGTCGGGGATTATCCATGTCATATCCAAAGTAAACGATCATGCTAGACGCAGTTGTTCGTTTCAATCCCTCTTTTTCCTGGACCGCCCTTTCGGGTTTTCAGTCCACCGGGATACCCTTTTTTGCCCAAGCCGCCCTTTCAGGTTTTCGACTTGCCGGGTGTACAATTTTTTCTCTTTTTATCCCTAGATTTTGCCCGAACCTTCTCATTTTTCTTTTTGGTTCGCCGGGATGCCCATTTTTGCCTGGACTATTTTATTCTTTTCGTCCAGCGGGTCTCTTATACAAAGTATTTTTTAACTGCGTCCGCATTCACAGGGGATGGAAAATCCTCGCCATCCATGGTCATTAACAACAAGGCTCCACTAGAGAAAACCTTCTTGACCACGAATGGACCTTCATAATTGGGTGTCCATTTGCCCCTACGATCGTTTTAAGGAGGAAGGATCCTTTTCAGCACCAGATCTCCTACGTGATACACACGAGGTCGTACCTTTCGGTCAAAAGCACGCTTCATCCGCTGCTGGTACAACTGCCCATGACAGATGGCCGCTAGCCTCTTTTCCTCAATCAGGCTCAACTCTTCATACCGAGTCCTTACCCATTCAGCCTCTTGCAACTTCACGTCCATCAGGACTCTCAGCGAAGGAATCTGAACCTCAACCGGTAGCACCGCTTCCATCCCATACACGAGTGAGAAAGGCGTTGCCCCAGTAGATGTACGCACTGAAGTTCGGTACCCATGCAATGCAAATGGCAACATCTCATGCCAATCTTTATAGGTCACAACTATCTTCTGCACAATCTTCTTGATATTCTTATTGGCTGCCTCAACCGCCCCATTCATCTTCGGACGATAAGGAGAAGAATTGTGATGCTCAATCTTGAACTCCCGACACAGTTCTGCCATCATCTTGTTATTCAAATTAGAACCATTATCAGTAATGATTCTTTTGGGAACCCCATATCTGCAAATGATGTCTCTCTTCAGAAATCTGGCGACGACCTGCTTCATCACGTTTGCATAAGAGGCCGCTTCCACCCACTTGGTGAAGTAATCAATAGCCACTAATATGAACCGATGCCCATTCGAAGCCGTAGGCTCAATCTTCCCAATCATATCAATGCCCCACATAGCAAACGGCCACGGAGACGACATCAAACTCAACGGATTTGGAGGCACGTGCACCTTATCAGCATAAATCTGGCATTTATGACACTTCCGCACGAAATTGAAACATTGGGCCTCCATTGTCATCCAATAATATCCGGCTCTCAACAGCTTCTTCACCATTCCATTCCCACTGGCATGGGTACCGAACGACCCCTCGTGTACCTCTTTCATCAGCTAGCTTGCTTCTCTGTCATCAACACATTTGAGCAAGACCCAATCAAAATTCCACTTATATAAAACCCCATCCTTGTTCAGATAGAACACCATGGCCAACCTCCTCAAAGTCTTTCGGTCCTTTTTGGATGCTCCCTCAGGATATTCTTGGGTTTCCAAATAGCGCTTGATATCGTAATACCACAGCTTCTCATCATCAGGCGCTGTGTCAACAGCAAACACATAAGCCGGTCTATCCAGACGTCCCACCTCAACACTGGGGAACTGATTCCACCACTGCACCTTAATTAAAGCGGCCAGAGTAGCCAAAGCATCTGCCAACGGATTCTCTTCTCTAGGCACATGATGCAATACCACTTTGGTGAAAAACGTCAACAATCTCCTCGTATAGTCCCGGTATGGAATTAAATGAGATTGATGCGTATACCATTTCCCGTTAACCTGATTCACAACCAAAGCTGAATCTCCATATATAACAAGGTTCTTGATCCTCAAATCAATCGCCTCTTCAATCCCCAAGATACAAGCTTCGTATTCAGCCACGTTGTTGGTGCACTCAAATGTTAGCCGGGCAGCAAAAGGAATGTGGGCCCCTTTCGGCGTAACCAAAACAGCACCAACACCGCTACCATTCACGTTAACAGCCCCATCAAACATCAAAATCCATTCGGATTCAGGGTCAGGCCCCTCCTCCGGGATTGGTTCCTCGCAATCTTTTGATTTGAGAAACATGATGTCCTCATCAGGGAATTCAAACTTCATCGGTTGATAATCCTCAATGGGTTGCTGGGCGAGGTAATCAGACAATACACTCCCCTTGATTGCTTTCTGAGAGGTATATTGAATATCATACTCATTCAAAATCATTTGCCATCTCGCAACCCGTCCGGTCAACGCTGGCTTCTCAAAAATGTACTTGATTGGATCCATCTTAGAAATCAATAAAGTGGTATGAACCAACATATACTGCCTCAGTCGGCGAGCAACCCAGACCAAAGCACAACAAGTTTTCTCGAGCAGTGAATATCTTGTTTCACAGTCGGTAAACTTTTTGCTAAGGTAGTATATGGCATGCTCTTTTCGACCAGACTCGTCATGCTGCCCCAATACACACCCCATAGACCCCTCGAGGACCGTCAAGTACAGGATTAACGGTCGTCCCTCCACAGGAGGCATCAGAATCAGAGGCTCTTGCAAATACTCTTTTATCTTTTCAAATGCCGCTTGGCAATCATTATTCCACCTGACCGTTTGATCTTTTCTCAACAACTTGAATATCGGTTCACACGTGGCTGTTAGATGAGATATGAACCGTGAAATGTAGTTCAATCTACCTAAAAAACCACGAACCTCCTTCTCTGTTCTTGGTTCAGGCATTTCTTGTATTGCTTTTACTTTAGCAGGATCAACCTCGATTCCTTTTTCACTTACAATGAACCCCAACAGTTTACCGGACCGCACTCCGAAATTGCACTTATTCGGATTCAACCTCAGTCTGAATTGTCTCAGCCGGTCAAACAACTTGGCCAGATCTACCAAATGCCCCTCCTCTGTCTGGGACTTTGCTATCATGTCATCAACATAGCATTCAATCTCATGATGAATCATATCATGAAACAAAGTCACCATGGCTCTCTGATAAGTAGCACCGGCGTTCTTGAGACCGAATGGCATCACCTTATAGCAAAAAGTGCCCCATGGTGTGATGAACGTTGTTTTCTCCATATCATCTGGCGACATTTTGATTTGATTATAGCCAGAAAAGCCATCCATGAAGGAAAACACCGAGAATTGAGCTGTATTATCTACCAACACATCAATGTGAGGTAGCGGGAAATCATCCTTCGGGCTAGCTCTGTTCAAATCCCGGTAGTCCACACAATATTTGCGACCCAAGGTGGATAATTAGTGACAGCGAGGAAACCAGCATCGAACTGCTTCTGCACTTCCTCTTTGATTTTCATGGCCATCTCAGGTCGAGTTCTGCGCAACTTCTGCTTCACTGGAGGATAATCTGCTCTCAACGGTAGCTTGTGCACAACGATATCGGTATCCAACCCTGGCATATCTTGATAAGACCAGGCAAAGATATCAACATATTCTTTCAACAATGCTACCATTCTGCTCTTGACACTTTCCTCCAAAACAGCCCCAACTTTCACTTCCTTTCTGACCTCCTCGGTACCCAGATTTACAACCTCGACTTTCTCCTCGTGCGGCTGAATCACCTTCTCCTCTTGTTTCAACAACCTGGCTAATTCCTCCGGCAGTTCACAATCTTCTTCGCCTTCTTCTTCGGCATGATAGATCGGATTGTCGAAGTCATATGAGGGTGTAACAGGATTGTTATCAAGGAGATCCAGAGAATGATTGCCTCTGCATGAATGTTGATTCATGCATTGCTTTAGAACCGGAGCGAGACAAATTGAAAAAGAAAATGAAAACATTTCCATTTTTATTTTGTTTTAAACTGTAAAAATAAATGAAAAACAGGGAACACCGCTTTTAATTGAAAAACATCCTTTTATTTATGATGCAAATATTGCAAAATGAAACATGAGGTGGCCCTTACAATGAACCATTACGTTTCGGGCAAAACACATGGCTTTCATGCAAATAAAATTGAAAACAGAAAATATTACTCTTCAAGTAGAGTGACAGTGATGATCTTTTCGGCCTTCCAGTTCTGGACTCCCATCCCTGGTACGCACGGCTTTATCCATTGATCAATCTCACAATCACTGTCGACCTCTTCACTCACCATACAGATGTGATCTGGATCCAGCATTCCAGCACTGGTGAACGTGAACGATGGACGACGTCCTCTGCCCTGTCCAGACAAGCCTCGGCTTGGCTGATAACCAACCCCAAATCAGTCTTTCTTGGCGGCGATGTCCATCATCTTCCCCCAACCTGGAGCCTCCCCACTCTTCACCACCTCAGCGGCCTGCTTGTACGAAGAAATGGACGGCTTCTCCTCTTCTTTGGCAAAAAGAGCATTCTCCACCCTGACGGTTTCGAATGCTTGACTTGGTGTCTCAACAATTTCACCGTCCATTTCCATGTATTTGAACGATGATAGGTGGCTGATGAAGATGTCTTCTTCTCCACAGACTGTGACGACCTGCCCGTCCCATATATACTTCAGTTTCTGGTGCAAAGTCGAAGTCACTGCCCCAGCGGCATGTATCCATGGCCTACCCAACAAACAACTGTATGCCGGCTGAATATCCATGACATAAAATACCGACTTGAACACCTCGGGCCCGATCTTCACCGGGAGCTCCACTTCCCCGAACACAGCCCGCTTCGAACCGTCAAAAGCTCTCACTATCAGGTCAGTGGGCGTCAAAATTAACCCTTCACAGTCCAGCTTTGCCAGGGCTTTCTTTGGCAACACATTTAAAGAGGAGCCGGTATCAACCAACACGTGCGAAAGCACAGCTCCTTTACATTCCATAGCAATGTGTAATGCCCTATTATGATTCCGCCCATCCACCGTCAAATCAAGATCAGTGAAACCCAACCCATGGCTGGCATTGACATTTGACACCACCGTCTCTAACTGATTGATTGTTATCTCCTGGGGAACATAGGCTCTTTTCAGTATTTTCAGCAAAGCCTCCCTATGCCCCTCGGAGCTCAGCAACAATGACAAGATTGAGATCTTGGATGGGGTCTGCTGCAGATGGTCAACAAGCTTGTACTCTGACTTCTTGATGATTCTTAGAAATTCTTCAGCTTCATCATCAAGTTCTCCCTCCGACCCACCAGGCGCCGGTGTCACCACAGGAGTACCCTCATTTACCACTTGTTTTCCTCTTGCCCTGGCTAAAGCCTCGGCCTTTTCCTTCTTTTCTTTTTCTCCTTCCCCACTTCTCAAAGCATCTGGGGCAAACAACCTTCCACTGCGAGTGAAACCACTAGGTCCGGCATTATCCACCTTTGAAACGGTGGTTTCATCCGCAGTCTGATCCTCCAACTTCTCCCCATTACAGTATACTTCTCCACCATAATGCCACGACACGGCATCATCTTTGTCATAAGGAATTGGCCCAGGTACCGTAATAGTAACTGGAGCCGCGTCTGCCAGCGTTGACAAATCAACCGGGTCGAAATAGATGGTTATGGTGGAGACATCCTCCTTCCCCGAATCAATCTTTTCAAATCTGAGGCTTCCCTCATCCATCATCTTCTGGACAGCCTCCCTCAACAGTACACACCCATCAGGAACAACAGTGCACGCAGCACAATAGTTATCACAGCCCAGGAAGACCCCATTCTTCAACAATTGTCGCTTGATCTCAGCCAACGGAGTCTTCAACTGATCCACATTCAACAACCCGATTCTTCTACCATCTTCAGAAATTGCATTCACCCCCATTTGACCATGCGCTGGCATGGGATTAGCATTAACATTTGGAGATGGTGCAAAGTTGATCGCTTTAGAATCCACCAAGTCCTGGACCACATGCTTAAAAGCTTTACAATTTTCCACATTGTGTCCAGGGGCACCTGAGTGGAATTCGCACTTGGCGTTCTCATCAAAACTGGCCGGCCTCTGATCAGGTCTCAACGCTGCCAACGTTCTCAGCTGGACCAACCCCAAATCCTTCAACTTCTTCAGCAAGAATGAATAGGTCACAGGTGGTCTATCAAATTGACGATCATTCATTCGCCCTCTTACTTGATACCCGGCCCTCTGCGGTCTCTGTTGAAATGGCTGACGTTGTTGTTGCGGTTGTTGCTGTTGCTGTTGTTGATTATCAGCAGGAATGGTTACCACAGTAGTGTGCTGGTAGTAACGATCCCTACCCTGCCCCCTCTGAGCATACACGGCACTTGTATCACCCTCCTTCTTCCTCTGACCATTTCCAAAGGGCTTCTTCGATCCAGATGACGAAGCGTTACCCTGTATCTTTCCCAGCTTCAACCAACTTTCAATTCTTTCCCCAGCCACCATTATATCAGCAAAGTTGGTAACTGGGCATCCCACCATTCTTTTCGCAAATGTCCCCTGCAGGGTACCCATAAACAAGTCAGACATTTCTCTGTCTACCAACGGAGGTTGAACTCTGGCAGCCAGCTCCCTCCACCTCTGTGCATATTCTTTAAACCCCTCATTAGGCTTCTGAGACATACCCTGCAATTGGGTACGGCTAGGAGCCATATCAGCATTAAATTGATATTGTTTAAAGAAAGCGTCCCCAAGATCCTGCCAGCTCTTGATGTCAGCCGACCTCAGTTTGGTGTACCATTCCAAAGACCCCCCAGACAGACTGTCCTGGAAGAAGTACATCCAAAGCTTCTGGTCTATTGTATAAGCAGAAATCTTACGGACGAATGCCTGGAGATGAGTTTCCGGGCAAGAACTCCCATTATACTTGTCAAACGCGGGCGCCTTAAACTTTTGTGGAATCAGAATTCCCTCAACAAGCCCCATATTCGACATGTTGACAACCCCCGGAGTAGTATGACTTTCAAGAGCCCTGATTTTCTCCGCCAGCACCTGAATCTCCTTGTTTGGTGGTTGGACACCGTATTGCCCAAACTGTTCATTAAGCACGGAGAACTGATCTTCCTCTCTATCCTCCTCTGCCCCGAAGAAAGGAGGAAACAGGCCATCCTTCAAATTGTTGCCCATCAGACCCGGTCCACCGCCTGTGGCAACACCAAAACCACCAGCATTATTAGTCACTACACCAACAGTTGTCCTCTTTCCGAGATCTCCTCCATCCCTAGAACCACCAAGACCGTGGTTAGAGACCCCCTATAAATTGACACCACTATTAGCAGCTGAAGCCTGCTCGAGCTTCTCCACTTTATCAGCAAGTGCTTTTTGCCCCACGGCAAACCCTTGCATGACATTGATCAGTTTATTCATTTTCTCCTTCAGCTCGAGAAAATCTGCGTTGGGTAGATCCATCAGCCTAGGTGTGTTGCGTCTGGTAAAGTATCTGTGTGGACGGGTTGTGTGCAAGGGAATGATTCTACGCGCACGAGCAATGATTCCTGAAACAACCAAGCACGTTAGACACTGACACCTGCAAAATAGAAGACAAGTTATTATGATTATGCATGAATGCAACGTCTATCCATATGAGGAATACTCTGTCCTTCGATCCTGGCTTCATCGAGACAGATAATAATTCGGCAGTAATATTCTGACATTCATCAATTGATTTTGACATATAGTGCAGAGATATATGATTTAGCAAAGATACCACCCAACCATGTGTGTGCTGTGTGAGTGAAGCATGACAAAGCAAATAAAGCTTGAAGACCAATCACTGAATGAAAACAACCATTGCATATCAAAAGTGCACCATATGTGCGAGAGTCATACATCAAGTCTGATACAAATCAAATACAATCCTCCAGAGACAGAAAGGAAATACAAGCAAGTGAATTCCGTCAACATGCCTGACGGTAATCCAACACAATAACAAAAGTCTACACTGAAGAGGGTCCCACAGACGGCTCCGCATCATCAACCATCTTGGTAAACTTCACGGCGAACCTGAGCTCAGTATTCTCCTGCTGCAGTCTTCCCATCTCCTTCTGGTGAATCTTCATCTGTCGGAAATAATGATCTTTCTCAGCAAGATAGTGATCTCTCTCAGCAATAATCTTCATGTTCTCTTCTTCCTTAATCTTCAGCTTTGCTTCCCACTCGGCGATAAGGACTCTGACTCTGGCATCTCTCTGATTCTTCACAAGGATTTGTCTCCTCTTCTCATCTTCGATGACCTTCAAAGCTCTAGCCAACCTCTCCTTGGTGATGTCGTGCTCCTTTGTAGACGACTCCAATGCTTGGTTGATCTTGCGGTAATAAGCGGTGTCTATCTCAAAGCGCTTCACCTCCATGGCATGTCTCTTATCCTGATCTTCTATTCTCCCTTTGATTTCCTGATTAGCCATCTGAATTCTAGCAACACTCATCTCCAACTCAGTCTTCTCTGCTTGCAGCTGATCTCTGGCTTTCTTCATTTCAAGGAACTCTTCCATGCTGACAGAAGAACGTGGCCCCTCAATCAATGGACACCAAGGATCACCTCCAGGAAATGGTAGATGTGTGAGCTCAATCCTCTTCCTAAGCCAATCATCAAACGGAGGAAAAGACCTGCTATTAACCTTACCAAAAGAAACCTTGCCCTTCCTCTGAATGTCACACCACTCCTCAAAAACTTGCCTCAACTTTGGCTATTTACCCTCAATTGAGAAGTAGAAAGACTCCTGAATCTCTCGTCCAAGAGGAGGACCCTCCATAGCAAATCCCATCTGTCTCCTAAGAAGCACCGGGTTGTAATTAATGCAACCTTGAACTCCTATAAGAGGTACATTGGGAAGACTCCCACAACTGTAAATGAAATCTCGTCCAGCCATACCATTGTGAGTCCAAGCTATGTCCTTAGCTCGCAAACCCATCAGTCTGATTGACCATTTGACAGTAGGATCAAGAAAAGCAAAGGCACCTCTGGAAGGCAGATACCCCATGAACCATTTGTACAACAACTGAGCACAACATCGGATCAATCCCCCACGCCGCTTCTCGTTCCGATTATGGACCGAGTAATAGACATCCCCAACCAGGGTAGGAATGGGATTCCTCTGCATAAACAACCTAATAGCATTAATGTCCACAAAGTTCTTCTGATTAGGAAATAGGATGGTCCCATAGATGCTCACAGCAATCAAAGCACAAACGGTCCTCCAATTACCCACAACAGCATGCTCCTTGGCTTTAGCCTCCAAGAAACTCAGATGAAAACCGGGCAACTTTCCCTTCTCCTTCAAACCCCCCTTAATCATCTCTGGACTCAAATAAAGAGTACGAGAGATCTCAGCAACATCAGGCTCCCCCTTAGTGGCATAGAAAGGAATCTGATCTCTGATCGGAATACCCAGGATGCTAGCATAGTCCTCCATCAAAGGTCCCAACAAGTAATCCGGGAAGACGAAACATCTCAAACCAGGGTCATAAAACTGGAGAAGAGTATGGATGGCGCTCCTATCACTGTCTGTGAGCCTGAAAACCAACTTCAGAATACCACTGTATGCCTCACGGAACATCCCCACATGGTCAGGCGTAATCAATGCTATCATATCTCTCAACACCCCAATCTCTGGATCAAAGAAACTGTAGACAACATCGTCCTTCAAACCAGTCCTCATGTCTGGAACAAAGAAGTCTCTCAACCAGGATCTCGATCAAGAATGTCCCCTACATATGGATAAACATGAGTTAGATGCAGATAAATGCAAAATGTGAATGATGCTGATGTATGAATGCAATGCACTGTGCCATCCTCCAAGTCATCTGATCATCAACTGTACAGAAGCCCCGGTCTCTGAACTGATCACAACCATCTGAGGTACTGAGTAACCACAAATCTGACTTGGGGTTCCGAAATAAACGAAACGGAAGGATACATCACCATCATCACCAGAGAGTCCTCTGAACATATGACCACAAGACCCTCTGAACCAGCCCAGGGAATCCTGAAATAAACGGATCCCCACTGATAAATACCACGGACAGAACTCCGGTGTCTCGGAAATAAATCCATAAATCTGGCTTATAAATAAGACTCTGATCAATAACTGAACCATTAGTCACCATCAGAACATGCATCTGTAAGAATCAACCCTCCCCTCACAGGTGAATTCTAATCAGGTCATCCTAAGGCGGATAATGGTCTCGACAATCGGGCAAAGATACTCAACGGGTTTGCCCTTTCGGGTGTGCCGCTGCAACTCTCATAAGATCGTCTAAACCAAAGATCCGGGAAAGATCGGTCACCGAAGTCACCAGCTCAGATGAGGTGAATCAACCAAAGTGGATACTCCACAAAGGAAGAGCACTCTCAAATAAACCTCGTCCGGCTTGTGGTATGCCACGTCGCCAAAAACATATTGACCTAACATGAGAGGCAACATGAGACCACGCTAATCCTAGGTGTATACTCGGGCCTGGGTTTTAGCCCCACTCAGAACACCCCCCCCCCCCCAAATCCGAGGAACCACCTGTACAGAAGACATCACAATGATAATATGATGCATGCAAACATTTATGCAAATATTCACAGTATAATAATCATAAATGCAATAAATAGAGCAACACAAGCAACCTAAACTATCCTAGAGAACGCTAGGAGTGACTCGCTTAGGGAAGATGGACCAGCAAGAGGTCAACTTCTATTTCCCCAGCAGAGTCGCCAGCTGTCGCATCCGCGAAAAACAACCGGTGGGAAAAACAAACAAACAGAGCCGCCACCGTGCGTTATTTATCCCAAACGAGGGAAAGGAAACGCTCGAAGTAAACCTGGAAAGGAATGGTCTTACGACCGGAGATTACAGGGTACGGGAGTCGGTTACGCAAGGGGAAGGTATTAGCACCCCTCACGTCCGTCGTACTCGACGGGATCCACGCTCAAAAGAAAAGAATAAGGTTGCTAAATAACTGCTCAAAGAATGCACGCACGCTGAAATACACAGGCGGAAGAAGACGGAGGAGGACTCGGCAGGATGTCGCATCCTGGGCCTACGTAGTTTGTCAGACACAAACATCAGAGTCGACGTAGTTCAGGGAAATGGGAAACGGGCTCGCTAGGATATCACATCCTATGCCTATGTATCTCATCTGGAATGAGAATCAGAGCTACCGTAGTTCGGCTAACGCACGCCAAACAAAATCACACAGGAAACCGACTACCAATCGTTGGACTTACGTCAGACTCCACACAAAACAGGCAAACATGGAAACCGAATGCCAATCGTTGGACTTACATCAGACTCCGAACCAACAAAAACACACACAGGAAACCGACTGCCAATCGCTGGACTTACGTCAGACTCCATACAGAAAAGGATGACAAACACACACAAAAGAAAAGAAAGTTGCCCGAAGAGATCAGCTCATCTCCTGCCTACGTACCTCATCTGGTATGAGGATCAGGGCGACGTAGTTCCCCTAAACAGGGAAAGAACTTCTAACCTAACCAGAGACTGGGAAATGACAAACTAGAAGGGAGACTGACTCGAGCCTAATAGTTATCATGTAAATCCACCATGGTCCTAGGTTGAGGTTTCTATCCTAACTTGCACAGGAAGCAAGCTAGCCTAAACAGCAACTGATCAAACACAAACACAAATAGCACACACTATATGCAATCAATTGGCTCAATCAAGGTTAGGTTTTAGTCAAGGGGTCATATCGACCTTGACAAACAAACCAACTGGAAAATGGTGTTGTTAGCTCTTAACCCTAACATTGAGAGTTAGGGTGAAGCAGATGAAATGGGAAGTGAGGGTAAGACCTCACAGCTCTTATCCCTGGCCTGGGAGAGCTTCAGACAAATGAAAGTGTGGGAGTTCAGAATGTAGGAACTCTTCTCCACAAGTGACTGACACAACATGATCTTGGGTTATTATCCACAATGCATCAACACAAGGTGTGTGAGCAAAGTGAATGACACAACTGAATAGCAGGAGATGGATTACACATCTCTTTTATCTGCCAATTTCCTCCTAAGAGGTCTTTACCTGCTTGGCACAAAAGTAAACAAACACAAGCATTGCCTCTTAAGGAGGGCTTCAGACAGGTGCCTGCCCACATAACAGGACAGGTCTTCCAGACTACATGAAGTCAGAAGAATTATACCTCAGTGGTAAGCAAACCACAAGCTAGTAAAACAAGTTCAAAAGAACTCAAAGCAACTTAGGTACCTGTGAAAAAAATCTAAAACAATCAGTTCAACTGTACAGACAAACAATCAACAGACAATAACAAACAAACAGACAATGTTCACAATGTGCAAGCCACAAGGCAAACTCAAATGAGTTAGCATCAACCTACAAAACACACAAGTGTTAGTAATCAAGAGCACACATCAATGCTCAAATGAGGAAGCATCATCAACAATGGACTTGGAAGTTTAAACCTGAAATCAAAGCCCACATGTAAGCCACAAACCACTAGGTCAAAACCTAGGAGGGTCAAAAATCCAAAACAGAACATGAAATTTAACATGAATCATCCTTATCCAATCAAGAACAAATCTCAAAAGGTCCCACATCAAAATCATTAATCATATTCATTTCATGAGCAAAACATGGCAAGGCATGCAAATGGTGATCACATTGAGACATCAGAAGAAACAAATGCACATTAAATAAAAAATGACTCAAATAATCTTGGCAAAATTCATGAGTAATCCTAACATCCAACATGATCATTACACAAAAAAATCAGAGGCATAGGACATCATTTGGCATGGTAAACACATCATACAAGTTGAACATCAAAAGGTGTGACACAAATTGTCACACCAACTTAGCACATTTATAAAACAGAAATGGTAATTGAGAAAAATGCCAAACCAAAACCAAAATGTCAAGCAATGTGTCTAGTTTCATCATGCAAAATTTCACATTCATTGGATAAGAAACAAGCATTTCACAAAGGTATAAGCAAGGCAAGGTCAAATAAGCATATGTACTCAAACATCCTAGCACAAATCAATTTTTCAGCCAGGCACAACTTTGGAAATTATGATCAAAAAATAATAGACATCTCAAGGATCATTATGTAAAAAACCTGGTATTTTTTGGATCAATTTTCAACTAGTTATGATTTTTACAAGATGAGAAAAAATTAAAAAATATATGAGAAGCACATAGCATGATTATGGAGGGAAAAGGAGAAAATATGAAAGCATTTGAAAATATTTCTCAGCCAGGATCGGACCTGGCGCACATTTGAAATTCCAAGCGCGCGCTACACAAAACGGTGACGTTTTGAGATTTAAACCCTAGCCTGGAGCGCTCCAGAATTCGTAGCAAAAGGCATGAGTTTCCTAGCTAAATCCGTAGCAAAATCCTAGCTAATCTGGAAATCTGCATGGTGTTCAGAACTGGATTCGCGTGCTTCCAAGCCTTGCAATGACTTAATTCCTTTCCACAATGCTCATTGAAGTGCTAGATGATGAATTTGAAGTTCAAACACAACTGAATCCAGCAGATTTTGGAATCACCATGGAACCTCCAAGCTTTGAATCTGAACAGAAGTGCCACGATTTGCCTTGAATTCACGTTCAAATCTTCTCAACAATGCTTCAGGATGATGAATTGATCAATAGGAAGTGTTCTTGTTTGAAGAATTTGGAAAAAAGTTTGAGAGAAAAGTTTTGAGAATTTTGTGATTCTAGATCTAAAAAAGTGCTCATCCTCAAAAACAGTTATGATTATCCATTTATACTTCCTACTAATCATGTTTAAATCCAGCTTAAGCCAAATGCAAATGTGATTAACCACTTTGAAGGTGTATGTGCAAAAATGATATTTCACCTCACATGCATGCCATGCACGTGAACAGTGCATATTTCTGGCCCAAAACCATTTAAAACAAGCCCATGCAAACTTTGGAAGTGATGTTGTATGCTCATGATCAATCAAAAATAGTTTTATGAAATTTCCTTCAAAACTCTTCATGAGTGAACCAATGATCATGCAAATGAAATTCATGTCAAGTAATGGTATGCTTGGAAACTACATGTTATAAGGATCAAAATGCAAAAAGAACCACTCATTTTGGAGTTTTGGTTTGAAAGTTATGCTCATTTGAACTTTTGAACACACTTTGCCATGATTGAACCATATCTCCTCAACCACACATGAGAAATTCATGATCTTGGACTTTTTGGAAATGGGAGAGAAAGATCTTCAACTTTCATGTTGGACAAAATTTCATTTGAAGCTTTCTTGATGATGTAATCTTGAGTTGAAGTTGGTCCAAAATCTTTCCATTTTTGGAAAGTTCAAATTACAGGTCACCTGCTATTTTTGGAAAGTCTTGATCTGACCTCAAATTCTTCAATGTTGATGTTTGAAATGTCAAATGAGACTTGTTTGAACATGAATGAATCATATCTAACCACTCCCCACCTCCAAATCCACAGTTGACTTTGCAGTTGACTTGTAGTGGACTTGGTCATGCACTGTGGACTTTGAGCCTTCAACACTTGATGAAATGGCTCCAAAATGAAACCCTAGCTTATACAAGCCCAATAAAATCATATGATGATCTCCATCT